>NW_026057577.1:144606831-144906831 GCF_023721935.1 Panthera uncia
TCCTCCTTCCTCCTTCCTCCTTCCTCCTTCCTCCTTCCTCCTTCCTCCTCCTTCCTCCTTTCTCTTTCCTCCTTCTTCTAAGATTTTATTTTTAAGTTATCTCTACACCAGCATGGGGCTCAAACTCACAACCCCGAGGCCAAGAGTCATGTACTCCATGACAGAGCCAGCCAGGCGCCCCAGAAAAGCCCTTCTTGACACATTTTATGAGCCCCCCACCGTCCACGTCAGACCCCCTGTCCCGTCCCTAAGTAGGCGGAAAGCACAGCACTGTCGCTCACGCAGAATGACCTCACGGTGAAGGTCATGCAGAAGGAACTTCGTGTTTCTGTAGAAAACCTCGGTCATCCGTGGGGCATCCTTCCCGGCCCGTGGTCTTTGAGCCGCTGCAACTCTTTCTTTGTAAGTGGCCGGTAACCAACAAGTTAGTAAATTCTGTCCTGTGTGGTGGGATTCATGGCTTCCTCCCTCCTGCGGAAAACTCCGTTTTCTGTCCTTTTGCAATTTCAGCTGTGCTGTCGTCCGTATGCATTTGTGCTCTTTTCTTTTTTCCTTCGAACCAGTTCTCACATCTGCCTCGTTCCTTCTTCTTAGAGAAGTAAAATCCTTCACGTGTTCATTGTTGTAAATCTGCATGAGAGTCATGGTTTTCCTTTCCTTGTGAAAATTATCCTTTAACAAATGTATCATTTGGGGGAGGGAGGGGGCAGAGGCAGAATCCTGGAAGGGCTGTAGAGGAATTTTAGTGTCCTCCTGTCAGTAGGGCCCACCTGGGTGTGCTCCCCCAGGCGCTTTCCCTGGGAGCCACAGGGGGGCCACAGGGGGGCCACAGCGGGCTGTCCATGGAAACCAGCTTCCCTGCCCTGTGGCCTTGGCCCAGGACACACGATGCACTACTCTGCTACATGAGGGGTCTGGCCGGAGTCCCGCCTTCCACACCCAGGCCTCTCCCTGCCACTGCCTGCTTGCGTAGGATGCATCCAGACAGTGGCTCTCCTGGCCATAAACATTCCTTCTGGAAAGTGGGTATCAATTGGGGGCGCCTGGGTGGCTCAGTCAATTGTGTCTGATTTCGGCTCAGGTCATGATCTCACGGTTTGTGAGTTCAAGCCCTGCATCGGGCTCTGTGCTGAGGAGTGGAGCCTGCTTGGGATTCTCTGTGTCCCTCGGTCTCTCTGTCCCCCCCCCCCCCCCCCGACTTGCTCTCTGTCTCTCTCAAAATACATAAGAATAAACTTAAAAAAAAAGTGGGTATCAATTGAAGATAAAGTAAAAAGATTCAGGCTCGAGGCCCCTTTGGAACGGCTAGGATTTTTCGTGGTCTCCACGTCCCCATAGGACAATCCAGGTAAGCAATCAGCATAAAGAATCGGCTGTCAACAAATAGTGCATTGGACGTAAAATTTACCGCTCTTGGTGCTGGATTGTTGTGACTTCTCTTGCTAATAATAGTTTCATAACATAGGTTGTGAAAACAAACCCGTGGGGAATAGATTCAAATCTTCTTTGAGCAAAAGACCAGCTCTTAATATGTGTTTCCTTAAAATGTAAGTTATTTGCCTTCCAGAATATTCTGGAAAGTATAGGAAATAATCTAACAGCCACCCATATTCATGTGACCCACACAAAACAATTGGAACATTTTGTCCTTAATCAAGACTTTCTGGGGCTCCTGGCTGTCTTAGTCGGTAGAGCATGTGACTCTTGGTCTTGGGGTTGTAAGTTTGAGTCCAATGTTGGGTGTAGGGATTACTCAAAAATAAAAATCTTAAAAAAAACCAAAAAACAACTTTCTTAGGAAGTTACATGTAACAAATGCGGTTAAAGCCAGCTGTCTCCATCCTTTCTCCCTTGCTAGTAACCACTGGCTAATCGTGGTGTGTTTTATTCCCATGCATCACACTTTTACTACAGTATATTTATTAATAAAATAAGTACTATTTTGGGTTCTTAGTCTTTATTTAGCATCAAAAAGGACATTGTCTTTTTTTTTTTTTTTTTTTTAACTTTTATTTATTTTTGAGGCAGAGAGAGACAGAGCATGAACAGGGGAGGGTCAGAGAGAGGGAGACACAGAATCTGAAACAGGCTCCAGGCTCTGAGCTGTCAGCACAGAGCCCGACACGGGGCTTGAACTCACGGACCGCGAGATCATGACCTGAGCCGAAGTCGGACGCTTAACCGACTGAGCCACCCAGGCGCCCCAAGGACATTGTCTTTTTATATAGCATTATGTTTCTAAGATTTATATCGGTAAATACACGTGTAGTTTATTCACGGAGTAGTTATGAATCTATTTGTTTCCTGGGGTGGCCGTAACAAATTACCACATACTGGGTCACTTAAGACAACAGAATATTTTTCTAAAGGTTTTTTTTATTCTTAAGCCATCTCTACACCCAGCATGGGGCTCCACCTCACAATGCCAAGAGTAAGAGTTGCACGGTCTGTACACTGAGCCAGCCAGGTGTCCCAGGACAACAGAAATTTATTCTTTCACGGTTCTGGAGGCCAGAAGTCTGCAGGGAAGGTGTCAGCGGGGCTGTGCTTTCTATGGACCTACAGAGGGGGATCCTTCGTTGCTTCTCTCCCAGCTTCTGATGGTGCCCGGCCATCCTTGGTGTTGCTTGGCAGGTAGATACTCCAGTCTCCACCTATGTCTCCATGGGGCCTTCTCCCCTGTGTGTTGCTGTATCCAAATTTCCAAAATTAGGGGCAGTGGCCACCCTAATCCAGTATGACCTCATCTTAACTTGATTACCTCTGCAAAGCTCTATTTCCAAATAAGGGCACATTCATAAGCTCTGGGAGTTAGAACTTGAACATACCTTTTTGGGGGACACAACTCAGCCCACAGTAACGACTAAATCGCAGTTGACCCTGTTTTCCTCCTGAAGGTCAATTCGATTGCTTCCGGTTATTGCCGCCAGGAACACGCCGTCTGTCCTCACCACGCGCTCATACACACAGGTGTAAATCTCTCTAGGGAGTACACCCAGCTGTGGCATTTCTGGGTTGCAGGTGTCTTTATCTTTGACTTTGCCAGACCTTACCAGACCAAAGTAGTCTGTCTCGCCAGAGTTTGTATTTTGAGTTTGTATCAGCTCACGTTCCTTCCTCTTTCCCTGTATGGTCACCAACTCTTGGTGTTAACAGACCTTTTTGCCAAGCTGATGCAAAATAGTGTCTTTCTTAGGTACAAAACAGTATAATTTCTTAAATACCAGTGAGGTTGAATGTCTTTTCAGAGGTCTGGGTGCCACTCAGGGGTACCGTTTTGTGAGTTGCCTGTTCAGATCTTTGGAGCATTTATCTCTTGGGTTTGTCTTTTCCTTGTTGATTTATACGGATTTTCCCTATATGTTATCTAGATACTAAATCTTCTGCTTTGAGAATAATATCTCAAATAATAATACCTCTTCCCCACCTCCACCACCCCCTGGGCTGTTTTGAAGCACATCCTAGATGTCTGGCTGTTTCATCTGTATATACATCAGCAGGTGGCTGTAAAAGATACAGATACACACACACAAAACCATCACTTCAATAGTCGTATCTGGCCCTTGCCCACCAGTCCGTTAACAGTAACTCTCAATATCACGAGATATCCAACCAGTTCAGTCTCCCCCAGTTGTCTTATAAGTGGTTTTTACAGTCACCTACCGCTGTGGATTGCATTGTGTGTCCCCAGAGTTCATAGGTGGATGCCCTAACCCTCAATGTGACGGTATTTGCAGGTGGGGCCTTGGCCGATCAGGTTGAGATGAGGTCATGAGGGTGGGGCCCCATGGCGGGATTCGTGCTCTTCTAAGAAGAGGCCAGAAAGCTTGCGTGTGAGGACACAGCGAGAAGGCGGCTGTCCGCAAGTGAGGAGAGTCCCCCTCAGAGCCCCACCTTGCTGGCACCCTGACCTTTGACATCCAGCCCCCGGAACGGTGAGAAACACATTTCTGTTGTGTCAGCTGCCCGGCCTGTGGTATTTTGTTATGGCAGCTTGAGCAGACTGATACGTACTTAATGAAATTTATTAATCTTTTTCTTTATGGTTCATGTTTTTGGGTCTAATGTAGGAAATGCTGCCTTGCTCCAAGATTCAAGGAAAAGGTGTTCCCCTTTATTTTCTTCCAACAGATGACTTCCGCTTTTCTACTCAGGTTTCTAACCATCTGGCAGGGCAGCGACGTGGCAGGTAGGGATCCACTGTGATCTCGTCGCATCTTACGCCCCTTCCTTGGCCAGTCCGTCTTTCCACCTCGGGTCTGCCTGCTCACCGTGGATCCACCTGCCCCGTGGTGACCTCCAGAGCCTGGTCTGTTCTGCTGCATCTCGCTGCCAGCCTCAAACCACCATCCTGGACCTGGCTGGGGGCACATGGCCTCAAGGACCGTGTACAGTTCCCTGGTCCTTCATCTTCCCACTTCTTCTGTCCCCTCCCCGCCTGCTCTCACCCTGACTGTCAACTCTGCTCTCAGTTTTCTGAGCAGATGCGTGGAGCGTCCTCTGCCCCCTGCCCCGATGTCATCCACCCCTCCTCCGCCTCCCCTCCTGGGACCGAGGAGGACCCGTCCATGCTTCCAAGGAAGGTGGGTGGTCCCCTGCTCCCCTAGCTCCCCTAGCTCTAGGGTTTGTGAGCAAACAGCTAAGAAGGAATTTTGGTGCAGAAAGGTGATCTTATTATAGCATGGGGACAGGCCCTGTGGGCAGAAAGAGCTGCCCTGGGGTTGTGAGGAGGGACTGGTTGTGTACTTTTTAATTAGTGGTAGTTAGGGAGAGCGAAAGTCCCTAAGGAACTTGGAATCAAGGCTTTCAGGACCTTGAGGGGCTAGCTGCTGTTAAGATAAGGTTACTTTTAGGCTTTTTGTTTTTTTATGTTTATTCATTTATTTTGAGAGAGAGAGACAGCACACGCAGGGGAGGGGCAGAGAGAGAGAGAGAGAGAGAGAGAGAGAGAGAGAGAGTCAGTGCAGAGCCCAACGCGGGGCTCGAACTCACACACTGTGAGATCATATGACCTGAGCTCAAAGCAAGAGTCAGACGCTTAACCAACTGAGCCACCCAGGCGCCCCAAGGTCACTTTTAGTCTTTAATTAAAGTGAACATTAAGGCACTAGGGCAGCGGTGAGTTCCTTGAGGAAGGTCACGCTCTTATGTGTCAGGTGTCTGTCAGTGGGCTGCAAGCTGTCAGGAAATTTAACTTAAGCTACATTTCTCTTGCCTTTGTGTCCCTCATCACCTGGCACCGTGGGTTGGGCTGGTTTTGCTTTGTTTTCCTCTGTGAGGCACCCGTTCTCATCCACCTGTAAATGTACTAACATTTCTTCCGTTAAAAAATAAAAAGACCTGTTGCTCTGCCTTGCCTCCGTCTGCTCGCTCTCTTTGCCCCTCTTTCTGGTAAAAGCCTTGAAGCACTTCTGTGTTCACGCTGTCAGGTTCTCTCCTCTCATTTGCCCCCAAGCCCGTTTGCCGTCATGGCCACCAGACCTGTTCTCGTGGAGACCACCCTGACATCCACGCTGCTGAGCCCTGTGGCCACCCCTCTTGCAGAATGCCTGTGTCTACAGTCTCCCTCCTTGAAAACTTGTCTTCGTGTGGCTCCAGGCTCGTGAATGGGGGGTTCCTCCCTTCTGACTGTTTATTCTCAGGCTCGCTCTTTCCCCAAAGCTTTTAATGGTGAAGGCCCCAGGGCTCGCTCGCTCTTCTAGATCCTTCTTCTTCCTTATCTCCTCTTATCTAATCATTCCTTTAATCATGCCATTCATGCTCAAGGTTTCCAATAGTATGTACTGCGGATTCTCGTTATTTACAGTATAGTTGACTTTGAACAACATGGGGGGGGGGCGGTTAGGGGCATGGACCCCTGTGCAGTCAAAAAATCTGCATGTAACTTTTGACCCCCTCAGAAATGTAGTTCCTTATAGTCTGCTGTTGATCGGAAGCTTTTCTGGTAACATAAACAGTTGATGAACACAGAGGGTGCATGCTCTGTGCGTTATACACTGTAGTCTTACAAGGAAGTGAGCTAGTGAAAAGAAAATGGTAAAAACATCATAAAAAAAGAGAAAATACATTTGCAGTCCTGTGCTGAATTTATTGAAAAAAAAAAAAAATCCACGTGTAAGTGGACCGTGCAGTTCAAACCTGTGTGGTTCAAGGGTCAGCCATAGAACGTGCTTACGTTCTATAAAGTCACAGGGACACTGAACTAGCAAATACTGAACCATGGCTCCAAGAGGAAATACAGGTAGGGTTCTATGAGCCTCTGGTCATGTTTCTGTCGACTGATCAATGCATAACCTAGTTTTTTGTGTGTTTCTGTGTAGAGACACCTCATTTAATACATAGGTGATTCATTAACATTGAACTCGCAGTCAACAGGTGTAATGTGTGCCTGAACTAAGCTTGTCTGCTGCACACGTTATCTTTGTAGGCCCATCGTAGCCTTCGTGCCCTATTACTAGACAGCTCTTCACTACTGTGCATGGAGTCCATTCTTTAAACACCGCAATCACCGCCAAAAAGCACAAAAATGCAAAAGATGTGGCGCTAAATAGAAAGCGAAAAGGATACTTGTTTACAGCGTGAGGGCTGATATGGGAAGGCGGGGCGTTGCCTTGTTCGACCTTGGCCGGGACTGTGCATGTGGGTGACTCAGATTTTTCAGTGCTTTACAAAAGTCCGTGGATGGTCGCAGTATTACTGCAAGTATTGATTTTGGGGTTGCAAATAAGTTTTGTGACTAGGCAACTTCACGTGCATGGAAGCGGCAAAAAATGAGGCTTGGCTGTGTAGGCTGACCATACTGTATCAAGTTTGTACTTCCGGCTTGGACCCCTGCCCCAAACTTGCTGTTCTGCGCGGTCCACGGAGCTTGTCGAGCAGACATTTCAGACTTCCCAGGCTCCGCGTTTAAGTCCTGACCTCTTCAAACCTGCTCTTCCCAAGTGTCCTCCTTCTCATTTAAAGACAGTTGCTCAGGCAAAACCCCTCATCCTCCTGTCTCCTCTTTGCCTCAGTTGGCTTTCCCTGCAAATTCTATCCAGACCCCAGCCACTGTCAGGGCCTTTATTGTCCCTCTTCAGTGGGTGGTGGGTTTTTTTTTTTTTTTTTTTTAATGTTTATTTATTTTTGAGAGAGAGAGAGAGAGAGCACAAGCAGGGGAGGGGCAGAGAGAGGGAGACAGAGGTTCCAAAGCAGGCTCTGTGCTGACAGCAGCAAGCCCGATGTGGGGCTTGAACCCACAAACCGCAAGATCATGACCTGAGCCGAAGCCTGACGCTCGACAGCCACCCAGCCGCCCCAGTGGGTGGTGTTTTTTGTCCTGGATTGGGAACGTCTTGCTCTGAGTAGATTTGCTTCTGCTTCTGCTGGTGCCCAGGGATTTCACTGCCCAGGGTCAGTTATTGGGTTAAATGTCATAGTCTAGGTAATCCTACTTTGAAAGGACAGTGGACATTTGGGGGGACATTTGGGGGGTTATTTTTACCTTCTCTGGGTTTTCTAATCACAGTCTTAGTCCTGGTTGGTAGCATTTTCTTTTTTTTCTTTTGTTATTGTTTTTTGTTTTTACGTTCCCCACTAAATATAAACCTTTTGGGGCCCTGACACTTCATGGGGTGTCAGCCATGGATCCCTATCTTATGGGGTCCAGAGGCCTCACTGGACACATCCTAAGCATCGGGTGGTGTTAGAGCTCGTTCCTGGGTTTAGCCTTCTCCCCAGTATCTCTGGGCTCCCTCAGTGTCTGCTCATGCCAAGCTGATCCTGGCTTCAGGTCTCCTCTCCAGTCCTGGCTAATCCAATCCTCTCCAATCCCTTCTTTTCCTATGAGTTCCCCATTTTAATTTTTATCCGTTGGTTACATTTACTTAGGTATTTTGAGTGTTTGTAATGGGAGTGGATTCCCAGCTCTTTCCTCCATAAATACACGATATGTAGAGTTAAACTTAATTATTTTTTGTACTTTTTTTAATGTTTATCTTATTTTTGAGAGAGAGAGAGAGAGAGAGCAGGGGAGAGGCAGAGAGAGCCAGAGACAGAATCCGAAGCGGGCTCCGGGCTCCGAGCTGTCAGCACAGAACCCAGCACGGGGCTTGAACCCACAAACCGCGAGATCGTGACCTGAGCTGAAGTCGGACGCTTAACCGACTGAGCCACCCAGGCGCCCCATTTTTTGTGCTCTTGATTTTAATTTACTTGCTGCTTACAATCTTTGGATTTGCACCATTCAGATTATAATGCATGTTTCTCTCTCAGTAGCCCAACTTAAATATCTCCAATGGCTAACGAGGCTCATCCTTGTCTGTGTGACATTGGCCATAAGATAGAGTATGGAGGGATGGGGCGCGAAGTTCAAGTCGAGCACATCAAGGCTTATGTCACCAAACCCCCCTTCGACACGGGCAAGGCTGTGATCGTCATTCAAGACATATTTGGCTGGCAGTTGCCCAATAGCAGATACATGACTGACATGATCGCAGGAAATGGATACACGTATGTATGCAGTTCTGTTTCTTCACTTCATGGAAACCTCTGTGATCTATCTTTATCCCTTCAGGGAAAACAAAACCACAACACCCTGACCGTGCGCTAAGCTAAGCTGTCGACGTCCTTGTCTCGCTGGGCACAGGTAGATGGGGACTGTGGATCACACGAACCTAAAACAGCACCTGGAGGCCACCGCTCCCACCGCTCCCAGCCCAGTCCAGCCAGCAGGCTGCCCGGGGCTGGGGTTTCTGTTGCCCAACGGGGTCCTTTGGGTGGAGACAGAACATGAAAAATGAGCATTGCCGCCCGTGATCTACAAAGCCCCCTCACAGGCGTACAAGTCCTCTCTCCTTCAAAACGACCCCCTGAGGTTGGGCAGTGCAGGGTGCAGTCTCTTCTTCAGGTCAAGAAAATGAGGCTAAAAGTGGGTAAGCGACCTGTTAAGGTTACAGGGCCGACTGGGACTTGAACTTGGATTCTTCTGACCCAGGCTTCAGGGTTCCTTCGACGCCGGGAAGGAAGCACAGCTCCTCCATCCCTGGCGATGACCTTTATTTTCGGAAGCAGGTCTCTGGCCAGAGCCGTGCTGACCCACCCTCCGGGGTTGACGGGATGGGGGGGGCTGTTCGCGGACGCAGTGGACTGGCTTGTTTTCTCCGCGCGGCCCATTTCAGAACCTGTAGTAGACCTTTCCCTCCGGGCAGGGGCGGGGGAAAACTGCTTAGTCATGGTGACTGGACATGCTCCCCAGATGTACCCTCTGACCTGAGGCTAACTCGAAAGGCCAGCTGAGCCTTGCGACTCCTCCAGGGGGTCGGGGACACCCCTGCGCTCACCACCCCGCCCCTCCCGGGCCCATGCCTCCCGGGTTTCCATCCTGTGCCATCAGTCTCGTGGGGAGGGCGCCCTGTCCGATTGCCTCGTCATCTCGGATGGGCTGGGCTGCAGGTGGCCGTCAGAGGCCGTGCACCTACGCTTGTGAAATCCGAAGTGGTGTGGCCCGGTGCCAGCTGGCCTCTCGGATGTGATCAAAGCTGGCTCTCGTGGGCACCACTTTTCTTTTCCTCTGAAGCAGAATCTCCCTCGTAGCCCGGGTCTTAACGAGTGTAAGCAAATACCGAGTGCCACCAGCTCCAAAGTGAAGGTCAGTTGACGTCCCTTTTTTGCAGAGCCATCCTTCCAGACTTCTTTGTGGGGCAAGAACCCTGGCAGCCTTCTGGGGACTGGTCCACCTTCCCGGACTGGTTGAAAACAAGAGACGCCAGAAAGATCGACAGGTAAGTTATCACCCGTGTTTGTGCTCCCCCTCCTGCCCGCCCCAGGACCCCTGGAGAGCAGAGAAGCGCGTGTGACATCACCACTTGGGCACCCACCTTCCCTCCCCTGTGGCAGGGCTTCCATGGACACATGCTTTCGTGCAGCACAGAGTGTGTCCCTGGAGGTGAGGTCCCGGCAAGGGCTCCTGTGGTGCCAGCAGGCTCGTCTGCTTCCCCCTTCCAGAAACTTCATGGCACTGATGCCAGGGGAACTTTGTGGAGGTGCTGCTTTGCGGGCGGTACGATTTCCCTTGACAAGGGGGCTTTTGGGGTCCAGAGGGTGGACATTCCTTCCTTCCTGTCCTGGCTGCAGAACCAGTTGAGACAACGGGGAGAGAAAAGACGCCAGAGTCAACACCAGCCCCGGCTCCGTTACCGCTCAGCTGGTTGGAAACCCGAAGGGCCGTCCCCTCCCCCCAGCCGAGCCCCCCCCCCCCCGCCGAGACTTTGGGTCTTTACGCCAGGGCTAGACTGCCATTGTGCCAGGACCCGGGGAGCATTGAGAGGAAAAGCGGGGGATCCCCCAGGATCTCAGCCTTTTAGGAAATTAGCTCCAGGAGTCCAGAAGCAAGGACCAGACCTCCCAGCTGCCAGTCAGACACCCTCTTCTGTCTGGACTCAGTGTGGAGGGGGAGAGGGGCAGGATTGTTCTCTGATGCCCAGTTCCTCCTGAGCAAGTAAACGTGAGCCCAAGGCAAAGGAGCTTCCCCACCACCAGCCTTGACTCTCACCTTGGCCACTTGTCCTGAAGGCTCTCCTTCCCTGTCACCTGACTTTCTCCCACCATGCACCTGAGCCTTTTTTTTTTTTTAATTTTTTTTTTTAATGTTTGTTTATTTTTGAGAGAGACAGAGACAGAATGCGAGTGGGTTAGGGGCAGAGAGAGAGGGAGACACAGAATCCGAAGCAGGCTCCAGGCTCCGAGCTGTCAGCACAGAGCCCAACGTGGGGCTCGAACTCACGAGCTGTGAGATCATGACCTGAGCCGAAGTCGGACGCTCAACCGACTGAGCCACCCAGGCACCCCGAGCTTTGGTTTTGATAAGCTGCTCCCCCAGCCCAGCTTGGCAGAACTAATGATGTGGTCCCCTGCCTGTGGCCGCTGGGTCCCTGGGACTGTCTGTTCTTTTCTTCTATCACCAGAGTGCCTTCCAGAGCTGGCCCCTCCTTCCACTGGGCTGGTGGATCCCAAGCAGACCTGTGCCCGTAGCCCCAAGGGGCCTTGGGTCCTGCTTCCCCGGCCCTGCCTCACTCCCTTCACTCACTGGGCCACCTTTTTTAGGGGCCTGTGCAGGGTAGCAGCACGTTGTGGCTCAGGCCAGGGTCATCCTAGGGTCTCTGTGCAGCTTGTGGGGCGTGGGGGGTGCTGCCCGCTGCCTTGGGAGCTCCCGGCAGGCGTGGCCGAGCACCCGGGGCTGTGTTAACAAAGTCGTCGCCCAGTCCCTCACTGTCCTTGGGATGGCCTCCGGATGTCAGCTGCCTTGTCTTTCTCTGCCCCATCCTGAGGAGTCTCCCTGGGATGAAGGCCTGGCTCCCCCACCTCAAGTCAGGGGCACCGCCAGGGGCCAGGGCGCTCCAGGCTCCCCTGGGGAACTGTCCGAGGCCTGCGTGGAGATTGCCACTGCTAGGTTCTCCCGTGCAGACCCCACTTCCTTCCCTCCTCTCCCGCAGTGCTGGCCCTGAGATTCCTGGAATAACTCCCCTGCATGCTTACCTTTCCCAAGTCCCTCCTGGGGGACGTGCAACCTCAACCTGAAACCCCAAGAAAAACAAAAGGAAGCAAGAAGTTCAGAGCAAATGAGAAGTGGAAGCGCAAGAGGCTGGGATGTGAATGCAGCAATTCAGCTTTGCAGGTGGGGCCGGGGTGGGGGAGGGTAGCTGTGTGGGCCTGCCTTCCATTCGTGAGCACAGAGCAGAGGGGTCGTTTCTGGCAGGTGTGGGAGCAGGCCAGTGGGACTCTGCCACAGGGGAAAAGGAGAGCTATGCACTTAAAAAAAAAATTTGTTTTAAATGTTTATTTTGAGAGAGAGAGAGACAGAGTGCGATCAGGGGAGGAGCAGAGAGAGAGAAAGAGGGAGACACAGAATCCGAAGCAGGCTCCAGGCTCTGAGCTGTCAGCACAGAGCTTGATGTGGGGCTCAAACTCACGGACCGTGAGATCGTGACCTGAGCTGAAGTTGGACGCTTAACCGGCTAAGCCAGCCAGGCGCCCCTAAATAAAAATGAGACATTAAACAGAAACACTGACTTTGAAAGGAGACTGAAACCCTTGTGTCTGGTCAAGTTCTTTTGTTTGCAAGTAACAGAAAACCCATCTTGAATGCTTACTGTTTACATAGTCATGGGATATTTTGGCTTATAGAACTGAGAAGAGGTCGTTTCTGGCTTCAAGCAGGGGTTGGTTCGCAGTGCAGAAAGTATCCCCGGGACTTGCCTTCCCAACGTGTCTCCACTCCACATCCTGTGCACTGGCTTCATTCTCAGGCAGCTTTTGCCTCTGGGTGGCAAGATGGCTGCCGCAGCTCCAGCCCCTCCATTGGTCTCTTTTCCCGCAAGCCAGTAAAATTCTCATTTTGCCCTGATGGTTATGACTCAGTCACAGGTCCATCCTTCAACCAATCACTGTGGCCAGGAGATTGCTATACTCTGGTGGTCAGCCTGACCCACATACTTCACTCCTGGAACCTAGGGCAGAGTTCACAAGGTATAAGAATCAAGCATGGGTTGGGGGAGAGGTTCATCCAAGGCTAAACTTTGGTGCTCCCAGAAAAGCAGGGAACACATTCAGAGCAGCACAAGCAAAGGCCTGTTCACTCGAGTTACAGTATTTTTATGGAAATGGCCTCTTTCTTGTTCCCTCCAATTAAGGCAGGTTTTTTTTTTTTTTTTTTTTTTTTATCATTATTTATTTAATTTTGAGAGAGAGAGACAGAGCGTGAGCTGAGAAGGGGCAGAGAGAGAGACACACACACAGAATCTGAAGCAGGCTCCAGGCTCTGAGCTGTCAGCACAGAGCCTGACGCGCGGGGGTCCAACCCACCGACCGAGAGATCATGACCTGAGCTGAAGTTGGACGCTTAACCAACTGAGTCACCCGGGAGCCCCAAGGCAGTTATTCTTGCGATCAAAGCATTGAAGGAAAACCTAAAGCCCCAAATGTCAAAAACCATTGCTTTTTCCATTTCAGTTTGCAGAATTAATTACTGCTAACATTATGAAAATAACTGTTTGCATGCAGTGGTATGATACACGTATTTAAATGTGCTCAAGGATATGCTATGATTAAAGGAGAAAGGAAGGAGGAAGTGCAATGGGATGGCTTTCTTTTTCTTTTTCTAACTTGTAAACCACAATTCTTCCTTATCAGATCAAGCAGGACTTTCTGGCTGGCCTCGCAGCCCTGCGTCCGTTCGGGTGTATTGCTTTTACTTGAAAACGCAGAGTTCCAAACAATCAATTTGCAAATGAGCCATTTACCAGACTGGGCCACTATTCTTGGTCCTCTCCTGGCTTAAATAGTCCTGGTGGCTTTCCAAATCCCCCCTCTGCTCTTTGGGGACACCGGAGGGAGGAGTCCGGAGGTGCTGAGTTGGGATGTTAGCTGAAGGGGTGAACGTGCCAAGTTAGAGAGTTTGGGGAGCCGCCCAGTTGCAGCCGGCGCCTGCCAGAGGAGGGCGGGCCGGGGTGCTCGCTGGGGGTGGATCTTGGGATCAGGCCTTAGGAGTGGTGCTTTGGCCTTTGGCCTTTATCCGGAGGCTGCGGAAAGCCAGAACTCTGCTTCCAGCTGGCATGCGAGCTGGTCTGATGTGTGGTTTGCTGAGAGCCCTCTGGCAGCCCTGACAGGTGGTTGGAGGAGGCTGGGCTCGGAAGGGAGACCCGCGGGGAGACGGGTGGGGCGATGTGCGTCACTCAGGCAGGACGAAAGTAAGAAATCTCAGAACGTCAAGGAACAGCGGATGCCGAAGCCCCTGTTACTGTTGGTACAGCACTTGCTGTCCAGCTCACTCCCCAGGGGGCTCACAAAATCCCTCTTGATTGTGCGTGTGTGTGTGTGTGTGTGTGTTTCGCTGTTGCCTCCCCCGCCACCACCCCGCCCCTATTTTATTGAAATATAATTGACACATAAGGTTGTATAAGTTTAAGGTGTACAATGTGCTCATTTAGTACATTTATATACTGCAAAAGGATCGCCAGCCACCCTTAGCCCACACCCGGTCCTGTCACATAGTTGCCGTTTCTTTTTCATGGTGAGAACATTTAAGGTCTACCCTTTTAGCAGCCTTCAAGTCTATCACACAGTATTGCTCACTGAGGTCACCGGCTGCACCTTACACCCCCAGGCTTGTTAATCTTCTAACTGGAAGTTAATGTCGTCTGTCCAGTCTCTCCCCCACGCCCCCCCTCCGGTACCCACTCTGCTCTCTGTTTCTCTGAGTTTGGCTTTTTAGATTCCACATATAAGTGATCCGTATCTGTTGATCCTTGGATAACTTTCTGTTCTAGAGAGGTCGATGCTGTCTTGAGGTTTCTGAAACAGCAGTGTCACGCCCAGAAAATCGGCGTCGTGGGATTCTGCTGGGGCGGAGTGGCTGTCCATCACGTGATGATGAAATACCCAGAATTCAGGGCAGGGGTGTCCGTCTACGGTAAATCTGCCTTGTGCATTTTACGCGATGGGAACAGGAGTGGTTGAGGGACACCCGGAGCCTCTTCCCAAACTAGCGGTTCGGGGAGCAGCGTAGACCCAGCTGTGCAGAGATGGCCCGTCTTGAGGGAACTGGCTTTAACAACGTGAGTGTGGAGGTGGAGGTTGGTAATGCAGTAACCAGAGGAGTCACCTAACCCGAGGTCTCGATTTCTTCACCGAGGATGAAGGGGGTCACATTTATTTCTGTGATAATGGTGAATATCAAATATTCTTTACGAGGAACATCTGTGAAGGTATTTTTCCAAGATAGCAGTTATTTTCAACCGCGCGCACACACACACACACACACACACACACACACAATATAAAGGAAGGAAAGAAAAGGAAAAGTGACTCTAAAATGTAAGTAGCAGCATAAACATTGTAGCCAAACCAACCGCACGTATGATAGCAGTGAGATAAGAACATTCCATCTCTATGTAGGAATGGCATACTAAGTTCACAGTGTAGAAGCATTCGGACCATAAAAATGTTAAAAAAAGAAAGACGTGGAAGGCAATTTGGCTTTCTTTCATGATAGTATATTGTACAGTTACACAAAGGATTTTTATTTGGATTAATGGTTTCTTGCTGTGGCATTTTTGCTTTTAGCAAGAAAAAAAAAAAAAACCCTTTAAATAGTAACTTACCCCAAAGTTAATAGTCAGTTGTCAGCTGCCGCTGTGCAGAGGGGGCTGGCTGTTCCGGGCCGTTCGGTGCCCTGGTGTGAAATAGCCTGGTGGACGCCTCGCCAGCACCCCCTGCTGGCCGCTGTTGCACACTGCACGAGCTGCAGAGCCCGGCGGGACTCCAGGGCGTCAAACCTCGGTCCAGCCACACACAGTGTGGCCTTAACAGAGCGTGGCCATCTGTCCTGTGGCTCCCTGCTTCTAGAGACGAGTTCCAGGTTGAGGGGAGGCTCTCTGGGCTCCCGCAGGAAATGGAAACAAAGGATTTCCATTATTTTCTCCCTTCTGACTGGGACCCTGTCCTGCACCAAACCCGAGTCAGGCTCCATGGTGAGTCTTCCTTCCGAGGAGGCCCTGACCGGGCCCTGACGTTGGCCCATTGGGGCAGTTCAGAGAGAACCCCCTACTTTTGATGTCTGTCCAAGTTCCTCACACCCCGCCTTCCGTCTCTTGTCAGCAAGAACCCTGTCCTGTCACCTGGCCAGAATCCGTCTTACCCCAGTGTTTCCTCTTCGTAATTTTCTGCCCACTGCCCCCCACCCTGCTCCTTGGCCGTAAATCCCCACTTGTCCTTGTATTTGGGCGGAGGGATCTGTCTCCCCTCACACCCTCCTGTGCGGTGGTCCCCTTTGAATACAGCCTCCTTACCAAGTGTCAGAGTAATCTTGCCTTTAACACTACGGTTCTTCTTAGAGGGGCAGCATATGGCACCTCTTTGGCTTATTTTCCTGTAGGAGTGGGCACACCCACGGTGGTTGTCCCCAAGGCAGGACAGGCTTCTGACCAAATGCTCTGTGATTCTGAAGGATGAAAGGTAACTTTTGCAGACGGACCAGGTGGCACATCTGAGACTTGACACTCGTGGTCTGGTCTGGGCACGGTTACCCCATGGAACACTGTATGAACGAGGCCCCTCGGCATACTGAGGCCAGAAGCCATGGGGCTTGTGTGGACCTTGAGAAACTTCTAGAACAGTGGTGGTCAGAAGGTGCAGATGGACAGTCATCACTTCTTTGTAAATGAAGGCGTGCCCCACGAGGAGGGAGCATTTTCGGGGCTGCTTCTGTATCTTTGCGTGCAAAGCCGCCGCAAGGTCTAATTCCGTTATTTGTGGCCTGACCCAGTGAAGGAGGTGGAGAGCAGGAAAGTCTGGCCACTTGCGTGGAGTTGCTAGAAAGAAAATAAACAAAACCCCCAAAGCACAGATTTTACTTTGAAAAAAATCAAGCCAAATCCACATGGTTTTCTGAGGCGCGTGTGTGGAAATCCAACCCCCGTGTCCCTGTCCCCAATTTCCAGGCATCATCAAGGATTCTGAAGATGTGCACAGTTTGAAGAACCCCACGTTGTTCATTTTTGCCGAAAATGATGCTGTGATTCCTCTTGAGCAAGTAAGTTGGTATCTTTTCTCATTTCTTTCTTTTTTGCTTATTTTCCTGTAGGAGTGGGCACACTCACAGTTGTTTCAATTTTTACTTTTTGAAGGAGAGAGAGAGCGAGCGAGCTCAGGGGAGGGGGAGAGAGAATCCCAAGCAGGCTCACTCAGCACGGAGCCCGACGCGGGGCTCAATCCCACGACCCTGAGATCATGACCTGAGCCGAAATCGAGTCTGATGCTTAACTGACCGAGCCACCCGGGTGTCCCTCATCTCTGTATTTAATGACATGATTTGACCTTTCGGGGAAAATGTCTCAAAGGGTTCATTTCTTCCTCCAAACATTTTCAACATGAAAAATTTAAAGATGGGTTTTATTGGGGAATTTAGGGATTGTAATCCTCCGAATGTGCTCTTGGTGGGGCCTGGTTACTGGGCATAGAAGCTCGGCCTCCCCATCCTCCCACATGGAACCCAGGAGTTCAGATAAAGTGTGTCCTTAAAGACATGGGCGTGTCGGGGATCCCGGCTGGCTTGGTCGGTGGAGCATGCGACTCTTGATCTCGGGGTCGTGAGTTCGAGCCCCATGTTGGGGATAGAGTTTACTTAGAAAAAAAAAAAAGAAAAGAAAAAAACATGGGTGTGTTAAACCCAGTGTGTTGATAAGAAAAAAGCAGAAAATTGTGGTTCAAAAGCAGTCGCTTAGAAATTGTTATTATTCATAACTAATACACTATATTAATATAAACTTAAAACAATTTACGCTTGACTATATTGAGTATTTTGTTATATGTCGAATGAGTATTATATTATATATTGAATGATACACAAAAGATACTAATTTAATTTCAGGAAATTGATATTGCATCGAATTTTTACATTGCTTGGGATGCTCTCCTTTGCCAGAGCCGAGGACTCTTAGTTGTCAAATTAAAAGTAACAAATTCACAGTAGCTACGGAACTTAAGGCACCGATGTTAGACTTCTTTTATGAGCATTCAGAGAGGATTTGGGGAATGGAAAATATTACTAGATTGTTAAAGTCATACTGTCATGAAATCTTCCGCATTATCAGGTCTCTTTGCTGACCCAGAAGTTGAAAAAACACTGCAAAGTGGAATATCAAATTAAAACATTTTCTGGGCAAACCCATGGCTTCGTGCATCGAAAGAGAGAAGATTGTTCAGCCGAGGACAAGCCCTATGTTGACGAGGCAAGAAGGAATTTAATTGAGTGGCTGCACAAGTACGTTTAGCAGGGGCCAAGGGTACACTTTCTCAGAATAGCTCGCATGCAGAAATTTGCTTTGGGATACTTGGGTCGTTTAATTTTTACTATCTTGATATAAAATAAATCCAGGAATCCTGAAATTCATTATTCCATCTCAAACATAAATGCAGTAGGAAATGTTAATGCATGATACGATTTAATTTTGAACACATACACTAGGGGAAAAACAGGTCAGTACCTGAAGAATTTGAATGGTAGAGTTACCATCCTGTTGGCAAAAACCTAGGGCTGCTTATGGACCAGCTGACAGCTCAGCCATGGACTTCGTGGTTCTTCATTAAGTACATTCTTTAAAACGATGGGTGTGGCAGAGCCATGAAGAGCATGAATTGTAAACTCAGATTCAAAGCCCAGCTTCCTTGGGCATTTGTCTGTCTTAACACGGATGAGTCGGTCATGTTCGTGGATTGCACTGGGAGAAATACTGAGGCTAAAATAGGGTTTCGTTGACCTAATTATATTGAGCCAATAAACTTACTTTCTGAATGCGTGGCTTTTTCTAAAAGCTAATAAAGAACAATGGATTAGAGTGACTATCTGGCCGTCTCCCAAGGAAGTGATTTTCCAGAACGTGGGCATCTTCGGGGCCCAGGGCCTGGGATTGCGTCAGGAATCACTCGTGCATTCAGTTGAAGGGTGGTGGCATACAGGGTCACGCTTCAGTTTTTATATATTTTAAATCGCGTGAACAGCTCAGCTCCTCGGCATTCCTGGCCACATGCCGTGCGCGTGGCGGTAGGAGCTACATGGGGCAGAGCCAGTCGGCGCCAGTAAAGGCCCTGCCTTCTTCTAGCCCCACCGTTGACTTTCCTTTAACCCGGTTACCCTCCCCCCGCCCACCCCGTGACAGTCCCGCACTTGGTGTTCTGTGCCAGCTGCGAGTTTTACTTTGCAAACTAAGCAAGCCTCGGCTAGATGGCTGTGCACTCCCACTGGCTCCTGTGAGTCTGCAGATCCAGAAGGGTCACCTCGTGTCCCCTCACACCCCGGCCCCGGCCCTGCCACAGGTGCCCTCCATCGGGTGGGACCAGGGGGAGGGCATTTTGCTTGGGTCCTGGGTTGAGGGTGGGGCTCTTTCCTATCATCCTGGGGCTCTGGGTGGAGAGGGGAACTCATGGCACTTCCACTCTGGAAGCCAGGGACAAGAAGGGAGTCTGCGGCTTCCAGCATCCACACGCACCCCTTCCTTTCTTCCATCGCTGGGCTTTTGGAGTCTCATGTGACTGATGGCTTTACTTTTTTCTGTGACAGCAGAGGGGTGACGAGAAAAAGGGAGGAGTGATGTGGACCTCACCCCTGCAGGAAAATGGAGAGGAGGGGAGGGATTCCAGAGCACTTAGAAGAGAACTGGGAGGGCAGACACAGTGACCCGTCCGAGGTCTGTGTAGAGATTATGCCGGACAGGGAATCCGGGAAGAGAAGCAGGGCCGTCTGGAACATCAGGTTTCTCGGGCTGCGAACAACAGAAAGCCTAACACTGGCTCAGAGAAGAACACTCCTAACGGGGTCCGAGAGTGGTTCAGGGCCCTGCTGACCTTAGGACATGGGACAGGTGCCTGCCCGTCCGGGCCCTCTCTTCACGGGCGCACGGTAGGCCTCTGCCTCACAGAAACCTGCCAGAGCAGGGAGGGGGGGCAGGGACTGTCTGTACCTATTCTTATGAGGGAGGGAACTCCTTCCCAAGAACCCCCCCTTAGTCTTGGGCTCCCAGCCTCCAGAACAGTGAGAAAGAAACACCGAAGCCACTGTTTATGGGATTTTTGCTCTAGGAGCCGGGACAGGACCGTTATCTATGGAAGTTTCGGGCTTACTCTATCATTTTTGAGAGGTCTGTCATATATCCAATTCCACACAGTTCAAAGGTCATTCTTTCAATGGTGTTCCAGGATAAGGGGGCTAGTGCAGCGGACAGAACCACGCTTGTTACACGGACATGCTTTACACACTTACTGTCGCAGAACGTTAGCCGTGAGCTCAAGGCTGAGAGCTGGTGCTTCATCAAGGCCCTCCCTCAGGGAGAGCGGCTTGCTTCTGCCGTGGTGGCAAATGACTCCTGTCAGCAGTGGAAAAAGCAAGTAAGCTTAGTATAAAAATACCGCTGACCTCTTGGCCCCTTGAGACGGTCCAGGACCCCGTCTGGGACCACACGTTACAACACCGCCAGTGTCTGTGTTAAACGTTTACAACAGCACTTGGGACACCACAAATACCTCACACACACCTTCCCTACTGCCTCCCTGCTTTTGCCGACCTTGAACACATTTTCTAAGTAGCCGTCTCGCCTCTGGTGCTTTAGGTGGGGCCTCTATTGTGCAGGTTGCCTCCGAGAAGCACCTCAAATGCCTGCAGTTCCCTGCCATCCCTTTAGTACCACACTTCGCTCGCCCCTGGCCCCAAACTCCTGATCCTTTAGTGGAGCTGGTTCGCCAAGAACAGAAAAGAAAGGAAAAGGGATAACGAAATCATCACGTGTGACACACCAGCCTCTCAGCCCTTCCAGAAGCATCTGTACTCGAGTGGTTGCTATTATAATCGAAAGTCAGACCATTTAACGAACACCGAATAAGTCCAGCAAGTGTGGGAGTTGGGAACCAACAAGAGTGCTGTCCTGCGTGGGAATCTGGCCTTGGGGTCATGGTCAGCGGAAGCACAAGGGACTGGTCTTGCACTTCACGAGACAGCTCTCTGGGGTCCCCGTTCGGCTGTCAGATTAGGAAAGTCGGCCCGGAGGGAAGGCTCGTTTGAAAAGCCCACCGAAGCGTCAGGTGGAGACTTCACGACCTCAGCTACCGAAGACTCTGGATCCTAGTTGACAGACTATCTTTTACCCAGGGTCCTAATCCTCTTCCAGCGCAGAGATAAGTATTTTGCGTTATAAAAAAAAGCCGGGGGGGGGGGGGGGGGAGGACACACATAGCTTGATGAGGGATTTGCAACTAGAATGTAAAGGTCACGGGTCACCTCGAAGAGGCCCTCTAATGAAGCGAAACCATCCCTCCAGGCTTTCCTGTTCACAGGCCACATGGTTTCTCTGCCCCAGACCCACCGGGAACGCGCGAGGCCCACTTTGGAGCGGAGGGGTGGTCTGGCGGCTCCTCACACGACCACGGACCCCTTCAGGCAAGCCTGTGTTGTCTGGAGTCCGGAATCAGTCCTCACGAAGCGTGTCAGAGTCTAGACTACGGATGCACGTGGACGCCGCACCCAGAAGCACACGACAGATCATAGTGGTGCCGATGCACAGCACACGTTAGAGGGACGTCCACGCTAGCTTGTGTTGAGTAGTTTTTTTATTTTTTATTTTTTTTTATTTTTGAGACAGAGACAGAGCATGAACGGGGGAGGGGCAGAGAGAGAGGGAGACGCAGAATCGGAAGCAGGCTCCAGGCTCCCAGCCATCAGCCCAGAGCCCGACGCGGGGCTCGAACTCACGGACCGCGAGATCGTGACCTGAGCTGAAGTCGGCCGCTTAACCGACTGAGCCACCCAGGCGCCCCTGTGTTGAGTAGTTTTTAAGCTTTCAAAACTCGATGGTCTATTCCAGAACTTCCTGAGACGGGTGCGTGCTTAGCCAAACCACCAGTGCAGCCAGAGAAAAGACGACCAGCACGTTAGGGCTGACGAGCACCCAGGTGCACAGAAGGCAAGTGAAAGGTCACCAGTCACAACGGTTCAGATTCCGGTTCTGACCAGTTGTGGGAGGCTCCCCCTGGTGGCACACAAGTGAACTCGATCCCAAGACTGGCCAGAAAAATGGAACCCAGAGAACCACACACACAAGTAAATGGCGCACAAGGCACAGAGGCCGCGGGGACCCGGGAGGCCGACGGCTGGGCGTCTGACCTGCTCTACCGCTCGCCGGCCATGAGGTGCCGGCAGAGGATCGGGCCTCGCCTGGAAGCTGTGGGAAAAGAAAGGTCTCCGTCCAGGGTGGTGGGAGAAGCGGGACGGTCGACGTCTTGGAACGAGGCCCGGTCACGCCCGTCATGGTTACTTCAGGAAGCAGAATGAAGTGACAGCAGCCCACCCACGTATGGTAACCTGGGGACCCTTCCTCGCACCCGGCCCACCGCTCGTGTTCCACGCCCCGCTCTGAACCTGCGCTGCTTTTGTCCCGCTGGGGAAGCCCCGGCCGTGCTCTAACGGCCCCTCCGGGTTTCTGCAAGGGGAGCAGGGGTCCGGCCGTTTGGGGAGGGTCAGGACAGGGGCAACCAAACACCCAGGGGACATGAGGCTGGAACCCACGCTGGCCTTGTGCTCCAGTCCCACACTCGCTACGTGGCTGGCAGCTCAAAGCACTTGGCCCCCCCCCCCCCCCGCCCCGATCTCACGCTTTCCCACACTCCTCAGGATGGGTCTCCACGATCAAAGGACCCGTCTACTTAGAGACACGCGGCATTTAAATACGTTTCATAGGACCAAGCCCGGTCTTCTTTCAAAGCTTGAGACCAAACTCCATGTTTAAGCTGTTACAAGTATCTACAAATTAAAAAAAAAAAAAAAGATCTACTCAACCCCCTTCATTAGGGCAGCATTGGGTCGGTACAGCCAGTTTCTTAACTCGAAGAGAAGACAGCCGTTGTTTAAAGAGACCGCTTTAATAGAACAGATACAAAAGCCTGCGAGACCGCATTCCCATAACTGAACTTTCAACAGGAGAACCATGGTAACTAAACAGCTGTTTCTATTACAGCATCTACAGTGTCTGAAAAAAGACACAGTAATAAATAACTGTAGATGCATCACAAGACATCCATTTATTTAATCACAACAGGGAACCTTACTACTACATTTACTCTCAATTTTTTCTTTATTCTTCGGATTCCCCAGGCTTACGGATGTCATCGATCTTCAAAATCATTCTAACCATCTGTGTGGCAAGAGAGATCTGTTGCTTTTTGCCGATCAGAGTTTCTATGACATGCTGTTGCTTCATATCTGGAAAACACAAATAAATGAATTATCCTAAAACATATGTATTTGATATTAGTAACTTGCTCTCATTTTTACAAAGACACTGAAACTTAAAAAAATATAAATCTGGGGACGACTGGGTGAGTCAGTTAAGTGTCTCTTGATTTCCACAGTCACGATCTCGAGGTTTGTGAATTCGAGCCTCGTGTCGGGTTCTGCACTGACAGCGTGGAGCCTGCTTGGGATTCTGTCTCTGCCCCTCCCCTGCTTGCGTGTATGCTCCTTCTAAAAAAAAAAAAAAATTCAAAAAAAAAAATTTCTAAAACAAAACCCAAATCCAGAAGAAACCACTCATCCAGCTACATTTTCAGAGGGGTAGTAAGATTCCATTATTCCAGAGGACAGTCTGGAATTTGAACCTGGGTCCCAGGAAGCTGGGGGTGAAGGGGACCTCTCTTCAATGACAAGCCAAAGTGCTAGGTGACTGGCTAAAACCTTTCAGCGACATTTCATCCCACAAAATATTCACTCATATAATTTAGAAAGCCCAATGTAAGTGAAAAAATCAGACTGTATATGAAACAAGATAATTCCAAGAAAGATGCAAACAAATTTCAGCAGAACCAGGCATTCAAGTTAAAGAAAATGTGCATATCTGTCTGACAAAGAGTTGCTGCCGTTATTAAACTCTGCTGGCTGTGAACATGAAAACCAGGACATAGCTGCTGTTCTACATAAAAGCACAGATCATCTGATTCCGTGGGCTGGGAGTGGCTGCAAAAGTCAGACCTGGGGGTGCCTGGGGGGGCTCAGTTGGTTAAGCATCTGAACTCAGCTCAGGTCCTGATCTCGTGGTTCGAACTCGAACTCCGTATCGGGCTCTGTACTGACAGCTCAGAGCCTGGAGCCTCCTTCAGATTCCGTGGCTCCCTCTCTCTCTGCCCCTTTCCCGCTTGCGTGCTCTCTCTCAAAAACAAACATTAAAAAAAAAAAAAAAAAAAAAAAATGTGGGCCTGGCCCCATTAGTGAGAAATCACTGGCACCACCATTCCAACAAGCTGAAGTGAAATCACCCTCTAAACTACACACATGGCTACGGTCCCAGTACGTCATATCTGAAAACACCCCTGAGTCCTGGACAAAAGCACAAAATAAGCAGACGGCACCAAGTCACCTGCCGGGCTGCTTCCTGTGACATCCAGAACCTACCTGACAGACATGGGTGTTAAAGAGCAAGAGAAGAAGGACTTTCTAAAACCAGAGACTGAAACGGAAGTCACCTTTGGTGTAAGCCAGCGTGCCACAGCTTACTGTTATTAAGGAGTGCCGCGTTACAGGACCAGCAGTCTGACCAAATCCTCAGGTAATCAAACCAAAACATTCTACAACTTAGGACCCGGATATCTGAAGTGCGGGAGTATCGAAGCTCACGGAAGGCACCACACACCGTGCGGCCAGCAGGAGAGCACCGGTCTTGACCCAGACACGGCCCCACCGGGTTGCGACTGGCTCTCACCGTTTGTTCCCTTGTGCAAACAGTCAATCCCAAGAGCGGGGTTCGTCTCCTTCACTTGTCTGGCTCGGACTTCGGTCATAGTCTGGATGGGATTCATGCCACTGTTTTCGGCGAGGGCCATGGGGATGACCTCCAGGGCATCCGCGAACGCCCGCATGGCGTACTGCTCCAAGGTCGGGCACTGGAAGGGTACAGGTAAGCGTGCTTATTAGCAAAAAACAAGACAAAAACCAGCCAATTTGGAAAGGTAAATTAAATCGCATACTTTGAAAACCTAACTCATGAAGAATTCTAATAGGCCGTCTTGATTACTGTTAAACTACCAGAATATTAAAATGTCACGACAGAGTAAGGACGGAGAAGACAGACACGTGAGAGGAGTCTGAAAACAAACTAGCTCTACTTTTAGTTATGACAGTCACGATATTCAATTTATTTGGAACTTCAAATGAGGACACTGAAGACTGGAGAACGGTTACTGTCAAGGCTGGAAAGGTTGAAAAGGCTGAGCAATGCTAGTTTTCGGGAGGCCGCGCCTCAGAACGAGGGCGAGGACCAGGCGCTGCTCACCCACGGCGACGACACTGTTTCCCCCAGTCTGTTCAGTCCCACTGCCTTACGCCTTAGGCCCGGAGGCCCCGCGCGGGTTTTACCTGGTCCGCCTCCTGGCTGACGGCCAAAGCACACGCGATTTCGGCGGCACCTCCGCCATACACGACACGATTATCCCGGATGAGGTTCCGGATGACACACAGGGCATCGTGAAGGGATCGCTTTGCTTCCTCGATGATCTAGGGAAGACAGTTCCGCAGAAGTTAACATTAGCACAATCTAGTGTTTTAGAATCAAATCCGCGGCGCCTGGTTGAACCTCTGTTTGCCAGGTACCGGCATCAAAGCCACCTTGCTTAGGAACAAATGGAGAGCACGCGCCAGAATGTTCATTACCAGGTGATTTCTGCCGTTCTCCCCCTTTTCTCTGCCACGTGGTTACGTGAACACCAGGCGGAGGCAGCCAGTGACTCATTTCGGGACACGTGGCCACGGGAAGTGGTCAGACGAGCCAAAACCGACCAAGAGACACCTGAGGCCCGTCTCACTGAGGCCGAGGCGGTACAGACCCGCTCTCGAGGGAGGGGATTTTAGCAGCGTGGATGCACCCGGGCCCCTACTGCCACCCGAGCGACGCAAAAAAGGCCTGCGTAGCACGAACAGGTAGCACCGAATGTGGTCTTCGGTGATTTTACACCTCGGTGAGCCACGGTTTCTTTGAGAAAAATGATCGCTTTTTGAGAGATGGCACCCGTATCTCAAACACGTTCTGGGCAAAACCAAGCCCTACACCAAGGGCAGAAAACAATGCAGGGCAAGTCACTAGGATTCTCACCATCTTATTTCCTCCTCTGATGAAAATGGTCACAGCCCTGGAGTTCTTACACTGCTCGATGACCAGCATCTTGTCCTTAGTCGTCCCGAAGGAGATCTCCTTCACGAGCCCGGCGAAGCCCAGCTTCTCAGGGGTCAGCTCTGAGAACCGCGGCACGATCCGCCCTCCTGTCGCGATGGCGATCAACTAGGCGGGGTGGGTCGGGGGAGGAAGGCGCTGGTGAGCACTGGGCTCTCACGATCAGACCGCAGAGGAGCCAAACTCCACCCAGGGCTACCTTGTGCCCGAACTGCAATCCACTCTAGCCTCAGATTTCAAGGTCAACCCAAGAAGGCCTATGAAATGAGTGGGTTTCTGAGGAGCCGGTGTCTCGGGGCGACGCCACCACCCTCCGTAGCACCGTGTCCTGACCGGATCGCACGCTGGCTGCGGTGAGGGCCGAACCTGCCCCGGGGCACGGACCACGTGTGGGACGGCGGTCGGCGTGTGGCTGACACACCAGTGGGTAAGCAGGTGTCCCTGCCTCAGAGCGCCAAGTGGGACGACACACGGAAAGCATTTCTAAATCCCACGGAACACCAGAAACTCGCAGCACTGTGGCTGAAATAGAGAAAGATCGCAGCACTCTCCTCTCTCCCCGCTGGCCCTCTGTCTGTGGAGCCTTGACACTGTGGTTGTTCACGGCAACTGCTCCCCAAGCAGGCCCCCAGCACGCACAGGCATCGAGCCTGAGCCCTGCGTTCGGAAGTCTCTTCCCACGAGCCACCTACCTCTATTTCCGGTCCTCCTACCCAACGCACCGCAGGCAAGTTATTCTGAAGAAGTAAATGATTGGCTTCGTCGTCGAAGCCCCATTGGCAAATGGCTAGGTTAGCGCCGGTTTCTTTTATCTGCGGGGGAGAAAAATGCCCATCACGTTAGTAAGTATTCCTTGTGCTCGGGGAAAAAGATGAGGCGCACAGAGGGGCGTGCAAGGTGGGAGCGTTAAAATAAAGCAGAGAAAAGAGAAGGAAGGAAGCACAGAAGTGTCTACCTTCTGTCAGGCCCAAATCCCAAATAATGAGCAAGTGTCAAAGGGAATCACTTCAGTTCTTGATATGCTTTAAGAATCAGTACTTCAGGGGCACCTGGGTGCTCACTCAGTTAAGCATCAGACTCTATTTCGGCTCAGGTCATGATCTCACACTTCGTGAGTTCGAGTCCGGCTCTCTGCTTTTCCTTCTTCCGTGACCCTCTGTCCGTTAACAGCCGACTCGTTCCTGCACATTCCTCGCTTCTGCCACGTTCTCCCTGGGGGCCAACCCTGGTTGTCCCCCGGAAACCAGCCTGCCTCAGCATTTGTCCTCACACGGCTCTTTCTCCTCCCTCGTGCCCTCACAAGTACCTACAACGTTCCTCTTTGGGCCATTCCTGTTCTTTAAAAACATGCAGCCCACCACCTTCCTGTCATCATCCCCGGCAACCTGCATATCCACCAACACACCTATCCGATTCCCTCGGCCTCTCAGGTCCTGCCACCTTGTCGTCCCGGGCACCCTGCCTGGCATTTCCACCGCAGCCTTGTAGCCCAGGTGACGGGTCTTCAGCCCCTCCGACCTCTCAGCGTGCCAACCCTGCTCCTGCCTCAGGGCCTCTGCACACGCTGTCCGCCCCAGCTTACCCCAGCTGGGTAAGTGCCCCTCCCCCAGGCAGGTGGGTCTCTGCCTGAGAGGCCCCGTCTTTAGCACGGCCCCTACCCACCACCCCCTTACTCTGGGCCGCAAGAGCAAGGGCTCTACTTTGGTCGCTGCTGTGTCTCAGGTCCCTACGACGGTGCCTGGTATGAGGTAGGCAGAGACACAGATCACGCAGGAGCAGACGAACCCAACTCCCCCCCTGAAGGGAGACATCCACGTAACTTGTTGCCTATCTGTCACGAGGCACGTTTCCACCGATACCCACGTCCACGTAGCCCTGTGTGCGGATGCTGGAAGCCCCCAAGGACAGAGGCCCAAAGAGGAACCACTGTCAGGGAATGCACGCTTATTAGCAGCCCGAGGAGGAGAGTTGAGCTGTTTATACCCTGAACATACGAGCTTGGCTTCGATGTGTCCGGGACAGTATCGTAAAATCAACAGCACAGCTCGAAGGTCACGGAGCCAATTCTCTGAGGCGCTCCAGACACGTGACCATTTCGTGAATCGGGTCTCTTCCCCCTTAAGCCTTTCTGTGCCACCTGATTTCTTCTCGCCGTGAATGCTGGTTACTCTTCTAACTTAAAAGTGAAAAAAGGGGGCTCACACCGACACGGCATCTGCAGCCACGCGCTGAAGAATCAAGACGGTAAAGGTGAGGGCCACGTTACCACCTACAGACCTACCTCACGAAAAGCTAGGGGAAGACTTACTTGTTGAATCATCTCTTCAAACTTCTCCTTTTCGTATTTCTGAAGGGCTTTATAATCTTCCACAGAGGTCACGTCCAGCTTATGCTTGGTCTTTGGTTTTGGCGGTTCAAAAGGACACGTGAGGATCGCAATCTTGGCATTTTCTACTTGCTGTGGGGACAAAGAGGATCTTTCAATTCGGGGATCTAGGAGTGAAAAACAGCGTGAAGCCGTGCAGGACACGGACTCACTTTTGGCATCTGTGGGTGACTGAAATCCTTGTCCACGATCACGCCCTTGATAAGTTTCGTGTCCTCCAGCCTCCCGCCCACTTTGCCTTCCACTTTGATGAGCTCGAAGTCCACGTCTCTGCGCTGCATGTCTGCTACGGTGAGGACAGCGTTCACAGCGATCTCAGCCATCTGCCGGTGACAGCTGTTAACCCTGATGAAAACAAAGAGCAACCTTTCACTCCACTGCGGCCACAGCAGGACCCAGAACGTAACGTGGCAACTCAGATACGTCTTATAAAACGAAGGGTGCTCAGACTGTAGACAGCTATGCCACTAGAACCTGCACTTTCGACAGTCTGGGGCAGGGGTTCTCAAGCTGGGATCCACAGAACCCAGAGAGAGCCATAAACTGGGACGGGAGAAAGTGACATCTTGTGTAAATGGGGTGCAGCATTCAGTAAGAAGCCAGAGGACTCCACGTGGCTGCTTCCCTTGCAGGAATTTCCACCAACATCAGTTCCGGGCGGGGGCGGGGTGGGGTGGGGATCTTTTTTGAAAACTCTGAAACATCTGAATAAATTGCTCAATAAATTTACTTTTGGTTCTGGAAAAACTGCAAGGGAAATTTAATACTTGAAACAGTGCATGAAATCTCAACTCATCTTAGAGAAAAGATAACGGGGAAACTGTAAATGTTAGTATCCTAAGTGATTTATAACTTGCCTCACACTATGGCCGCTGTCAGTTGTTTTGAACATTTTCTGTAGTAAAGACCTATAGATATATGGATTTTACAAAGACTTACAAATATAACAAGATCAACTTACAAAGCAACGATAAGATTCGTGCATTTCAACTAGGACACTTTCCTTTCAGGAAAACAATAGTGCGCCGTGACAGAGACCATCCCGGTGGCCCCCTTGCCTAGCAGCTGGTCTCAGCACCCGTGTAAGAGGGCACCTGGCACCCAGCACATTCTAGCACAGCATGGCGGCAGAGGCTTTTCCCTAGGGGTGGAGAGGGCCACAATTTTGTTGCACTTCCCCTGACCTCTGAATCAAGGCCATGCCTTTTTGCTAAAACTACCACACAAATTAAAGTTTAAAATGTTTCTCACCCTGATCTTGATTTGAAAAACCAGTAATAAAGCTCCTCATACTAGAATTTTTATGCTACATCGTGCCAAGAGCCCACAGGTCTCCATTATTGTTCAAACTTAAGTGTGTCTTTTGGCCAAGGCTGCTTTGGGTCTCCAGAGGACAGGGACTGTGTCTCTGTGCCCTTAAGATGTGGCAACAGGCCTGGTAAATAGCAGGCATTATGCAAGCGTGGAAAACACCCCATGTAAGTCACTTTCACGACTGCCCCTTCTCACTAAATTAAGATTCTGGACCAGTAACTTGCTTGGTCAATAATGAAAAGTAGAGCCTCTCCTCCTGAATGGCTTCCTAGCAAAGAAATGGTAGAAGGTGTTCTGAAGGCTAACATTCCCCAGGTAGGACCATTTATTTCTGCTTGACTGCTAAATCAAAGCCCTGGATCTCTTACAAATACTGAGAGGATTTAATACCCAAGCCTGGAACTTCAGTTTCCAACTACAACACAAGATGCATGTGGCTACACCTGCATTAGAAACAAAGCAAAGCAAAATAATGACAAAAGCGGAAAGAAGTTCATCGAGTCCGCATGAAGCTCCGTGCGATCGTTATAAAAGGAGGTTTTTAGCAATAAGCACACACGTTTTGCTTCCTCTAGAAGCGAAGAACCGTATTGTAAACGTACACTTTGGAGCCCAGCGTGGTTTTTGCTGTCTGGATCAGGGGCTCAGTGTCCTTCATGTCAACGAGGACGCTATCGCTGATCTTGTCCAGGTGCTCGATAGCAATGCGGGCGGCCTGTTCATAGCCGTCGGCGATCCTGATCGGGTGAATGCCGCGGTCCAGCAACTGCTCGGCTTCCTCCAGCAGGGCGCCGGCCAGGACTGCAGACAAGACAGCGCACAACCACGTCAGGCAAGCACTGACACTTACACCATCGATACCAATTAGATGCTACACCCTGGAAATGTGAAGGGTCCAAAATAAGGCAAATGGATCTGGGAGGCTGTTTTTTTAAAAGGGAGACTCTGGTTTTGCTTCTAGCAAAGATCTAACAGGTCACCCCTTATAAACGGATGTTCAGCTCTCAGTGACGGATGTTCAGCTCTCAGTGACGGACAAAACGTAAGTGAAGAACGTAACCTAAGAACGTTTAAGGGCAAAAATCTGGTGTTTCCCGAGCCAAGGATTTCGTTTTAAGATTTTTTAAAGTAATCTCTACACCTAATGCGGACTTGAACTTACAACCCTGAGGTCAAGAACTGCATGTTCTACCAACTGAGCCGGCCAGGCGCCCTGCCAGGAGAGGGATTTCTAGTCAGTAAAATTTGTGCTGGTGATAAGAGAATTTACATATGATATGCTTATGGTTTATCCTCCCCACCACCTTCCTTCCTCCCGTTATTTAAGGGCCACAAAGATGATGATCTTTGTTTCAATACTGCTATACTCCAAGCACGTCCATAACAGTGCTTGGTTCCCAACAAACACTTGCTGAATAAATGAATTCAAACCTCATCTGCAGAAAAGGTAACGTTGAAGCTATTTCTCTTCCATCTTCCCCATCTCTAACTATATCAGAACTTCAGAGAAAGCGTAAGAACATTCAAATGAATCGCTTACTGATTAACACTATTTTGCCACATTTGTTTTCTCTACGAACCCACACCTATTCCCTTCAACTATGTGAGAGGCGCAGAAATCATGACACGTCTCAGCTGTAAGCTAAGATACGAGGGCAATCTCCCTAGCGCTCTAACATACCTGTCACACTCAGGACACTTAACAGGGCACTACTCTGCGATGCACGATCCACAAATCCTCCCATGTATCCCAAACACCGCCCCCCCAGTTTAAATAAAGAAAAAGCCCGCATCCGATCAAGTGTTCTGCATTACAGTCGCGTGTCATTTCTCTTTGGCTCCCCTGATCTAGAAGAGCCGCTTAACTCTCCCCTGAAGAACTGTCCTGTTGTTCCAGGACAAGGACTTCTGAAGAGTCTGGGCCGCTTGTATTTCGGCGTGTCGTTCAACTTGGATTTGCGCAACAGTCTTCTCATGATCTGATTCAGAGCAAACGCTCTTGGCAGGGGGGCATGACTTTAAGGAATGCCTCTCAAACAAGTAAGGATAATGTGCTTTCTTACCAACCACTCCCGTGGTCCCATCTCCAATTTCATCATCCTGTGATTTGGACAGTTCAACCATCAGCTTGGCAATCTGGTGATCGACGTCCATCATGCTTAAAATGGTAGCACCGTCGTTAGTCACCGTCACATCGCCATCTTTGTCCACCATCATTTTATCAAGCCCTAGGAAGACAGCAACGTTTAGAATGACATTATGCAAAAAACAACAACAAAAAAACAAAAAAAGCCCCCCCAAAACAAAACCAAACAAAAATGCAATCTGCACCAAAAACCAAAAAAAAAGGCTAGACCTCTTGACCCAATGCCTATTTACAGAATTTATCAGAAAAATTCAGCATACTAAGAGTATCTGTGTGCAGACATTTTTGCACTGGCGAGTACAAAACCACCTAAAGGGCTAAAACTAGAGAAATGGGGGTGAGGAGCATCACTAATGTATTAATTACAAAAATGACAGCCCTGATGTGGAAAATGCTAATAAAATGTTAAAAGAAGAAAAAAACCTCTGGCCTAAAATTGTACGTGCACTTACAAACGTGTTTAAAGCCTGAAATACACAAAACAAGTGTGTTAGTGCCGGAGGCCTAGGACGCCCCCTGCTCCACGTCCCAAATTTCTATAAAAGGGTTCCATCAACTCTCCACGATTTAGACATAACACGCATTAACACAGAATGGTAGTCTCTTACCATTTGGTCCAAGTGATGTTCTCATTGTGTTTGCTACAGCTTTTGCTGCCATGATATGAGACTAAATGAAAGACACAGAAAAGGTTCAAGTTACAAATAACTTTAATAATTCAGGGGTTTTCTTTAAAGTTTATTTTTATTTATTTTGAGAGAGAAAGAGAGTGAGCACAAGAGGGAGAGAGCAGAAGAGACAGCGAGAGCATCCCACGCTGGCACCCCCCGACATGGGGCTTGAACTCAGGAACCATGAGATCGTGACCTGAGCTGGAGTCAAGAGTCAGATGTTTAACCGACTGAGCCACCCACCCAGGCCCCCCAATTTTTAATAGTTAGAAGCATACACTTGATGATTATAAAATCCAATCATACAGAACAGTTTCTGTTCTCCAGAAGCTTCTACATTTAAGAGGCAACACCCAAGTCTAAACCTTGGCGTGATAACAACCACCAGCTTTAGTAGGTAATTCTTACGCAAAAGAACGAGAGCCTAGAGCTTTAACTCCCAGCACACCTACGAGGCAGGTGCTCTTATCTGCCCCACTTCACAGCAGGTGCGGTCTGACGGGACAGGGACAGGCCTTGCAAGACCGTCCTGCAATGCTAGCCTCGTGTGAAGAGTCCAGATGTACACGTACAGCCCCTTGAACCGGCATACTAGGCTTACTGCAGAAATACACCCAGAAATTGACCGCTGAGTCAATACACAACCCATAGGTGAAAAGTCACCCTTGCCATCTGCCAAGGGCATCGACAGCTAACTCAATGGAAACCTGCAAGCATCCTTTCCTGCTTGCACACACGATCAGCAGTGTGTTTTTTCTGCAGATGCTGTTCCCTTCGTTCCTAGTCTTGCTGTCACCAGCCTGGCCTGGCTCCACAGCACCCTACAGAAATCCGGGGTCTCTGATCTCACCTCCTGTCCTTTAGGTCCATCCGACGCCCAGCTAACTCACCCATTTTCCTCAACCGTGTCATCTGCCGGTCCCCAAACCTCCAATGACTCCCTAGTGCCTCAACATGGAGTCTGAAAGCTTCAGTTTTTCTTCAATGCCCCCCACAATCTGAGACCTAGTTCCCTTCCAGTGACGGTGGCGGTCCACGTGTCCCCCTCACATATGCCCTCTGATCCTTGAAGCGCTAATGCACCGAAGGCCCTCCAGTCATCAAAACGCTGACCGACACAGAACGCGGTTCAAATGCCCATGATCCGCGGAGCCCTCCCTAGTCACTGCATCTGGCAGCTGAGACAAGACACAGAGTTCACGGATCGGTGACAATACCGGTAACCATGAAAATACACTTTGCCCGACCTGTCAGCGTAATGGACTTTTTAGAGGAAGGTAATCACAGGTAAGCCGCTCTCAACCAGGGAGGATTCTGTCCCTCAGGAGCCCCCTGGCAATGCCTGCAGACATCGCTGGTTCTAACAAATGGGGTGGGGGCCGCTAACAGCACAAAGTGGGCACAGGCCCGTCGGCTGCTCCGCGTCCGACAGAGGACAGGCCCCCACAACAAAAAGAACGACCTGGCCCCGAATGCTAACCCTGCCGATGCTCCGAAGTCTGGCTTTGGAGTCAGCCAGGGTGGGCTTGAATCATGGCCCCGTTCTGGATCAGCTCTGCCACCTTACCCGCTCTGGGGCCACGCTTGCAGCTGGCACCCCAATACCTACCTCCGAGCGTGGGGATCGTGTGATGCAGAGTGCGAGTGCCCGTTAACTAGCTAGCCTGACAGCTCACGCACAACACGTAGCTTCTGTCGTGCTGTTACACACGAGGTACCGGAGGGTGTGTTCTCTGCTGGTGCCTCGAAACGAACGATGAAGCGGTGTATGTGACACGAGTGCTCGAGTATCCACCGCAGGTCGAGCACCGTGTGGCCCCTGCCTACGTTGCCCCGTCCGGTCCTCATCCCCAGCTCCACAGAGGCGTGCTGCCCCCGCCGAGAAAGGAGGTTCAGAGAGGCTGTGCAGCCTGTCCCAAGGCCAACAGCGAGGGAACTCTACGGTTTCTTCGTCTGTTTCAACAGGCTTGGGCTCACCTGGACTCCTGGCGGTTCAACGCCTCTGGTCTTTCTTAGCCCCTTTGGTCCACCAGACCCTACTTTCTCAAGCACGCTTCTTCTTCTACCTCAACCGTGGGCCTGCTCAAAACCCCCTCAAGGGCTCCCTCCTTCCAGGCATAACATCTTGACTGTGGGGCATTCGAGGGCTTCCTCCTTTGGGGCCCTACCGTTCACTGGGACTGGACTGTGCTCCTTCCAAACCGGATGGCTCTTCTGCCCTACAACGTGCCACGCGTTCTGCCCAGCTTTCGGCTTTTGCTGTCCCTTCTCCCCCAGGTGCTAGCGCGCTCCCTCTCGCATTCAAAGCAGTGACGCCATCCCCCATCAGAAGCCAGTCTCCACTAAACGTCTCTAGCACACCCTCCAACTTTTAGCTGCATCTGTAACTGGTGATTCCAGTCACACGCTGCCTTGTGTTACGGTCACTGGTGTCCACTTTCCACTCTGGCGGTGGTAAGTTTCTGCGTTAAAAGCACACGTTTTTAATTTTCACGACACCGCATCCAGTAATACGCCACGCATTACAAGAAATTACTCTATAAGCGACCAAGTCTTTAAGGAGTGACCGGAAAACGAACGGCATCCTCATGGGCTATTGTTTCTCTCGCAGCCGGGTGACCTGAGAATGACCTCTGCCTTTCCCGATGGAAACACCGTAAGGAACGACCACAGGCTGGAGAAGCGATCGGAGACGCGGGCTCAGAGCCTAGGACTTGAACCCGCCCCACCCAACGCTGAAGGGCGCCAGCGGCTCCACCCCAACTCCCCAACCGGGATTAAAGGCTTCTACATCGGCCTCTCCCGAGCTAAAGGAGCGGGGTGCAGGGCCGAAGACGAGAGGGGATCCCCGACCTTTCCGGGGAGCACATGGCTGAACCGCTCCCATGCTTGCGCAGGCGCAGAGCCGCGGGCTTCGGCCGCCTCCCCTCATCCCACCGCCAGCGTCCGTCCCGTTACCTTGAGGGCCTCAAGTCCCATAAGGCGAGACTTGCGATCCTGATCCTTGATGATGAGGAAAGGGCGCCCATATTCATCGAAGGCGAGGGTCCCGACCGACGCCATGGTGCGGCAGCAGTGGCTACTTTCCCCACACCGGCCGAGTCCGCTCCGGAACCGAGAGCACGCCTTCCGCTCGCGGGAGGGCGCCACAGCGCGCGCGTGCGCAGTCCGGGCGCGCGAGACTTATTTTTCACGCGAGACTAGTTTAACGCCACACCGTAGCTTCTGGAATCAGGGGCCTTAGGGAACGTCTATCGTCCAGGACCCTGTCGGGGAGAGGAAGCGCGAAGACGCGGACGGGAACTTAAAACCCTCCAGCCGAGAGCAGATCGAGCTCATCTGCTAAAGCTTCACGCTCGAGAGTTTCTGGGCAGGGGGCCCCAGCGAGGAACTCGTTTCGTCACGCCGTTAGTTTCTCCCTCCGTGCCCCCCTCCCCGGCTCGGAGGAGATGGTAGAACCCACTTCCGGATTTCCACCCTCCCAGCCCCGCCTGCGGCCGCAGGAAATCTCGCGATGGAGGGAGGAGGCGGTGAGCCGGCGGGCGCGGCGGGCTGCCGGGGTGGCGGGGCCGGGCTTCACGTTGGGCTCCTGGCCGGGCGGGAGTGGGAGCCGCCGGCCGCAGCCCTGGCTCGGAGTCTGGCGTGCGGGGCGCGGGCCGCAGTGCGCGCGCTGGTACCCGCGTCTAGCTGCCCGGAGCTGTTCTGAGCGCCTTAGGGCGAGTGACTCCCGGCGTGTGCAGCGCGATCTTCTGAGTTGACCGGAGTGCCCCCGTGTGGGTGGGGATCCGCGTGGCCCCTTGCCAGCCGGGTCTCGGTGGGCAGTAGCCTCTTTGTGCCTCAGTTACCTTGCTTGCAAAAATAGCAATGGGAACCGTACTGTCTGCCTTGCACGGCTCCTGAAAGGATTCGGGGGGAGCAGTGCCGGGCCCTTAGCGAGTTCCGTGTAAGTGTTCGTTGAAGAAATCCTCATTGTGCACATCGTCCAGTAACTTGGCCAACGTCAGTAAGAAGAAAGATTTTGTAGCGCTAAGGGTCCCACTCCAAAGCGCCGCTTTGTGCTGCCTTGGCGATCTTCCCTGGCCATTCTATCTCCCCAATTACTCTGTCCTCTAAATAGCTTCTGCCGCCTTTTCTTGAGAACACTGATCATGAGCTAATTCTTTACAGGCTTTGATTCGGCCACAAAAAAAAGTACAGGTGACCTTTGAATAACGTGGGCGTTCGGGGTGCTGGTGCTGTCTACACCTGTGCAGTCAGACCTGTGCAGTCAAAATCCACCTATAACTTTCGACTCCAGCCCAGCCCCCTCCCCTCCCCCGCCCAAATTTTACTAACAGCCCATTGGTCAGAAGTCAGCATTTTTGTTTGTATGTTATATGCCGTGTTCTTATGATAAAATAACCTAGAGGCGAGGTGTTATTAAAATCATAAAAGAAAATGAATTTGCAGTACTCTATGAAAAAAAAAATCCACCTGTAAGTGGATTTGCGTAGCTCAAATCCGTGTTGTTGAAGGGTCAAGTGTACTGATGTTCGGATCTTGGAAACATTACGCTAAGTGAAGGAAGCCATTCCTAAAAGACCACATACTGTATGAGTCCACTTCTGTGAAAGTCCAGAATAGGAACCCTAGGGACAGAAAGTCAGTTAGTGGTTGCTTAGGGCTAAGGTGTGAAAGGAAAGGTGGGGGATGATAGGTAAAGCTTAAGGGTAATGAGAATGTTTTTAAAATTGACTGTGGTGATGGTGACATCTATCTATGAATATACTGAAAACCTTAGGATCATATATGTTAAATGGGCACATTGTGTGGCATATGAGTTACATCTCAATAAAGCTGTTAAAAACTATGGATCTCTTCCCAAGCATAGTATTGAGACCGACAATAGTAGCCAACAGTTATCACTTACTGTCTCGTTGAGAGCACTAAGTGCTTTATCTGTCTTATTTTTTTAAGTGTTCCAATAATCCTGTGAGGATAGTATTATTTCTGAATTTTACAAGCGAAGAATCTGAGCCTTGGCAAAAACTTATCTAATGTTTCACACTAGTTGAGTTCTGTGACTCCAGAACTTTATGACTCAAATCCTTTTAACCACTGTACTGTATAATTGGAATGCCCACAGGATAATTTTACAGAGGCATGGCAGATGGTGCTTTGACTTTTTAAAAGACAGGCAAATGCATGACTATTGCTATAGCATGTAAATTCCTCCCTACGATGCTGATAAGTATAACACAATGTATTTAAAACCTTTGCTTTTCATCAAACACCCTCCCCACCTAAACTTTACCTTTTTTATCTTACCTCCAGCACCAGCAGCAGACTTTTGTTGTTCTTGTTTCTGAGTTGGTTTTCCACTGTGTAACCAGACTTAAAAGTCACTTTAGAAGTGCCTGGGTGGCTCAGTCAGTGGAGTGTCCCACTCTTGATTTTGGCTCAGGTCATGATCACACAGCAGTGGGACCGAGCCCTGGGTTGTGTTCCTCGCTAAGCTTGGAGCCTGTTTGAGATGCTCTCTCGCTCGCTCTCGCGCTCTCTCTCTCCCCCTCCCCCCTTCTGCTTGTGGGTATGTGGGCCCTGTCTCTAAAGTAAAAAACAAAACAAAGCTCACTTTAGGGGACCTCAAGTGTCCGGAACGAAGCTCTACTGTGCGTGAGATGTTGGTGATTGGTTGGTTGCCCTGGAGCTGTGACTCACTGCAGTGGGCCAGCTTTTCGTGTGTCCTGTGTTCACACTTGTACCTCACAAAGTTGTAACAGATCACCACATTTCATGAGTGTGGTAGGCAGACCCCCCAAATACGTCCATGTCCTAATCCCTGGAACCGGTGAATACGTTACATGAGAGAATCTGCAGATGGGTTGAAGTTAGGACTTTGAGATGGGGAGATTCTGCTGGCTTGTCTGGATGTGCCCACTGTCATCACAGGGTCCCTATAAAGAAAAGGGAGGGATGCCTGGGTGGCTCATTAGGTTGAGCGCCTGATTCTTGATTTCAGCTCAGGTGGTGGACTCATGGTTGTGAGTTCGAGCCCCGTCTTGGGCTCTGTGCTGACGGTGTGGAGCCTGCTTGGGATTCTTTCTCCCTTTCTCCCTGCCCCTCTCCTACCTAAGCTTGCTCTCTCAAAATAAACAAACAGATATAAAAATAAAGGGGGGAGGCAGGAGAGTCGGAAGGAGGTATCCTGATGGAAGCAGAGGTTGGGGTGACATGGGGCCACTGGCCCAGGAATGCAGGTGGCCTCTAGAAGCTGGAAAAGGCAAGCAAACCTATCCCACCATAGAGCCTCCAGAAGGAACCCAGTGCTTCCAACGCATTTCAGATAGCTGACCTCCAGACCTGTATGATAATGAGCATGTGTTGTTTTAACCCTCTAAGTTTGTGGTGGTTTCCTACTGCAGCCTTGGGAATGGAATCCCTTGGGCGCTTTGAATGGCTTACTGATTCCCGCAGCCATGAATAAGAACATCTTCGAATGACCAGAATCCGGTGTCCTCCCTCTTACTGTCTTCTGTTTCTTATGATTCCTGTGTTTCTGGCCTTGTCTTCTCTACTACACCGAGCTGCTTTAGGGCAGCCTTGCTCCCTGTAGGGTTCAGCATCTAGCCAACTGTGGATAAATAATAACGGCAACGGGCCCTGTTGTGCTGGGCAATGTTCTAAGTGGGTCCCCTAGTTTCATCCGCGCGGTGACTCTAATCCCCGTGAGTCAGATGAGCAAACTGAGGTTCAGAGAGGCGAAGGATCGTACCGTTGGCAAGGTGCAGAGCCCAGGTCCTAACCTTGGGGGTTGTGCTCTTGATGTGTCCTTCCCCCTCAATCAATTTCAAAATGAAATCAATTTCAGTCTCCAGGACTTGAGATTCTCCTGAGGATGTATTTTATTTTCTTAACGTTTATTTACTTTGAGAGAGTGTGCACACATGGGAGGAGGGGCGGAGAGAGAGTGGGAGAGAGAGAGAATCCCAAGCAGACACCATGCTCAGTGCAGAACCCGACACACTCATGAACTGTGAGATCACAACCTGAGCCAAAAGCAAGAGTTGGACATTCAACCGACTGAGTCACCCAGGCACCCCAAGAATGTATTTTAAAGGGTAAAACTCAAGAGGAGGATAGATCATTCATTTCTCTGTTTTCAGTGATTGGAGTTTGCTTTCTTTCATATTGGTGCATTGAAATGATTATTTTATCTTTTGTTCTTTTTGGGTCTTTTTAAAAAATCTTTTCATTATCATACTTAGTTTTTTTTTTAGTGGAACCTGATTTTGGTCTCTGGTTACTTGAAAATCGTATTAGTGCAACTGGATTATGGATGCCTAACCCGTTTTGATGTGGAATCTTTGCATCTTATTTAAAATAAGGCAGTAATTAGACATTTTAATGTTTATTTGTGAGGCTCTGTTCTAAACCGTAAAAATACAGTTCGTGGTTAACATCTGTATTAATGGATATTTTGAATTCATAAAATGCTAAATAGAGATGAACACATTGTTTTCTAAGGATGACTCAAAAAAATCATTATGTTGGAAGCAAAGGATTTTAGTTTTCTATTAGATTTAAAGAATTTTCTGTAAAACACATTACTTTAGTTGATAGAATTTGGAACTCAGTGTGGAATCCTTCGTTTGTAAGTTAGATTGTATTCAGCTAAGTTATTCTTTACACAGTACGAGTTTGTCAATAAGAACCACAGGAAAAAAAAAATACCTTGGATTTCAGATTTGGTGTGACGTATATATTTCCTGCTTGCTTTCCACCTAGGTACACCCCCAGAAATACTTGAAGAAAGTCAGTCAGGATGTAGCCTACCTACAGGTCTTGGAGCCAACGGTTTGAAGAAAAGCGGTTGGGGGTTCTTCCTTACTGGGATCGTTGGTGGGGCCCTGGTGGCCGTGTATGCTGTGGCCACCCCGTTTCTAACACCGGCCCTCCGAAAAATTTGTTTGCCATTCGTACCCGCAACTACAAAGCAGATTGCCAACGTTGTGAAAATGTTGCATTGCAGAAGAGGGTCCCTGGTCGACATTGGCAGTGGCGACGGACGTGTTGTGAGTTCCGCTAAGGCATTTTAAGGTTTCAAACCCAAAGTTTTAAAATTTCTGCTTCACGTTTCTTGTGAGGCTCATGCAAAGCCCCGTTAAATCTCACGGTAATTAAGTCGTCATGTATTTTGTGTGTGTTTAATGATCAAACCTTCCAGCATGATTTGGAATTTATTTTTCTCAGATTTAATTTTTCTGAAAGGGAAAAGTGCTCTGTAGATCCGCCAGGTAAAAAGCAATTAATTGGTAATTGTGAAATTGTCCAATAAAAAAACTTGGGTCAGTAGAGGTGGCATAATTAGAGGAAACATTGAGTCATAAAGTTTAACAGAGATGTTTGCTTCTGTATTTATTAATATTCTTACATGCATAATAATCTTAAGGGGTAATGTAGAGTTAAAATAGGAAAGAGCCAGCGCCATTAACCCTCATTTATCCAAAGATCAGACTTTGAGTGAGCTCAGCATACTGACTCCAGTTGAGAACCTATAAATAAAGATTCAGGGCCACTGACTGCCCGGTGGGTGTCCGAGAGCACATTTCTTCATGGGCCTGGTGGCATCATCCTTAGGCCTCCATCCAACCATGAGCCAGAAAGTGAGGATAGCAGTAGTCAAGGCCTGCGTTCTGGAAACATTTATGTGGGGACCAAAAGGGGCACAGCACCTTTCACCACCCCTGCAGCATGGACCTTGTGATTTCGTCATAGTGACTCGAATAGCCAGGAGGAGGTTAGGAAGTGACTTGTTTAAGAAATCAAGAGATGTATATATTTTATTTTAGAGAGCATGAGTGGGGGAGAGAGGCAAAAGGAGAGAGAGAGAATCTTTAAATTTTGTTCTTAATGTTTTGTTTATTTTTGAGAGAAGAGAGAGGGATGGAACGTGAGCAGGGGAGGGGCAGAGAGAGAGGGAGACACAGAATCGGAAGCAGACCCCAGGCTCTGAGCTGTCAACAGAGAATCCCACGTTGGGCTCGAACTCACGACCCCTGAGATCACAACCTGAGCCAAAGTCAGATGCTTAACCGACTGAGCCACCCAGGTGCCCTGGGAGAGAGAGAATCTTAAGCAGGTTCCACACTCAGCACGGAGCCTGATGGGCTTGATCCCATGACTGCGGGATCATGACCTGAGCCGAAATCAAGAGTAGGATGCTGAACTGACTGAGCCACCCAGGAGCCCCGCAAGATGTACATATTAACCAGGAGGAAGTTTTAAAATCCAGATTTTAATGCTTTACACATCTGAATAGTATCTTTGTGGTTTCCTTTTCTTAAGGGGGTGACATTGTAGTTAACTAGGGAAATTACTGTAGGCGGACGGCTCCTTCAGGCAGGCTGCCTTGAAGAGTGGGCAAGACAAATGAGCAGAGGCCCCAGGCCCAGCCCACCGTCCTCACCTTACAGAGGCCGGTGGCATTCTATGGTTGACTTTGTTCTGAATCGTTCCGCTTCTCTTTTACCCGTTTTCAGTTTTGAGTGAGCAGTCTTTAAAGCCGAAGGAACTGTGTAAGTAATGGCAGGTTCTTCACGGACAGGATTTTGATTGCATATTACAACTAGTTCACAGAACATTCTCCCAGGCAGGTCCATCTTGCCCGCTGCTGTGCTGTCACTGATGGAGAGAGACACTGGGTTTTCAGCAACTGGTCAGGCCTCCCCAGGGGTTGGCCGATCCAGAAGTGCTTTATCCAAAGCAAACCTGACTGTTGCAATGCTCGCGGTGAAATCTTTGACAAGAACACAAATACTGAGTTTAAATCAGTTAGCGTTGTCTTGTCTACAAAGCTGTAGAACTTTAGAGTTGTCTTTAAATGATATTTTGAACAAAAGAGGTGCCTTTTTTATCGGACGTTTTGATTATAGACCATAAATGGGAGGTATTCATATCATTTGACCACGTAAGTTGATGTTTTTCTTTTTTTCAATTAAATTTTTAAAATTTATTTTTGAAATTCCAGTACAGTTAACATACAGTGTTTTATTACTTTCAGGTGTACAGTATATCAATTCAGCATTTCTGTATGTTACTCAGTGCTCATCATGATCAGTGTGCTCTTAATCCTCCTTACCTGTCACCCAGCCCCCCACCCACCTCCCCTCCGGTAACCATCAGTTTGTTCTCTAGAGTTAGGAGTGTGTTTTTTTGTTTGTCTCTTTTTTTTCATTTGTTTTGTTTCTTAAATTCTACATATGAGTCAAATCATGAGTATTTGTCTTTCTCTCACTTATTTTATTTATTAGCATCATACTCTTCCAGATCCACCCATGTCATTGCAAATGGCAAGGTTGCATTCTTTTTTTATGAGTAGTATTTCGTTATGTACATATATATATGCATATATATACATACACATATCTCTTTATTCATTCATCTAGTGATGGACACCGGGCTGCTTCCATAATTTGGCTGTTGTAAATAACGTTGCAATAAACATAGGGGTGCATATATCCCTTTGAATTAGTGTTTTCATCTTTGGGTAGATACCCAGTAGTGGAATTACTGGATCATATATATGGTCAATCTATTTTTAATTTTTTGAGGAATCTCCCATACTGTTTCCCACAGTGGCTGTGCCAGTTTGCAGTCTCACCAGCAGTGCACGAGGGTTCCTTTTTCTCCACATCCTTGCCGACGTCAGTGTTTCTTATGTTTCGGGATTTTAGCCATTCTGACAGGTGTGAGGTGATATCTCACTGTAGGTTTGATTGCACTTCCCTGATGATGAGTGATGTTGAGCATCGTTTCATGTGTCTCCTTGGCCATCTGTATGTGTTCTTGGGAGAAATGCCTGTTCGTATCTTCAGCCCATTTTTAATTGGAATGTTTCAGGTGTTTTGGTGTTGAGTATAGAAGTTCTTTATGTATTTTGGATACTAACCCCTTATCACATATATCATTTGTAGATACCTTCTCCCATTCCATAGGTTGATGTTTTTCTTATCTTGAATAAACACTGACTTCTTTCTGCAGGTGATAGCAGCTGCAAAGGAGGGATTCACCGCTGTCGGTTATGAATTAAACCCATGGCTCGTTTGGTACTCCAGATACCGTGCTTGGCGAGAAGGGGTGCAGGACTCTGCCAAATTTTATATTTCAGATTTGTGGAAGGTATGTAAGGCAGAGAATGGTCCTCGGAAATGCCAACCAAAACTTTATAATTCATAATTAGTATGACTAAAAAACATAAAATGGGGACACCTGGGTGGCTCAGTTAAGTGTCTGACTTCGGCTCAGATCATGATCTCACGGCTCGTGAGTTCGAGCCCCATGTCAGACTGCTCAGACAGCTCAGAGCCTAGAGCCTACTTCGGATTCTGTGTCTCCCTCTCTCGGCCCCTCCCCTGCTTGTGCTCTTTCTCTACTTCAGAAATAAACATTAAAAAAATGTAAAATGTATTAAAGGAAAAATAGTTAAAATTCAAGTGTGTGTTTCTGTATAATGAAACGTGAACACCTTTTAAATTGACAGGTTTACCTATCAACTCTTTGAGAGTAGAAGCTTAAGGTTTTAAACCTGATAGGTCATGTGAATTCCAAGAATTTGCTCAATTAAAAAAATTTCTCATTTCTATTTATTACAAAATGATGACATTTTTTTTTTTTTACTTCATTTGGAAATCTTATAAATTGTAGACATTAATTTGTTAACGTTCTTGGTAAACGGTGGACTTTTCTGTGTACGTGCTTGTGTGTGTGCAGAGGTATGTGTGCGTCGCTGTGTATGTGTGTGTGTGTGTGCAGGTGTGTTTTGCAAGAGGCAGAGATGAGTGCAAAAGAAAGAATCCACTATGTTCTCATGGTTCTTTCTGGTCTTCATAATGTATAAGAAACTTCCAAGTTTATTTGTACTCTAAAAAAACATACCCTGTAATTTTGCTTTAGGAAAGCTCCATAAAATGCTTTTTCTTAAATAAGAATTTCCCACTGTAATATTGTCATCAGTAGCTTATAAAAATTCATTGAGTTTTGCTTGTGTTGTTTTTTATACCATATATACGTAATGATCTCTCTATGGAGTAAATAAGACTTTTATTGGGCAATAAGAATTTTGACTGGCAAAGCACTTTTCCCCCCAGTTTTTCGACTAAAGACCATTTTATTTCAGTTTTTGGGTAGTATTTTCGAGAGGAGGCGGGGGACTAGAATTTTATTTTATTTTATTTTATTTTTTTATTTTCTTATTTTTTTTATTTTTTAATATATGAAATTTACTGTCAAATTGGTTTCCATACAACACCCAGTGCTCATCCCAAAAGGTGCCCTCCTCAATACCCATCACCCACCCTGCCCTCCCTCCCACCCCCCATCAACCCTCAGTTTGTTCTCAGTTTTTAACCTAAAATTCATATGGAACCACAAAAGGCCCCGAATAGCCAAAGTAATTTTGAAGAAGAAGACCAAAGCAGGAGGCATCACAATCCCAGACTTTAGCCTCTACTACAAAGCTGTCATCATCAAGACAGCATGGTATTGGCATAAAAACAGACACATAGACCAATGGAATAGAATAGAAACCCCAGAACTAGACCCACAAACGTATGGCCAACTCATCTTTGACAAAGCAGGAAAGAACATCCAATGGAAAAAAGACAGTCTCTTTAACAAATGGTGCTGGGAGAACTGGACAGCAACATGCAGAAGGGACTAGAATTTTAAGGATGGCTCAGCACGAAAGGCAGGTGGTTCCCTGATCTTGCGAGTTCTCGCCGAGCCGGTTTGGTGTATGGTGGGGTAGCGTAGAGCATGTGGACTGGGACATAGATGGCCACCGGCTGGTCACTGGATGAGTCACTGGCAAGTCTGACAGATGACCCCTGGGGGGCCCCGTGTGGAGTATCCCTGAAGATGGCAGGAGTGACTTACAGGGAGGTGTTTGGAAAACCGGAATGGGCTGAATTAAGAGACAGAAGCTCGAACGTGGGTTCTTCTCGTGAAATCTTAAAGGGAGCCACATCCCTTGTGAAAAGCTGTTTGATGAAACGGATCCTTGTGTTTGGCCTTTTAAAATTAACCTGTGCCTTGTTCCCCCTCTTCTTTAGGTTACTTTTTCGCAGTACACAAACGTGGTTGTTTTCGGTGTGCCTCAGATGGTGAGTACGCGTCCTCCTGTCCCTGGTTGGTTGGCTCTAGGTCCCGTGTGGCCCCTCCAGGTCCACCACACCGTGTCCTTGGCCGCCTGCCCCCGCGCCCACGGCGTCCTCCCAGGGATTCTGGGGGCACGTCGGATTTCAGTTCACTGGCTTGACAAAGTACTTCAGGGCCTTAAAACTTTAATCATAAAAGATTCAGTCATGTTAAAACTTTTGCTTCAGATAAAATTCTCAATGATCTCCCTAAGCCCTAAAACTTCCAATCTGGAAACTGCTTTATGAGCTCCCGGTGTCTAATGTAGTTGGAGATTTTCGCGGTTGCTCACTCACCATCCAGCTGAAGTCACTTGGGAGAGTTAATGGCATGTTCCCTTTGAATTGATCGTTCCTCCGATTTTGCAATGAGGCCGTTTTCGGGGCGGGTGAGCGCTGGCTAGCTTCAGTTGACCTCGGCTGACTGATTTGTATCGAACTTTGATTACGTACTTTCAGAAGTGAAAATACCCTGGCATCTGTGCTGAAAATGGTTCTAAATTTAGCCTTTGGAAAGATGACCAGGATGGGATGCTTTTATTGTAATTGTTGGTTTACGGACCATAGAAAGAAATCCCTTTTCATCTTTCAAGGTCTATAATTGTAGCCATAATAATCTTGGCAAAATTGGATGTTTGCTAAAATGCCACTATGCAACTGATATGTATGGTTTTTAATTTAAAAAAAAAAAAGGATATTTACTTTTTGGTTGTTTTGTTTTCTTATTCACACTTTAATTTTGGTCGAAGGTGGTTTAGTGCTTGAGAAATTTATTCTTACTATCAGGATGTTGGGTACAACGCCACATTTATTTTTAAGTTGATTTAGAAGTGCTTTTGTTACATATTTTTGAAAGGAACAGTATTCTATATGTTTGGAAATCTCAGTAAGCCTAAATTTAAGGTGAAACTGGGGTGTTTACACTTTTGTTATAGAAATCAAAAGAGGGGGGCGCCTGGGTGGCTCAGTTGGTTGAACGTCCAACTCTTGGTTTCGGCTCAGGTCAGGATCCCGGGGTCATGGGTTTGAGCCCTGTGTTGGGCTCTGTGCTGCCAGTGTGGGGCCTGCTTGGGATTCTCTCTCTCTCTCTCTCTCTCTGTCTCTGTCTCTGTCTCTGTCTCTGTCTCTGTCTTCTTCTCTCTGTCTCCCTCTCTGCCCTTCTCGTGTTCTTTCTCTCTCTCCCTCCCTCCCTCTCTCTCTCTCTCTCTCCCTCTCTCTCTCTCTCTCCCTCTCTCTCTCTCTCTCTCTCTCTCTCAAAATAAACAAACTTAAAAAAAGGAAATTAAAAGGGGCATGAGTTTAAGTCATTTAAGAAACTGGGACCGTAGCATTGCTATGGAACTTGATGGTTATTTACTACTTATGAAGTTTGGGCATTCCTTTGGATTAATTAGCATCTTGGAGCAAATAGATTTCATTTGAATTCCATGCTTTATGAAAATAGAAAATTAATATTTATTGAGATTTCCATGCCATTCTGGGAGGCCGGCCGATCCTGGCCTGAGTGTGGGCTCGTGAGGCCCCAGTGGGGGGCAGCAGTGGCCTTTGGTGGGCACGTCACCCCGTAACCTGTGGGCTCCAACTCCTTGTGCGTCTTACCGTGTTTGAGTATGGTCGGTTTTTGGAGCTGTTCACCTAGCAGAAATAAGAGTCCTCTATTTGTTTTTTTGGTGAATGTTTTTGCAATTGTCCATTTTTCTGTACGCAGAGAAACCTTAAGTAAGGAACTTGTGACATTTCACTGTTCCCAAGAAAAAGTGGGGCAGCTGAAGTACACAAAGCATCCGTGTTCCCTGGAATGAGCGAGAGGGGTTTAGCCAGCATGCGGTTTTCCATGCAGGTGTATTGTTCACGGGACCCACAGGGGATCGTTCATGCATGCAAGGCCCCGCTCGTAACCCTCATTGAGCTTCACCTACGTGGAGCAGGGAAGGGGAGGGATGGTGCTGGCTGGGGATTCAGGAGGCCAGCTCTGCTCTCCGGAGTCGTGGGAGCCCCGATCGGGTCGTCTTTAGTGAAATGCACTTCCCTTGTCTGAGCACTGGTCGGCAGTCCAGTCATGGCATCGTGGCTCAGCAAAGCCAGCGGAGCATGAATGTTCCTGTGGCAGCTGAGGCCCACACAGGCCCGGAGAGAGCTAGGGGAGTACGCAGGGAACGTGAGAGGTGGAAACCTGGTGTTCTAGAACTCGTCCACCCCGCTTCTCATACCGCACTGACTGTTGAGCTTTTGTGGCTCAAAACTCATTTCAACAGGTGTGTCTGTAACCCCCCCCCCCCCCCCCCCCCAGGAGTGAGGAATCTCGTTCAGATCTGGTAAATCCAACACCCACGTGTAACGTGAGCTTATGTTCTTTTCAAAATGTGACAAGATCAGTCCTGCCCTTGTTTAAAACGCGCCCAGGACGTCTTGCTGCTTTAAAGCAGTGAAGATAAGGCCTGAATGCTCCATGTGGCCTGAGGCCTGGCGTGGAGCGGCCCCTGCTTCCTTCAGCTCTGTGCTTGCCAGCCCCCTGCCCTTCTCCCGGCCCCTGGACTCCACTGTGTGAGCCGTGTTCTTCCCTCTGACCTAAGTCCCCCCAGCTCTGGGCCTAGTTGGCGAGCTGCTGACCACTCACAGGTCGGGTGTCCTTTCCTCCAGGAAGTCATCCCTGATTGCCCAACGAGACAGACCCCAGTGCCCCTGTTTTCCGTCTGCACAGTGCCTGTTCCCTCTCTGTAGTGAGATCGTATTTACTCACGTGATGGTTTCGGCAGGTTTGCTGTGTGGACTGCACTGTGAGCTCAAGAGTGAGGGCCGGCCCGTCTTTGCTCCCAGACCCCCAGCGCGGCGGCACCAGCACAAAGTAATGACTCAGATACTCATTAAATGAATGAACGAGTATGGTAGAAACATATCCGTTAATGACACTTCCTAGTGGGCTGTTAAATTTCATAACTTTCAAAGACTGACTAATTTAATTTTAGTTACAGATCCTGTTGTGAATTGATGAACGAAAATGTTACCGTGTCCTGATAAAGATAAATGATTCACAACGGAATCCTTTATCCTTCGTCCATCCATTCAACAATTATTTATTCGGTGCCCCTAAGTGCCAGGTTCTGTTCTAATCACTTGGGTACTTTAGTGCGTGAGAAAGAGAAACATCCTTGCCCCGAGGTGCCTAGACACTAGTGGGGAGAGCAGCTCTTACCTGGGGGTACCCATGTAAGATGTGTCATTCAGTAGCAGGAGGTAAGTGCCATGGGGCAGACTAAAGCAGGAGAGGGAGGGGAGGAGACAGTGCCCCTGAAGAGGACGTGTGGAGGTAAGGGGGAACGTGCCAGGCAGAGCCATTGTGGAGGCGCCCAGGGGTGTGTGCCTGTGGGGTTCCAGCAGCAGCAGGTGGGGGGGTGGCAGGAGCAGGGAGAGGTGACGTCAGAGGGGAAATGGGGGCCGTGCTATTGGAATGCAGACGCCGTGGTGGGTTTGGGCAGAGGAGCAGAGGACCTGCCTGGGTTGCAGAGGATCTCAGGCTGCTGTGTGGACGCCGGGTGCGGGTGGAAGCCGGGAGACGGGTTCTGAGCTCTTGCAGGCATCCAGACGGTAGGTGTGCTAGGCTCGTGTCCGGGCAGCAGCAGTCAAGTTCCGGAGGCATCGTGGAGATGTCAGCAGGATGAGCCGGCACATCCGGTGTGGGGCGTGCGAGAAAGAGGGACCAAGGGCACCTCGAGGGCTTTGGCCGGACTAACTGGAAGTTTGCAGTTGTGACTGAGCTGGGAAAGGTGCAGGCTGTGCGGACCGAGGAGGAGGGCCGGGGGTTCCTCGGGCAGGTGAAGCCCGAGATGTGTGTGGAGGTGTGAGGTTGGCAGTGGTGGGTGGAGGGGGTCTGCGACTCAGGAAGGGGAGGGGGCTGGAGATTGCGCATCAGTCCCCGAGGGAGCTGAAGCCCGGGAGCGGCCGAGGTCACCCGGGAGGAGGCAGAGCGGGTCGGGTCCGGAGTTCTGGCCTCTGACAAATGAGGGCACCCAGCCAAGGACCCGAGAGGAGGTGTTGGGTAGGAGGAAAGCCCTGGGGGGGTGGCGGTTACCCTAGGAGCCCGGTGAAGCCAGTGTTTTGGGGAGGAGGGAGACGTCAAGGGGCTCAAGAGCTGCTCATGGGTATGGCTAAGTTGTCCTGTGTCTTAGAGCTGGTTTCAACTTAGGCTTAAAGTTTTGAAGATGTAATTAGAATATGACGAGTTCGTGTCACTTTGAAACCTATAATTGTATGAATAATTTTGAATTCCATTAGACAGACATGACACATCACTGCCTCTCTTTGTGCGTGATATCAAGACCCGGGCTCATTGCATATTTATGTGTAATTTAGCCAGTTAATTTCTTGTGATTGAAATAGCTCCTTTCATTTGTGGGTTTATCTTGACTTAGCATATGACAGTCATTGGGAAATAAAGGAAACTGTAAAAGAGAAAAGAATCATGGTAACATGAATAAGTTTACAATTATTCTTTTTATGAATAAAATTACCATAAGAAATCTCTGATACTTTGGAAACATACATATTGTCTCATTCTTCGCCTATTTAATGTTTCGCTCAAGGAACAAAACTTTCTTTCTTTCTTTCTTTCTTTCCTTCTTTCTTTTCTTTCTTTCTTTTTTTTTTTTTTTTTAAAGAAATCTTTCACTGGCTGTTAAAAGAGTAGAAATATCCCATCCTTAATGGCATTTACTTTTGGTTATATTGGTATGAATTGTAATGAAGAATTAGAATTTTGGCTCTCTGTAGCCTTAGGCCATGTAGAGGACTTTCCCCAAGCCGCTTTTTAAAGGTATAGATCAGGAGTAAAGTTTTTCTAGAAGCACTGTCGATTTGTTTGTAGTTTTGAAGGGATTCGTTTTGCTCAGGTCTTGGTTTTGAGACAGCATTTCCCATTTAGAGGAACCAGGAATGTTTGAGAGGTGGTTGATCTGAGGGCTGAGTTGGGGACCAATAACAAAAGCCTGGGGTGTTTTGTTGATCCCAAGTCTAAGGAAGTGTTCAGAATATTTGTTGGGGGCACATCCAAAGGAGAGAGAAGCCAACTTGAGGAGGCTCCTGGTGGCCAGACGGGGGCAGTCTGAGCATCAGAAGAAACAAGGGTGAGAGTGGATTACAACCCGTTGAACGAGATAGGAATCTAGGAGCTGTTACTTATGGCAATAGGTAGAAAAGAAGGGAGAGTTCTTCCTTATGGTAGAATGCTGACTGTCTGCCTGGAAGGAATGACGGAATTAGCAAATGGCCACTCTGCAACCGTATAGGGAAAACTGACTCAGGCGGGTCATCAAGAATGCTGCATCTCGTGAGGGACAGTTCGATGAGCGGCAGGATATTTACATCGTCTCAAGCTAAGTCTGACAAATTACTCATTATGAAGGAAAATTAGTAACCCCACTATGGAGATGCCAGGTGGTGACCATCAGTCTCAAAGCAGAAAGTCCTCACGTGTGCCTGACTGTGGGGCCCTGAGAAGCTCACCGCCCCTCTTGTGGGGCATCGCCAAAGATGCACGTGCTGAGTCGTCACGAGCACGCATCAGATGATCCAGGGTGCGGGCCACTGGGGAAATAACTGGCCTGTATTCCTAACGCTGTCATGAGACAAAGGAAGGTCACGGAACTGCTCCAGATTGAAGTAGGCTAGGGAAACATTCTAGCTGAATGCAATATGACATCGTAAGGAAAAACATCATAAAGGACGTTATTGGGACTTAAGGCAAAATTGGAATGCGATTGGAATTATTATTATTGGAATACAATCTTCAATATCCTGAATTTGATAACTGAGCTGGGCTTATGTCTTAGGAAGCACTGAGGCATCAAGGAACAAAGGGGCATGTGTGTGCAACCTATTCCCAAATGGTTTAGGAAAAATAATTCATAGAGGAAGAGGGCAGATTGGAGAGAACAAATATGACAGAGTATTAAGAATTGGTGAAGCTGGGTAAAGAAGTACGGGAGTCCTTTGTTTTCTTCTTGCAACTGTTCTCTAAATTTGAGATGACTTCAGAATAACGAATGAAGAAAGTGGAAAAAATACTTTTAGGAGGTAAAGCTGGTAGGATCTGAAGATAAATTTTTAAGCGATTGTTAATTTGCCGTTGTGATTACCATGACAGTGTTTTCACCAGGTAGATTGGTAATAAAAGGATACAAAAATGATAAAAGGATTTTACTTTTTAGAAGATATGTTGATTGTCAACAAATTATCAGTGTATTATAGATACATTTTTGAAGAATGGTGAAATATTTCATTATATTTCAAGTTGGTAGAGTCTGTTTTTTCATGGTCTAATTTAATAATACCGTATCTCACTGAATCTAGAGGCTGTCAATTTTAAGATGCCCCATTGCTATTGAGAAAGAAAAAAATACTGCCAATTGTAAATCTAAGATTATGTCCATTGTAAGGTGTATCCTGATTTCAGAGATGTTAAAATGTGTGGGAAAATGTGTGAAATAGTTGAGACAGGGTGGATTGAGATGCTAGGTGGGAAAATAAAGCTGCTTCTCATTTTGATGACTGCCACATCATGGTTTTAGTTAGAAAATGGGAAATCTGTCATCTCTGCTAAAAATGGCTTATTTTATGATTGATCGAAGATGTTCTTGTAACCGTTGCTAATGTGACTTTCGTGATTTAATGGATCGTTTGATAATGTGTTTATGCCCCGGAGTGATCTTTTCTACAGCTACTAATTCCTGCACAGGTATTTTCAGGCCCTCAAATCCAAACGAGCATTTGGGAGTCTCTTCCTCCGACTCCCTGCTTACTGAAATAATGACTGTCGTTCTGCACAGATGCCACAGTTGGAGGAGAAACTTGAGCTTGAACTGAAGGATGACGCCAGAGTCATCGCTTGCCGGTTCCCTTTCCCTCGCTGGACCCCAGACCACGTCACCGGGGAGGGGGTAGACACCGTGTGGGCCTACGACCTGAGCACGCTGCGAGGCAGGAGGCCCTGAAGACGTTTCCGGCCGGTCATTCAAGTGTAGACTTTATGGAGAGTGGTTTCCCAAGTGATGGTGGTCTTCGGTTTTATAGAGATCTACAGCTGTGTCGTCAGCAAAGAGTCTGTTTTTCTTCACTATGGAATGAAAATCTATTACTTTCCTTAACTTTTGGAAAACAAACAGAAGTTAAGAACAGCGGGTAGATTTAAAGTCCCTTTTCGTGGCATATTCAAAAAAGTGGTCTTCCTTCCCATGCGCTCTGATGTATGAAAATATGACCAAGGGATGGTCAACGTTGATGGGCGGGACAGATGTGAACAGCTCTTCACGCTACAAAAAGTATGATTTAATGCCAGAGATGAACAGAAACACTTTTTAAAGAGGCTGTGCAGTAGGAAATGTTTGCAGTTTCATCTAACTTTATTCATACATAAGATTTGTCTTTCTTTTTTTCTGTACTTCATGGCAACGTTTTCTAAAGGACTCAGGTGCTCCTATTTTATAACATTGATTAGGAATAATTTGTTGTGAGGCCAGCGCTTTACTGTATTTTCTTGGATCTGAGGTGTCTATACGTGTGCGTGTAAACGTGTGGATAGACACACACATTTGACCGTTTCTGAAGTTGTGACGTACCTTCCGGCCGATGGTGTTTTGTGTCTATGATCGGCAGCATTGCACGTCACGATGTAGCTGTAGCCACCACGGATGGAATGTCAGATGTGATGCGAGGTGCTCAGAGGAGATGCAGGACGTTCTGGAGTTATAGGTAATAACATAAGCCGTCATGAGCTTGGGCGCAGCCAGACCTGGGATCACATCCCTGCTCGGCCACCAGCCTTGCCCCAGTGGCTTGACTTCCTGGAGCCTCGCTTTCCCGAGTGTCCCCAGCCTCTGTTGGGATAATGATACACCGAACAGGGGACTCTTTTTTTGTAAAACTCATGACGCAGAGTCTTTGGTCTTATCATTTTAGACACTAAAGAAGTCACAGATTATTTCTGCTAGTCGCATCTTTATTTTATGAAAGTAGCCATGCATTTAATATTCTCGTTTAGGAGAAGAGACCTGACTGATTTAGATAAAGACAAGTTACGGAAAACCTTTGAATGTGAATAGATAGGCTTCATGTATCTGAAACGTTAATCTATTAAATGGTGGCTCTAATAATCCCTGTGTATCACAGAAAAGAATTGAGCTCCCGATCGTACACCTGTAACCTAAATACCAAACTGTGTCTTCATGGAGGTTTGATAAAATGAGATGGTTGGTATTTTTAACTAAACTCACGAAAATACGATCGGCTTGAGAATTTTCATTTAAATGAAAAGCAACTGGGGACCCGTTCATTCATTCGGCGAATACTTGTTGTCTGCTGTGTAATAGGCCTGTGCGATTCAACGGTGAGCAGACATGAAGGACCCCTAATCTTATGGAAACGTGTATTCCGGAAGACAGAGACAAATACGGGCGTGGATGTAAGTGTGTGTGTGAAGCTCTCTGAAAGAGGTAAACAGTGTGACAGTCACGGGCACTTGGCAGATTTTTGGCTGCCACTGTCCATCCCTTCCCAGTAGCCCCCGATTTCTTTCCGAAGAGCGAATTCCCTACGACGGCGTGCAGTTTGGTGTCTGTCCCTGCCTGTCACCCCAGCCAGCTCTGTAAGTGGGCGAGGCACGCCTGGAGAGGGACCCATCGTGGCTCCTGGCCAGGCAGGTGTGACGGGCAGAGGTAGGGTTTTGTGGAACCTTGGGTGTGTTCAGTAATTTTCTAGACATGCTCCTGGCAGACTTGTGGAGGCATCAGGCTGTCTGCAAAGGCATATATAACTTGCCTTTTTGAGGTTTCTGGTTTAGTTTCCCAAAGACTCAATGGCCCCTGGTGTTGCAACCTCAGAATAAAATGGACCATTTCACGGAAGTGTTGGCATTCATGGAGTTTGTAAGCTCTCTAATGGATTGATTGATTGATTGATTGATTTTTTAAAAATATTTATTCTTTTTTTGAGAGAGAGCGAGTGAGCACACAAGCAGGGGAGGGGCAGAGAGAGGGAGACAGAGAATCTGCAGCGGGCTCCAAGCTGTCAGCACAGAGCCTGACGCGGGACTTGAACTCCCGAACCACAAGATCATGACCTGAGCCGAAGTCTGACGCTTAACAGACTGAGCCACCCAGGCGCCCCTAATGGATTTTTTTAAATTTTGCATTTGAATAACCTGGAAGTGAACTATAAGAATTTTCTTACAGGGGTTATTGTGGCTTCTCTGACTGGCTGGTTTGAGTTTTTATTGGTTCCCGGATTCAGGGTCTGAAATTTGCGCACAACACAAGGCAGGGAGCGAGACCTGTTACGTTTGATGTCGAAAGTAGGATTCACAGACGTCTGACCGATTGAAATCAGGGATGAGTGCTAGCTTGAGAAAATTTAAAGTTAAAACAACAACAACCAAACAAGAATAGAAATAGAGCTTAGGGGTGACGTAGCCTAACGAGCCATTGGGACCGACCTGGAGGTTCCATTGACACACGGTCAGGGACTTGAGCTCATTCCCGTCTGAGAGCATCTTTCTCCCAAAGCATGGCCCCAGAGCTACAACCCTTGCCTTTCCCAGCCATGCCAGATGGGCTCCGTCAGACCCTCAGCCAGTTCCGGCGTTCAGACCCCCTGAAATGAGCTTAGCTCCACCAAGAGTATGGGAAACCGAGTTTGAAAGACCGAGACCCTTCTAGAAGCGCCGTGTCCACCGTTGCTGAGAGATGGTGTACACCATGACAGGTTACAGCCAGACAGAAAAAATGAAGGTTCCTGACATTTAAACCACGCGGCAGGATGCTATGCCTCTGCCAGAGTACTTTCCCTGATGGCCAAAGGCATAAAAGAAATAGCTGTTCTCAAACGCAGGAGTCCTCTGAACTTGCGCTGTAACCTGTATTTCCTAGATCATCTGGAGTCCCCTGGGCTGCGGGGGAGCGTTTCTCACCTGGCCCGGGGAACCGAAGTCTGCACGTCTCTGACCCGGGCCACCTGTCGGGGAGCAGAGGGACCCGGCCGAAGGGACGCAGACACCGCTCGCCGGGATCCCCCAGCCGTCTCTCCTCTTCCTTGGGAACGGAGCCCCCCCCCCCCCCCCAGTGCTTTGGGCATCAGGGTGGGCGGTGGGCTGTGGGCCACGGGCAGGTGATTCAGCTCCGGCCAGCGAGGCGTGAAGGGGCATCTGCTGGGAGCTTAGGGAAAGGTTTCGTTGCTAACGGAAGGCGCTTGAGGTGAGCGTGGCCTTCCGGGCCTCGGACGGGCTGTATGGAGCCCTGACACCTGCAGTTCTGACGACTGTGTTACAGCCACCAGGGGAAAGTGAAGTTGAAAGCGGGGGCGCTGAGGCCGGCCGAGCAGAGAGATGGACAGACTCCTGGTGTTTGCTGACTTGCCGAGCTGACCTGGAGCCTCCGACTGCAGGATGTCTTTTTTTTGTTTAATTTTTTTTTTTAACGTTTATTTATTCTTGAGAGAGGGGCAAGAGACAGAGCACAAGCAGGGGAGGGGCAGAGAGAGAGAGGGAGACACAGAATCGGAAGCGGGCTCCAGGCTCCGAGCTGTCAGCACAGAGCCCGACGCGGGTCTTGAACCCACGAACTGTGAGATCATGACCTGAGCCGAAGTCGGACGCTTAACTGAGCTGCCCAGGCACCCACCGCGCCCCCCCTCCCCTGCCCCGACTTCAGGACATCTTAAGGGAAGTGACAAACCCACGTTGCTGCTGTCCTGCGGGGGTGGCAGTATTTGGGCCGTGTGGCCATCTGGTGGGGACAGGAGGGTGTGAGGCTGAACGGGGGTGAGGAGGAAGCCCCAGGGTGTGGAGTGAGGGCACAGCCAGAGGGGCGCCTGGGGAGCTGTACCAGGTCAGAAGGGCTCTGAACTTAGACCCAGCATTCACAGTCGACAGGAGTCTTCCCAGGTGGGCATCCTGTTCTTGGGGACACAGGCAGGGCTGAGTAACAGCAGAGCCTCAGCCATACCCCTGCATGCGGGGGGCTCCGTAGGGGGAAAGATGATTCCTCAGGATTAGAAAGGACTTAGAGAAGGGAGGGGAAGGAAACACCTCAGACTGCCCTCTTGGCAGGTGGGGTTGCCCAGTGAAGGAGCTGCGGTGTGGACGGCACGTGTGTGTCCTTGGGTTGAGATCCTGACCCCCCAGTGCGATGGTTGAGGGAGGGGGTCTCTGGAGATGCTTCGGTCCTGAGAGTGGAGCCCTCACGAGTGGGGCTGGCGCCCGGGTTTGGTGGCCTCAGCGAGCTCCGGAAGACAGCCGGCCGTGAACCAGGAGGCGGCTTCTCGCCAGACGCCGAATCCGTGGGTCCTTGATCTTAGACGTCTTAGCCTCCACAACTGAGACGAAGAAATGCTTATTGTTTAAGCGCCCTGGTCTGGGTGATGGTGCGGCAGCCTGAGCTGGTGAGAGACAGGCTGGCCCCCGAGAAGAGCCCCACCCCGCACTGTCCAGTCTTGTCACCACTCCAGCCATCACTTCCTTGACCTGGAAAGGAAGGGAGCCAGGATTGAAGAGGGCTCCCTCCGGTGCCAGCTTGAAGGAGCGGGAAACCTTCCCCCCGACGTGATGGTCAGGGTCGGTTGGCCGAGTCCTGAAGTTCCACAGGGGCCCTCTCTGGATGGCCGTCGGGGGGTATGGTTGGCACCATCTCGAGGGCAGGTTTCCCTGCGAGGGGTCTCTTCTGTGCCTCTCCCTCCTGGCTCTCTCGGAGGATGCTTCTGGCACGGTTTGTCCCTAAACTAACGTGGAAGATGAAACAAAACTAGCGGGAGAGGAACAGAAGCCGCGTTGACAAGCAGAAATTAAGTCTAGGTGGCAGAGGGTCTTGGAAACCTCTCCTACGAGGCGCAGTTAAACAGGCTGTGGATGTTTGCCCGGGATGAGAGGAGGTTTAGAGGACACAGAACGGACCTTTCTGGTGTTCGAAGGCTTGCCAAGCGGCAGAAGAAAGGAAAAGTGGTCGTGGACGTGACCGTGTGTCAGCAGTTTCCATGTGCTGGAAATAACCCCGTTCGCATCCGTAGGGCGGAGGCACGAGCTCGTTTCTTTTCTCTCAACCAGAGGGAGCTGTGGTCAGCTTGCTCAGTCACACCCGGACACGGGAGCACAGAGTCTTACATTCTAACTGGCTCTGAGATACCAACTCGGGTCCCACTGGGCTGGCACCGAAGGGACGGGAGGCTGCGGCTCAGTCCCCGGTACAGTTTGGGTAAAGTCGTTTCAGGTTAGGATGCGTTGCCTCTGGACACAGTGAGTTTCTTGTCACTGGAGGTAGCGGAGCAGAGGGCTGGACAGCCACTTGGTGGAGATATTGTAGAAGGGATCCATCCACAAGCAGGTGTGGAGTCTTGAAATGGCCTAAAACGACCGCGAGTTTTCCAGTCTTAGCAGTCTTGCCAGAACCTTCCCGGCCGAACACAGTGGGTCTGTGAGGCATCAGAGTGGCCTTTGAGCAGCGACGTTGCACATGCTTCCCGATTCAACTTAGCCTCCCCCAGCTCCAGGCCACGGGCGGCTTTTTACTCTGGTATACGAAATGGAAGTAGTCGAAATTTTGAAATCTCGGAGAAGCTGATGAATGACGATAGGCTTTATCAGAACCCCAGCAGAGAGAGCTGACGCTCAGAGAAGGTTGGAATCTGTTCGACCCCAGAGAGCTTAGCCCCAGAGAGCGCACTTGGGTCTCCCATGTTCTTCTTCTTTTTTTTTTTTTTTTTAAAGTTCTTAACATTTATTCATTTTTGAGAGATGGAGGGAGACAGAGCGTGAGTAGGGGAGGAGCAGAGAGAGAGAGAGAGAGAGGGAGACACAGGATCTGAAGCAGGCTCCAGGCTCTGAACTGTCAGCACGGAGCCTGATGTGGGGCTGGAACCCACGGACAGGGAGCTCATGACCTGAGCTGAAGTCGGACGCATAACCAGCTGCGCTACCCAGGCACCTCCCCACTTTTGTAAAACATTTATTTATTTATTTAAATAAAAAAATATTTTTTAATGTTTTATTTAACCTTGAGACAGAGAGAGAGAGAGAGAGAGAGAGCGAGCGAGCAAGCATGAGTCGGGGAGGGGCAGAGTGAGAGAGGGACATAGAATCCGAAGCAGGCTCCAGGCTCCGAGCTGTCAGCGCAGAGCCCAACGGAGGGCTCGAGGTCACAAGCTGTAAGATCATGGCCTGAGCCAAAGTCGGCCACTCAACTGACTGAGCCACCCAGGCACCCCCAAAATTTATTTATTTTGAGAGAGTGCAAGCGTGTGCACATGAATGGGGGAAGAGCACAGAGCGGGAGAGGGGGAGAGAGAGGCTCCAGGCAGCCTCCTTGCTCAGCGCGTAGCCTGATGCAGGGCTTGAGCCGTGAGATCCTGACCTGAGTTGAAGTCAAGAGTCAGATGCTCGACCGACCGAGCCACCCAGGCGCCCCATGTGTTTCCAAGTTCTGATGAGAGCCAGGAGACTGTTCTTGAAGCCCCTGGGACAAGTCCGTCACTAATGATGCCTCACTGCCTTCTGAGTGACGCCGTCTTACCCATCACCTTGTCAAGGGAGCAGCCTCACAAGGTTCTCTGACCCCTCTCCAACTGATTGGAGCCAACGTCAGGCCACAGAAATGAGATGAGCTATTCTGATTCCATGTTGAGAATTTAAATTGGGGAATAGAAAGACTGGGGATGTCCAGGGGGAGGCTGAGGGCATGAAGCTGAGGCCAGGGGAGTTTGGAGGGCTGTGACAGACGAGAGGGTAACGGGTTTCTCTGGGTCAAGGGCCCAGTCCAGGGAGCCGGCCGCAGGCCCGCCCGCCCACCACCAGAGGGCCCAAGAACCGGGCCGGGTGGAACCCCCGCTGCCCCTCACATCTTAGCCCCCCTCAAAGGGTTCAGTTGAGTGTCGTGTTTCCTGAAGAACTCCATTTTTCTTTTAACTTTTTAAAAATGTTTTTATTTATTTTTGAGAGAGACAGAGGCAGAATGTGAGTGGGTTAGGGGCAGAGAGAGACGGAAACATAGAAGCAGAAGCAGGCTCCAGGCCCCAAGCTGTCAGCACCGAGCCTGACGTGGGGCTCGAACTCACGAACTGCGAGATCATGACCTGAGCCAAAGTCGGACGCTCAACCGACTGAGCCACCCAGGCGCCCCAGTGAAGAACTCCATTTATGTAATAGGCTATTTTATGATGAACGAAAATAGTACTTGTGACGACAGGTGTTAAACACAAGGAGCTTGGTACCCCCAAAGGTGACGCAGGCCATCTATTTCAAATAGAAAAGTGGGTATTTATATAAATGTAAGAAATCTGCCCTCTGAATAACACAATCAAGTTTCTGCACTCAAATAGAAAACTTGAGTCCTCTGGCGTCCTCTCAGGCAGAGTGAAGCGTTCCCGTAATTGTGACACGTTGTGGTTATATTGGAATCGGCACACTTGTGACCCAATGGGCCGCTGCAAATTGAACATGAACAAAGAAATCATATAACTTTTATAGGTAAGGGGAATCAGGTCTTACTTTTTCTAATTTAATGTTACGGTGTGAATGTTACCTGAGGAGGGCTGATCGAACAATAGCTCATTGATCACGAGGTTTGAGTCAAGGATGGGAAGGAGGAATCGAGTGCATTTTCTCCTCTGGAATACGGTGGGGTGAAACATCGGGCAGCGAAATTATTCTTCATGAGAATTGGTCCAAATGCCGGAAAAATTCACAAAACTCCACGTATGTCCCAGACTTGCTGGGGACGTTTGAGTGGCGCGGTCTTACGGGGTTTGCCAGGCAGTGTTGTTCGTGGGGAACGTGACAGCTACAGAGACAGGGTGTCACAAGGCATTAGGTTCCTGCTGGTGCACATGGCGAGCGGCCAGCACATCCTGGAGGGGGCCAAAGCCTCTGCTATTCCAGAGACCGTCTCTTCTCGCTCCCTGAGATTTACGTGTCCCGGGCACCTGTGCTTTAGCACTTCATCCCATGGCCTCTTTTCCACATGTCTGCTAATCTCTGATTTAAGAGTTACATATTGCCATTTTCAAGGGCATTTGCGTTTTGTTAAGGAGTGATTCAATAGGAATTTGAATGTTCAGGGAGGCCGAAAGATGGGATTTGCAGTGGTTCCTTGTTTCCACCTGCTCTTATGTCAGTCCAAACTACCAAACTGACATAATCATGGCAGCTCAGAAAGGCAGACTACGGTCACTGAAAGTTTCTCTTGACATGGAAATGTTAATTATGAATAGAAATTCATAGTCCAGAAACAATGATAACAAGGATAGCTCTCAAGTGTTGACTGTCTACCAAGTCATATGTCTTTTAGATACATTATTTTAATTTTTTTTTAAGTTTATTTATTTTGAGAGAGAGAGAGCAGGAAGGGGCAGAGAAAGGGAGAGACAGAGTCCCAAGCAGACTTTGCGCTGAGAGACACGGGACTTGAACTCGCGAACCGTGAGATCATGACCTGAACTGAGATCAAGAGTCGGACACTTAACTGAACTGACTGAGCCACCCAGTCGCCCCCTAGATACATTATTTTTAATTCTCGTACTAACTACAGTGTAGATATGATATTTCCCAGGGGTGATCTGAGGCATTTAGAGAGTAATTCGTTTGCTAAGGCCCATGCACCCATTGCCAGGTAGTGGAGCTGGTATTCACACCCAGGCCTGTCTGGCACTAACACCTGTGTGATTTCCCCTTTGTCCCTGCCTGGCCAGGGCGTGGGGATGACCCTACTGCTCCAGAATCGATCCCATCTACCCAGAAGCCTAGATATCAGCAACGTTTGAGTAACTCTGAGGCTTGGGCCCCACGTGTCTTTGAATCAGAATACATCGTGTTTTTGGTAGGCACAAGGGTGATCTTTGAGTCAGAAGCATAAGCCCGTGAGAAGAATAAGGCAGCCAGTTTTTCAGAATTGTCTCCGCACTCAGAAATAGGCAGAGGGAGTAATGAGTTCTACGCAGAGCTGACTTACCACCTGCCTTTTAGGTCCACCTCCCTAAAATGGGTGCGTGCAGACGTATCATCTGTCTGTGTTAGACAGTAAATGACTTGCAGAAGCACACGTCTCCATCGGCCTCTGGGACGGCCATAACAACGTGGCACAGCCTCGTCATTGAGACCACAGACACGCACTTCTCATAGCTCTGGAGACTGGAAGTCCCGCTGCGGTCACGTTCCGAGATACCGGGGATTAGCATTTCCGTAGATGAGTTTTGAGGGGGACACGATTCAGTGCGTAAGAGATCCCACCAAGTTGATTACAGCCTCACTTTCACAAGCAAGTAATTGGACGCAGCCTAAGCGTGCGTCAGTCGAGACTGGCCGGGCAGCCGTGAAAAAAGCCTGTGGCAGAGTGACAGGTACTAGGGCACGTGGCATTTCCAGTAGAGGCTCCTGTGCTGTGACACGCATTCTGCAGCAACACGCACCGAGCGTAGCCGGTCTGGCGGAAAAAGCTGGGTTAATGGCAGACCACTCAGAACGGTTGCCACCTTGAAATCAGGGCATTCAGGAGACAATCAGTATCTGGGGAGAGAACTGGGCAGTGCAGGCAGGCAGCTCAGTGGCACCGGCGACTGCCCGAGGGGGTGATAATTTTACGTATTTATTTATTTATTTAACCTTTTTATTTTTATTTTGATTTTTTTAAATGTGAAATTTATTGTCAAATTGGTTTCCATACAACACCCAGTGGGGGATAGTAATTTTAGAAATCAGCCCGGGAGTGCTGATTTGGGGGAACGACACGGTGCGCATGAGCACTGGAGGGCTTGCACCGCGCTGCACGCCCAGGACCGCGAAAGGCCGGGGGGCCCCCTCTCTGGGGAGGGGCAGGCCCTCTTGCTAACGTTTTCTAAAAATCCCACTGATGGGGCTCCACGTTGAGAGGCGCGCTTCCCTTCCTGCTGAAGCTTCCAGTTCTACTCATAATGCAAAGCTAGGCTCCCCTTGCAGAAATAACTACATAGAAACCAACGAAACTTCCAGGTTATTCTGACATCATCCCCTCTGCAGCGGTGGTATGGGAGTTAATTGGTGTTACGGTGGTAGGTGCTGTAGCAGAGTAGAGTGTTGACAGGTGTAAAAAACCAGGGGCAGGACAGCGTGATGTTTGCTTTCACTTTTGTAAAAAGGGGGCATTCGCATGCTTACCCGCGTGTGCCCCCCTTCCCCGACTCTCCCACACATACCCTGCCAGAAAGAATCCATGAGTACACGAGAACCTGGTAATAGCTTTTGCCTCCGGGGAGGGTGGGTGGGGTTTGGGATCTGAGGTGAGAAAAGACCCCTTTTGTTATATTTTAAAATACTTTTTTTTGGGGGGGGGGGTGCGTGGGTGGCTCAGTCGGTTAAGCGACTGACTTCAGCTCAGGTCGTGATCTCACAGTTCGTGAGTTCAAGCCCCACATCGGGCTCGCTGCTGTCAGCGCAAAGCCCGCTTCAGATCCTCTGTCCCCCTCTCTTTCTGCACCTCCCCTGCTTGTGCTCTCTCTCAAAAAAAAAAAAAAAAATTTAAAAAACTTAGAACTGGTTGTGCCCAATACCAAATTGTGATCGCAAGTTAAAAGCCAAGCAAGACACATTCTTCTCTGCTTTTTGTAGTGTGTAAAAAGGGACACACTGGGTAGACTAGCAAGTGACATAACAGCTCTGAGCGGAACCTTCAGGTTATTGATTCTCAACTCCTGCCTGAAACATTTTGGTTTTTTATGGCGCCTCTGCGTGGGGGCTTCTGGGGAATGTCAGTTCACTCCCAACTCTTACAGCAGCTCATTTTACCTTCGGACGCCGTGTTAGCAATGCCTTCTGTATACCCACCTGGCTGAAAGCTGGCTCCCTAGCACTTTCCACCCGCTGGCCCTAATTTTACCTCCTGGGGACCACCCTGCACAAATCTAATGCTTCCTTTGTGGGAAATCCAAAAACCCAAAGATTTGGAGGACCCTCTCCTATTCCCACTGAATCTTTCATTCTTGTGTTTCTTCAGAAAAACCAACCCTCCCTAGCCTGGTAACTCTCCTCTCAACAGAAGCTAGGTTTTAAATTTTCCCTTCCTTCCTTCCTTTTTAATTTTTTTATTTATTTTTGAGAGAGACAGACACACAGAGAGAAAGAACACGAGCAGGGGAGGAGCAGAGAGAGAGTGAGACACAGAATCCAAAGCAGGTTCCAGGCACAGAGCCCAATGTGGGTCTCAAACTGATGAACCATGAGATCACGACCTGAGCTGAAGTCGGCCGCTCAACTGACTGAGCCACCCAGGTGCCCCTTAAATTATCTTCCTGAAGTGTGGGTCCTGGAGCCAGACGCAGAGCCAGGGGTGGCCCGGCCAGCACAGAGGGGAACGGATGACCCCCCTTCCTTGCTCTGAACTAGTCTTCAGACTGATGCCTGATACTCGATGCGCGTGGAGTTTTTACTTATGCTTCTGATAAGTTGTCTGTCACACACAATCTTCTTATATAAACCATGTCAGTGGAGTTTTGGGGTTTTTTTTTGGACCCAAGTGCATTTTATGTTTTTGAAGCAAGTGAAAAAATGAACTGTTTTCCTTTTTGTAAGTTTTGTCACGTTAGGTTTGTCCCACTGCTGCAGGTTTTTAAGGGATTTTGGACACTAATTCAATCATCCAATTATTTACTTGTCCCTGTGTACCTTATGCCGCACACAACGTTAATAACCATGAAATTAGTGCTCTCATCTACATTATTTGAAAGAAACAGCCACAAATTTTGAATGAGACAGAGCCCTAGGACCTCCCCGTCCTATAAACTGTACCAGCGCTCGCAGAAGGTGGCTGTTCATTAATTTATGCTCTACTCAGTGATGCCCTCGCTCTGACTGTTAGGACATGTAGATGAGTGTGGTCTAGGATGGGTTTCATCACTGTGTGTCCAGCCTGGAGGATGATGCCTGCATGTCTTAGGCAGTCCATAAATATTTATTGAATAAATGTGTAAGTGAAGGACGTCAGGGGAGAGTGGACACACATCTTACTGAAGTCCAGCTACATTATCTTTTCCCTTTATTTCGACCTGGTGGCATTGGTGTACTACTAGTTAAAAAAGAAAATCACCAGAATTCATTCCTGGCAATCCATACTGTCTCCTGGAGTCTCTACGGGGTTTTTGTTTTTTTGTTTTTTTTGACTCCTATGTTATTATTTGCCTTCCTACATTTTCTTTTTCGTTCCTTTTTAAAAAAAATTTTTTTTAACGTTTATTTATTTTTGAGACAGAGAGAGACAGAGCATGAATGGGGGAGGGTCAGAGAGAGAGGGAGACACAGAATCCGAAACAGGCTCCAGGCTCTGAGCGGTCAGCACAGAGCCCAACGTGGGGCTCGAACTCACGGACATGAGATCATGACCTGAGCTGAAGTCGGAGGCTTAACCGACTGAGACACCCAGGTGCCCCTCTTTTTCGTTCCTTTTTAAAAAAACTGTAATGTTTTATTTATATTAGGGAGAGAGGGAGAGAGAGAGAGAGAGACAGACACCATGAGTGGGGGGTGGGGGGGGTGTGGGCTCAGAGAGAGAGGGAGACATAGAATCCGAAGCAGGCTCCAGGCTCTGAGCCATCAGCACAGAGCCCGATGCGGGGCTCCAACCCACGAACCGTGAGATCATGACCTGAGCTGAAGACAGATGCCCAACTGACTGAGCCACCCGGGCACCCTTCTTTTTCTTTCTTAAAAAAATTTATTGAGGTATAATAGATCCCCTGCCCCCCCCCAAAAAACCAAACCTCACCAAAAGCTACACATGTTTATTTAATGTATACAATTTGATGAGTTTGGACATACAAACCCATGAAACCATCACCACAACCAAGGTAATAAACATATCCGTCATCTCCAGAAGTTTCCTCCTGCTCTTTTGTTTTTTCGTTGATGCTGTCTTGGTGGTAAGAACACTGACCGTGAGATTTTGAAGAGTACGACACTGAATTGCTAATTCCAGGCGCTGTAATGAGCGGCAGATCTCTCGAATTTATTCACCCCACATAACTGAAACTTCAGACCCCCAAGGAGCAGCTCCCCAGTTCCCCCCTCCCTCAGCACTTGGTGACCTCCATTCTATTCTCTGCTTCTAGGAGCTTGACTGTTTTGGAGTCCTGTGGTGTTTGGCCTTCTGTGGCTGGTTTACTTCCCTCCGCAGAGTGTTGTCCGGGTCTAGCCGCGTGTGACTTCCTCTCTGTAGGGCCCGCTCTTTCCCGAGGTTAACTAACGCCCACCCTGTGGGTCTGTCATGCCCAGATCTTCCTCCCCTTCTAAGACTTCACTAATATTCGCGAACCACCCTGGATCTCTGGCACTTCTGTTCTACACAATCTCTCCAACATCCCCAGTAAGTGATTTGGCTGTCTCATGTACACGACTTCTCAGTTTTCTGGAGTTTTCAGTCGGTTGAGTGCCCGACTCTTGATTTTGGCTCAGGTCATGATCTCAGGGTTCATGGGTTCAAGCCCCATGTTGTGCTCTGAGCTGACAGCACAGAGCCTACTTGGGATTCTCTCTTTGCCCCTCCCCGGCTTTCATGCACTCACTCACTCTCCCTCAAAATAAATAAGTAAACATTTTTAAAAATTTGTGTTCACAAAAGAAAGCCTGCATGCCAATGTTTATAGTGACTTTACTCATAATCATCAAAACGTGGAAAAAATCCAAATGTTTTTCTATTGGTGAATGATAAAGTCGGGGCGTTCATACAGTGGAGCCTATTTGGTTCTAACATGAATTCATTTAGAGCAGTTAACTGACAGAGCTCTCTCTCTCTGTAGATAAAAAAAGCCCGAGTTAGGGGCGCCTGGGTGGCTCAGTCGGTTAAGCCTCCGACTTTGGCTTAGGTCATGATCTCACAGTTTGTGGGTTCGAGTCCCACGTCGGGCTCTGTGCTGACAGCTCAGGGCCTGGAGCCTGCTTTGGATTCTGTGTCTCCCTCTCTCTCTGCTCCTCCCCTGCTCATTCTCTCTCTCAAAAATAAATAATAAAGATTAAAAAAAAAAAGCCCAAGTTAGAATACATTTTGCTTTCCTGTTTTTTTAAACTTCCTTTTGTTTTTTTATGACTGAAATTGTAGCAATGTTAGTTTCTTCCTGAGTAAATCAGCCTAAATTTGGAGTTTCTTTTTTTTAAATATATATATCTATATATATATTTATATATGTATATACATGTGTATATACACACACACATATGTATATATTTTTAATGTTTATTTATTTTTGAGAGAGAGGGACAAACAGACCATGAGTGGTGTAAGGGCAGAGAGAGAGGGAGACACGGAATCTGAAGCAGGCTCCAGGCTCTGAGCTGTTAGCACAGAGCCCCCCGATGCAAGGCTTGAACTCACAAACCATGAGATCACGACCTGAGTCGAAGTTGGACCCTCAACCAAATGGGCCACCCAGGCCCCCCCCTAAATTTGGAATTTCTAGTGAAAAAATTTCCTCTTAGCAGAAGCACTAATTGGGAGAACATTTCTTCCCATTCACAATTTTTCATTTTTAATGTGTCAATTAAAATCTAAGTATTTTGGGGGTGGTGGGTTCCCAAAATAGAGCAATGGATTTTACATTTACTGCACACTTCTGCTTTTATTTACAATTTATGAAGTACTTGCCATTTGATAGTCTTTTTCCCCGTCCACCAGTTCAGCTGGGCTGCTTAACTCTCTTCCTCCCTCCGACATTCACCTTCATCTTCTTTTCTGTCCCGTCTCTCTTGCACCTGGGACCCTGTGCTCTTTCTGTCCTTGATGGGGTCTTAGGCTTTTCCTTCCACAGTTTAATTTTTCTGAATACGATCTGTGATTGCAAAATTCACGCCCTAATGAAGCCTCTTGTCATTTTGTTCACATTTAACTAGGCGTCATCTTGTTTTTTTTTTTTTTTTTAATGTTTTATTTTGTAGCCTATCTGCTGATGTAGCATCACTTTTGTTTCCAGTAAGTGAAAGGAAAACATTTCCACCCACTTGGTAGTTAGGCAAAGGGAAGGGAAAAAGCTTGAGTGCTCAGCGATTCTCTGAGATGAGAAAGGAACGTGATGGGTTTGCATTTGATTCTGCCTCATGGTTTGATTCACATGTCGATGTTTGGGATCTTCAGTAGTTTGGTGATTATTTGTCCAGGTTTTTTATGTGATGCCTTTTCAGACATGAATGTTGATCCTATGTAAAGAGTGTTTCCCTAAAAACAGAAGATTCTGATTTTTTTTTTTTCCAGGTGTAAGGAATTACTTTGCTACAGAACACAATGTGTTGTGTTGAAATGGAGATGAACAAACAAACATTTCAAATTATCCATGTGACTGTTGGTCAGAGCCCGCAGACTGCTAGCAAACGTGAAAATAATCGACTATGATGAATTCTTTCCCAGAAGCAAATGAACTATTTATTGCTTGAATTAAGACAAGAAAGGATTTTACTGTTCAATTTGTGTGTGGAGGGAAATGATAAAGGACAGTGATTTGCTAGTTACAATTTTTTAAATCCCCACAACAGGAGAAAGCTTCAGAGTTTCAGAGTGGGTTTGATGTACATATATATTTAGCCTTCTAAAAAAAGTGTTTTTATTTCTTTTTGAGAGAGAGAGAGAGAGAGTGAGAGAGAGAATCCCAAGCAGGCTCCATGCTGCCAGCACAGAGACTGACACGGGGCTCAAACCCACAAGCCCTGAGATCATGACCTGAGCCAAATCAAGAGTCAAGATGCTTAACAGAGCAACCCAAGCGCTCCTGTATGTATTTCTAACAGGCAAACCTTTGTTCAGAAAAACTAATATTCTGGCCTAAAAAATAGTGTCCAAGTGTAGGCCATTTAGGTTGATGTATATTAGTACTATGTAGAAAATTCTTAAAAATGTTTACTTATTTATTTTGAGAGAGAGAGAGAGAGAGAGAGAGAGTGAGCGAGCGAGCATGAAAGCCGGGGAGGGGCAGAGAGGGAGAAAGAGAATCCCAAGTAGGCTCTGTGCTGTGAGCGCAGAGCCCAACGTGGGGCTTGAACCCATGAACCCTGAGATCATGACCTGAGCTGAAATCAAGAGTCGGATGCTGAGCCACCCAGGCGCCCTTATGTAGAAGTGTTTTAACATACTATTTGTAGGTGTTAATAATGGTAGAGTAGGAATGCTAGGCACTTAAAAACACTGAGGTATGATTTACGTACAGAAAAATTCACCCTTTTTGGTCTTCAGTGCTCTGAGTTTTGACAAATGCATATGGTCACATAAGTACCACACGATCAGGATAGAGAATAATCCTGCTACCACAGAATTCCCACCTGCCCCACGGTGGTCGTCAGTGCCTTGTCTGACTCCTGTTCCCTGGCAACCACTGATCTCTTTCCTGTCCCTTTAGTCTGCCCTTTTCCAGAATGTCACGTAGACAGAATCATACAGAATGTAGCCTCTTGTGTCTGGCTTCTCTCACTCAGCGTAATGCATTTGAAATTCATCCCTGTTGTTTGTTCGGTGTTTATTACTCTCCCTTGCTGAGTAGGGCTCCACTGTATGAATGCCCCTGACTTTATCATTCACCAGTAGAAAAACATTTGGATTTTTTTTCCCAGTTTTTGATGATGATGAGTAAAGTCACTATAAACATGGCATGTAGGCTTTCTTTTGTGAACCTGAATGTTGCCATAGTGGGTAATTCCCTGGGGGTGGGATTGCGGGCTTGTGTGTTAACTTCATAAGAGACTGCAGTATAGGACAGTTCCCATTGCTTTGTGTCCTTACTGCCTGGTTTTCTTAATTTTCTTCCCTCCATTCTAATAAGTTTGTCCTGGTTTCTTACTAGGGTTTCAATTTGCATTTTGCGAAGCATCTCTTTGTGATCTTATTGTGCCCATATATCTTCTTTGGTGCAGTGTCTGTTCAAATCTTTTGCTTGTTTTCAAAACTGTGTTGCTCGTTTACATATTACTGGGGATTTTGACAGTTCTGTATATATTTAGGATACAAATCCTTTGTCTTACCTATGTTTTGCCAGTACTTGTTCTCAGTTTGTGGCCTTTCTTTTTCATTCAGTTAAGAGCATCTTTTGCAAAGGAGACGGCTTTAATTTTGATGAAGTCCAATTAACCGTTTCTGAATTCTGCTTTGGTGACATAGCTGAGAAATCTTTCCTAAGGTCACAGAGATTTTCTCCTATGTTTACTTTTAGAAGTTTTATAGTTTTAGACTTTATATTTAAGTCTCTGGTCCATTTTAGGTTAAATTTTGTTTGTGGGGTGAAGTATAGATGAAGGTTTGTTTCTTTGCATGTGGCTGTCCAGTTGTCCCAGCAGAATTTACTGAAAAGACTTCTTTCTTTATTGAGTTACCAGTGCATCTGTATCGAAAATCATTTGACAAAATGTGTAAGAATCCACTTAAAAAAAAATGTTTATCTGTTTTTGAGAGAGCGCGAGAGACAGAGTGGGAGCGGATGAGAGGCAGAGAGAGAAGGAAACACAGAATCTGAAGCAGGCTCCGGGCTCCGGGCTGTCAGCATAGAGCCCCACGCGAGACTCGAACTCATGGACCATGAAATGGTGACCTGAGCCATTGGATGCTCAGTTGGATGCTTAACTGACTGAGCCACCCAGGCGCCCCAATTTTTTCTTATTAAAAAAACCTTAATTTTAGTATAGCTAACATACAGTGTTATATTAGTTTCAGATGTACAAAATAGTGATTCAACAGTTCTGTACATTACTCAGTGCTCATCACAAGTGCCCACCTCACCCACCTCCCAGCCTCCCCTCCGGTAACCATCAGTGTGCTCTCTATAGTTAAGAGTCTGTTTCTTGGTTTGTCTCTCTGTCTCTCTTTCCCTTTGCTCATTTGTTTCGTTTTTTAAAGTCCGCACGTGAGTGAAATCATACGGTATTTGTCTTTCTCTGGCTGGCTTACGTCAGTTGATGGACACTTCCATCATATGGACTGCTTCCATAATTTGGCTATTGTAAATAACGCTGCTATAAGCATAGGGTGCATATATGTTTTCAGACGAGTGTTCTCATATTCTTTGGGCAAATACCCAGTAGTGGAATTGCTGGATCCTATGGTAATCCTACTTCTAATTTTCTGAGGAACCTCCAGACTGTTTTTCACAGTGGCTGCACCAGTGTGCGTTCCCACCAACGGTGCATGAGGGCTCATTTTTCTCCACATCCTCAGCAGTACTCGTTGTTTCTTCTGCTTTTGGTTTCAGCCATTCTGACGGGGGTGAGGGGATAGCTCGTTGTAGTTTTGGTTTGCATTCCACTGATGATGAGTGATGTTGAGCATCTTGTCCTGGGTCTGTTGGCCATCTGTAAGTATGTGAGTCTATTTCTTGACTATATATTTTATTCCATCGATCTATGTGTCTATGCTTTCTTCCATAACATACGGTCTTAAGTACTAGCTTATGATAAGTCTGAAAAGCGGATGGGGAGTCCTCCAACTTTGATCTTGTAAAAAAAGTGTTTTGGCTGTTTCATTTCCTTTGCCTTTCCATATGAATTTTAGAATCAGCTTGTCAATTTCAACAAAAAAGTCTACCGGGATTTTAAAAAGGTTTGCATTGAATCTACAGAATATATTAAATGTGTATTACATATATATATTTCTATATAAAATGATAACCACTAGAACAAATATGCCATCCTTTATAAATACCATAAGAAATTTAAAGAGTGCCAAAGTGGTGTCACCACTGAGTGCTAAGCCTGTATTCATGCACGATTCTAATTATTAGGGACTGTTCTAGATGATGGGGTGCTGAGAAGAGCCTGTACTGGCTATAAGGATTTTTTTTTCTATTTCCTTTATCTTCAAAAAATCCTTTCCTTTTGACAATTTGAGATCCTTATGAATAACTTTTTAAAGGAGTTTTGTAGGAACTGATGTCTTTTTCATTCTTACCGTTTCAAGAGAGCATTTTCAGTCTTTCTTCACCTTCTTGGAATTAGTCAGGTAGAAATGTGATTCCAACAGTAAGCTACTTGTGTCAGTGTCAGTCCTGCTTTCGTCACACTCACTTGTTTGGAAAATCTTTGATTCACAGTAGGAAATTTTGAGTTCCTACGTGCTATGGGCCACATGGTTCAATTTGTCTGTTATAACAGGTTGTTTTCTCTCTCACCTGGCCTACCTACTCTTAAAAATGTTTGTAATGTTGGTGACATTGGGCAAGACATTTCCTTTTTCCTTTTTTTTAATCTTTTTTTAAAAACCTTTTTTAAAATTTATTTTTAAATATAATTTATTGTCTAGTTAGCTAACACAGTATATACCGTGTGCCCTTGGTTTTGGGGGTAGATTCCCGTGATTTATCATTTACACACGCTACCCAGTGCTCATCCCAACAAGGGGGCAAGACTTTTCATTTCTCACTTTCTCTTACTAAAAATATGACATGAAGATATTAGTACCTGATTTCTCGCTCCCTTTTCATGACTTGTGAGAATTCTGAGAAGCAGACTTTTCATAAGAAAGGAGTTATAAACATTATAGTTGTAATGCATTTTTAGTAAGAAATCTATTTTGGTAACAATTGATAGATTTGATGATTATAATTCCAATTCAACATAAAGAGTGCCTTCTAAAATTTATTATGTATTTGCAGTGTCAGTGCTAGAATGATGTTAAACATAATGGTTCTTTCTTTTTTAAAAAAAAATTATTTATTTATTTATTTATTTATTTATTTATTTATTTATGTGTTAGAGAGAGAGAGAGAGGCAGGGAGAGAGAATCCTAAGCAGGTTCAGCACTGTCAGTGCAGAGTCTGACGTGGGTCTTGAACTCATGAACCATGAGATCATGACCTGAGCTGAAATCAAGAGTCAGATGCTTAACCAGCTGACCCACCCAGGCACCCCACATGATGGACATTTTACATTCCAGTGTTTTAAGTGTTCAGCAGTCTCTCTAGTGTTTCCCCTTGCCATTTGATAAAGAATAACAGGTTGATCTTTAGATTTGTAGGTCAATTTATACCATCTGAGGTTATGAGATAATTAAGTCATATCTTTATAATTATCTTTTAAGAGTGACCCTTAATGAACATTAGATTACAGCTATTTCCTTGGTCTGATTGCAAATGTCTTTCCAATATTACACACACATGTACACACTGTTTTTGAAAAGGACCTTGTAAAATTTTTGGTGGATCAATGGATATTAGACACCAGGTGCATTTACTGAAGAATAGTTCTCAGTAGTTGAAATATGCTAGTCTTAACAATAGCTGGTACTTTATTTAAACTTAATTGATCATATACTTTGTAAAACGATAAAACATGTTCAGGAAAGGGAGAAGGTGGGGCATAATCAATGAATGGATGTGATTTACCTCCTACTGAAAAATAATCATGGCAGAATATTTTATTACAATTATCCCAATGAAAACAGTGATTTTTGATCATTTTATTAGTCATTACTCTGTAGAAATAATGTGACATATTTTTACATCAACACTATAAGATACAGAAAAGTAATGATAAGATTTTTTCTCTATTAGGGAAAATAGATGTAACAAAGCAAAATATGATGTTTAGTGTTTAATTGCTATAACTTTTATATGCTTCTACTTAATATGTTTATTAACACATCTTTTTCCCCCCAAGTTTTTATTTAAATTTGAGCTAGTTAACATACAGTGTGTTATTAGTTTCAGGTGTAGAGCTATAACTTTTTATACAGTATTTTGGACATAATCACATTTTCACATATCTTAGTATTTTATCTGATGCTTTTTTTGTTTAAAGAAGCTTACACTTTGTTAGAACATAGATTTTTTTTTCAACCTTTTATTTAAATTCTAGCTCGTTAACACATAGTGTAATACTGGTTTCAGGAGTAGAATTTAGTGATTCGTCACTTACGTACAACACCCAGTGCTCATCCCAAGTGCCCTCCTTAATGCCTCTCCCCCATCTAGCCCATCCCCCCAACCCCCTCCATCAACCCTCAGTTCGTTCTCTATAGTTAGGAGTCTATTATGGTTTGTTTCCCTCTCTCATTTTTCCCCCTTCCTCTATGTTTGTCTGTTTTGTTTTTTAAATTTCACATTTTTTAATTCAAGTGTAAAGTTGAGTGGTTTTTTTAATATGTTCACAAAGTTGTGCAATCGTCACCAGTATCTAATGTCAGAATATTTTCCACAACCCGGCAATTACCCACTAGCAGTAACCTCTCTCCCTTACTTTCTCAGCCCTTGGAAACCATGAATCTGTTCCCTGCCTTCATCGAGTTGTCAATTCTGAAAATTTCATCTAACGGGAATCATAGGATATGTGGGCTTTTGTGCTTGGCTTCTTTCACTTAGTATGTTTTCAGTGTTCGTCCATGTCGTAGGACATAACAGTACTTCAACACTTCTAATGGCTGAACGACGTTCCACCGTGTGGAGATGTTAAATGTTGTTATCCATTGATGGACAGTTGATGGACATTTGGGTTGTTTCCACGCTTTGGCTCTTAGAAATAATGCTGCCGGGGCGCCTGGGCGGCCCAGTCGGTTAAGCGTCCGACTTCGGCTCAGGTCACGATCTTGCGGCTTGTGAGTTCGAGCCCCGCGTCAGGCTCTGTGCTGACAGCTCGGAGCCTGGAGCCTGCTTCGGATTCTGTGTCTCCCTCTCTCTCTCTGTGCCCCTCCCATGCTCACGCTCTGTCTCTCTCTGTCTCTCAATAAGAAATAAACGTTAAAAAAAAAAAAAAAAAAAGAAGTAATGCCGCTATGGACGTCCGTGCACGTGTTTTTATGCAAACGTGCGTTTTCAGTTCTCTTGCCGGGTCCTATGGTGATTCTGTGTTTAACCTTTTTGAGGCCCTGGCAAACTGTATTCCACAGCGGCTGCACCATTTTACATTCTCACCAGCGCGTGAGGGTTCTAACTTCTCTACGTCTCACCGACGCTTGTTATTGTCCATCTTTTTGATTATGGCCATTCTAGTGGGCGTGAAGCGGTATCATCACCCTGTGGCATTGATTTGTATTTCTCTGATGACGAAAGATGCCGAGTCTCTTTTCATGTGCTTATTGGCCACTTAAATATATTATTTGGAGACATGCATATTCAACTCCCTTGCCCATTGGAGACGTTGGGTGGCATATCCCTGTATTGCTCTGCTCTGGGAGTTCTGTAAATATTCTGGACAAGAGGCTTTTAGCAGGTGTATGATTTGTGACGATTTTCTCCCATTCTGTGGACCGTCTTTTCACTTTTTTGACAGCGCGAAGAGCACGAAAGTGAACGCGAGGGTTTTTAGTTTTGGTGAAGTCAGTTCATCTTTTCGTTGCTTGTGCTTTTGTGTCGCATCTAAGAAACCGTTGCCTCATTCATGGCTCTGCATGTTTACTCCTATGTTTTCTTCTAAGAGTTTGGTAGCTTTAGCTCTTACGTTTGGGTCTTTGATCCATTTGGAGTTACTTTTTGTATATCGTATGACACAGAATTGGTATTTCATCATTTTGCACGTGGCTATCCAGTTGTCCCAGTACCATCCGATGACTGTTGGCTCTCCATTGAATTGTCATGGTGCCCTTGTCACAACCCAATTGACAAGAGATGTATGGTTTCACTTCAGGACTCTTCATTTTATTTCATTGACCTATAAGTCTGTTCTTTTTTCTTTTAATTTTTTTTAATCTCTATTTATTTTTGAGAGAGAGACAGTGTGTGAGCAGGGGAGGAGCAGAGAGAGAGGGAGACACAGAATCCGAAGCAGGCTCCAGGTTCTGTGCTGACATCTCAGAAGGGCCCAAACGCACAAACCGTGAGATCCTGACCTGAGCCAAAGTCAGACATTTAACTGACTGAGCCACCCAGGTGCCCCAACAATGTTGCATTCTTCTTCATGAAAATGGGATGTCATTTAATTTATTTAGATCTTTAATTTCTTTCAACAGTGTTGTGTAGTTCCTTGCATTCGAATCTTGTACTTATTTTATTAACTGTATTCCTAGCTATTTTATTTTTTTATGCTATGGTAAATGGAATTTTCTTAATTTCCTTTTCAGATTCTTTGTTGCTAGTGTATAAAAATGTAATTGATTCTTGTATATTGATCTTGCGTCACTACCTTTCTGAGCTTGTCTATTAGTTCTGATAGCGTATTTGTGAATCCCTTAGGATTTTCTTTCTTTCTTTTTTTTTTTTTTTTTAAGTTTATTTATTTTAGAGAAAAAGAGAGACTGTGTGTGTGCATGCGTGAGCAGAGAAAGGACAGGGGTTGGGGGGGAGAAAATCCTAAGCAGGCTCTATTCTGTCAGTGTGGGGCCTGACATGGGGCTTGATCCCATGAACCATGAGATTATGACCTGAGCTGAAATCAAGAGTCAGATGCTTAACTGACTGAGCCACCTAGGTGCCCCTCTCTTAGGATTTTTTATGCACAAGATCTTATTTTATCTGCGTACTTTTATTTCTTTTTCTCGTCCAATTGCCTTCACTGAAACCTCCAGTATAGTGTTGAATAGAAGCGGTGAGAGTAGACATCCTTGTCTTTTCCTGATCTCAGGGGGAAGTTTTCCGTCTTTTAACATTAAGTATAATGTCATATGTGGGGCGTTTTGTAGATACCCTTTATCAGGATGAGAACGTTTCCTTCTATTCCTAGTTTATTGTGTTGTTGTGATGAAAGGGTGTTAGATTTTATCAAACGCTTTTTCTTCGTCTGTTGACACAATGACATGGTCTTTGTTTTTAATTCTATTAGTGTGATGCATTACCTGGATTTTCATATACTGAGTCAAACTTGCTTCCCTGGGATAAATCCCATTTACCTGTGGTGGATGATTTTTTATATGTTACTAGATTCAGCTCGCTAGCATTTTGTTGAGGATTTTTGTGCCTGTCATAAGGGATATGAGCCTATTTTTTGTAACGTCTTTGTCTGGTTTTTGTATCAGGATAATACTGGACGTAGAATGAGTTATGAAAATGGTGCCCCCTCTTCTGTCTTTTGGTAGAGTTTGTGAAAGGCTCATGTTAAGGCTTCTTTAAACATTTGGTAGAATCCACCAGTGAAGCCATCTGGTTTTGAAGAAAATAAAATCTGTATTTAGCTTTACATACATCAAGAACCAATGTAGTAATATTTTGCATCATAGTTTGGTTATCACGTAAATAGTTTCCTTATTTAAATACCGTTAGAAATAACTCACCTTCCCAAATGAATTGTTAAAAATCAGATCCATCGGTAATTGACTAGTTTCAAAATTTACAGCTTACACTAAGGAATTATATTTGATGGACTCTGTTATGTTTTAACTGATTGAAACCACTACTTGAACAAATCCATTTATTCAGTAGTCATTTGTGGCATATCTATTATGTGTTAGATTTAGAAGAGAAATTTTAATGTGAGCATAATGTTTTAATTTGCTGTTGTGGAGAGACTTCAGTTGTAATGTACATAATCAGTTGTATACTGGTTAAGAGTGGAAATTTCTTGAGGAGCCTGGGTGGCTCAGTTAAGCACTGGACTTTGGTCAGGTCATGATCTCACAGTTCGTGGGTTCGAGCCCAGCATCGGGCTCTGTGCTGACAGCTCAGAGCCTAGAGCCTGCTTCAGATTCTGTTTCTCCCTCTCTGCCCTTCCCCTGCTCGCGCTGTGTCTCTCTGTCTCTCTCAAACATAAATAAACATTAAAAAAAATTTGAAGAAGGAGTGGAAATTTCTTGGTTTTATTAAGTTTATTTATTTTGAAAGAGAGAGTAGGCATGCATGTGGAAGAAGGCAGAGAGAGAGGAGAGAGAGAATCCCAAGCAGGCTCCCTGCTGTCCGTGCGGAGCCCGATGTGGAGCTTTGTTCCATGAACTGTGAGATCACAACCTGAGCGAAACCAAGAGTCAGATGCCTAACTGACTGAGCCACCCAAGTGCCCCTGATAATGAATTTTTAAACAGTTTAATTTCTCAACGTTGGTATGGACTCTCTAATTAAACCTTTCTTAGTCATTAATTCCAACTCGTCTTCACATTGAGTTGAAATAAAGGAAGATGACCCATGTTAATACTCAAGTTTATAATTTCAGGGATCCTAAATGATGGAAAGGATGTGGATGATTACAACATATGGAGAAATGCTAGAAAGTATGAGAAAACTTTAATCCTGTTACTGCGCATTTAATTATTTATTCCTTTTTGAAAACCTGGCCACTGATTTCCACTCAATAGTTTCATTGTTTGCTAAAATCTAAATAAAAGATTATTTAAAATTTCGGTTCTTTCTGAGCTTGTTATATCTGGCATTTTGCTCTTTTAATATTCATTTATATCAATTAATTATGATTTAATAAAGATGATTTGACTTTAGGACCTTAACTAATAGCCATTTATTTTTACGAGAATTACCAACATGGATCAAGGAAGGTGAACGTGAAAATAAGACCCAAAGAAAACTTGCTAATTGCTAAGTTGATACTTTTGTATAGTTCACCTTATTGTTGTCCCTCTTTTAAACAGAGCCAGCTATAGAGAATATTCTTAGGTAAATAAAAAGATGTCCTTTCATATACTTTAAAAAAGTTGGGGGGCGCCTGGGTGGCTCAGTCGGTTGAGTGTCCGACTTCAGCTCAGGTCATGATCTCGTGGTTTGTGGGTTCGAGCCCCACATCAGGCTCTGTGCTGACAGCTCAGAGCCTGGAGCCTGCTTGGGATTCTGTGTCTCCCTCCCTCTCTGCCCCTTCTCTGCACTCGCTCTCTCTCTCTCTCTCTCTCAAAAATAAATAAACATTAAAAAAAAAGTTTAAACAAATCAAAAAAAGTCAACTGATCACTAAAAAGTTCAATTTTAATAAACCTCAGTTCAGAGAATTCCAAAGCATTCTTCAATTTGAAGGGCATTCTTAGAGGTGGAAAGGAAGGAAATCGTGTTACTGAAAAGCAAACGAAAGCCCCCAAGTGAAAAATCTGTAGCAAGATGAATCATCATTCACTCTTAAGGTCTAATTCTTCCTACTGAGTTTTCTTCTTTTGGCCCGGTGACACATCTGTGAAGGATCATGATTTTATACAATTAATTCCACGACTATAAGTACTGAAAAAAGAGAGGTTATTAAAACTCAGGAGACTTCTGAGTTCTAGTAAAACCATTAAGAAGGAACTAATGTGATAATAAAATGAAAAGCAATTCAAAACTTATCAGCCTAATAAAGAATATTACCAAATATCTTACCGTAATAAAAATCTTTGAAAATGAAACACAGAGGGGAAAAAAAAAAAAAAACAACAACCCACCAGCTCAGATTCAGATCTGTTGTGATGGGTTTGGCCCTTATTAAACCAGCTAGGATATCCTGGAGAGGATATTTAATTACTGAGTGATTTGTAACCAAATTCACGGGAGGGTTCTAGGGAGGATTGTAAGCATCTTGGCACCAAAGTGGCCCACACAGTCTTGCCACAAACACCGTGTATCCTTTGTACGCACCTGCCTTTTCTGTGATCCCGTTAGAAGCGCGGCTCTTTCCTCTGCAAGGCAGTGAGTTACATATCGCACTGAAATAACACCATTCTGCCAAGAAGCACAAGTATTTCATCTATACGCAGGGAGTCTGATGTCAAGAAATGCTTTGTGGCAGATGGCGATGCGTACAGGCCCCCCACCTTCCATTTTTACAGTCCTGAAGGGAAGAGAGGATTAAGTGTCCAACCTCGGACTCATTCCTCACTACGGAAGAAAGGCTGGCTTTGCCCCGGGGGGAACTTGTGCCGGCCCGTGCCATCAGGTTCCCACACGGGATGATCGTGCACGTGAAGCTCACATTTCACAACTGTCAGAAACCGTGGGATGAGCCATCGGGAAAATTCAAGTGATCAGAATCACAGAAGATTCCAGGTAAGCTCTCCTGCCCGGCCTGTCTGCTCTCCCCTTCACGCCCCTGACGGGTTTCTCTTGAGCGCTCTTCCTTTCCCGCGCTGTCTCTTTCTCTCTCACCCCCTCTCCTCGAGGCCCTCCTCCTCCCAGTGCCCTTAAGTTACTTCCGGACACCCCAGTAGGGTTCTAGGAGTCCCATTGTTTTGGACCCCTCTCTCCACAAAAACCATGCCGCTGAAAGGTGAGCTTTTCCATGATAACCTCCCGTAACTATAACATTGGGATGGACCTGAAGAAAGCTAACCAGCTCCCTCATGGTAAGGTGAGAGGTGACGTCATACGAGAGGTGGCTGGCCTGGCCTGGCCAGTGTCCTTGGATCTGGCCGAATGCCTGCTAAGCTCATCCACACCGGGCTGGCCATACCCAATTCCCACGTTGGCAGGGCTCTAAGAGGTTTTGTGGCGCTCTGCACAGCCACTGGGTGAATCAATATGGTGCCTCTTCTTGGAGGGTCAATGCAAGAAGTACTCTTCTTGGGAAAAAATTAAGGGGCGTGTCTCTTAGCTCCCCGTCCCCTTCCGTGTTCGGTGAGGGGCGGAGACCGCACCTTTCTGCTTTGCCAGCTGCTCCTTTTCAGGCTCTGTCAAGAGGGAGGTCGAGCGTGAGCGTGGCCACAGGGCTGGAGAAGGGACCCAGTTCTTCCTGTTTCCTGTGACTGGCTGTCCACGCAGTGGCTGACCGCCCGGGGCAGCATCACGTTTCCAGTAGCAACGGTTGATTTCAGTTTGCAGTTTTTTCACGAGCCCAGGACCAGTCTCATGGGTCTCCTTAGAAACACGGCGCTGGCTGTGCATATCCTCCCCACTCAGAGACCCGGGTCCCTTATGAGGCTCCTCCTCTGGGCTTCAAGGGCTCCATTATCCCAGCCTCTTCTCTTTATTCCCTGACCCTCGCGTGTTAGTTGTTTTCTGCATCACGACCTCTGTGAACCTCTGTGTGTCCGCATTTGCGTTTTTTAAAAAATTTTTTTTTATTAATGTTTTTATTTATTTTTGTTTTTGTTTTTGTTTTTTTTTTCAACGTTTTTTATTTATTTTTGGGACAGAGAGAGACAGAGCATGAACGGGGGAGGGGCAGAGAGAGAGGGAGACACAGAATCGGAAACAGGCTCCAGGCTCTGAGCCATCAGCCCAGAGCCTGACGCGGGGCTCGAACTCACGGACCGCGAGATCGTGACCTGGCTGAAGTCGGACGCTTAACCGACTGCGCCACCCAGGCGCCCCATGTTTTTATTTATTTTTGAGACAGAGAGAGACAGAACATGAGCAGGGAAGGGGCAGAGAGAGAGGGAGACACAGAATCAGAAGCAGGCTCCAGGCTCTGAGCCATCAGCACAGAGCCCGATGCGGGGCTCGAACTCACAGACTGTGAGATCATGACCTGAGCCGAAGTCGGACGCTCAACCGACTGAGCCACCCAGGCGCCCCCGCATTTGCGTTTTTAGGTCACCAGTGCTTGGTTGTCAGCTTTTCTGTTAAATTCTCTGTGAAAGCAGTGCACGTGGTTTCTGTGTCCCGGCCGGACCCTGACTGATACAAGTACGTCAATCAGTATTTACTATGATATTAAAATAATCATAATATCTATGGAGTAGAACACAACATTTATTTACATTTAAGAGATAAAACAGAAACCACCTCAAAGGAATTTCACACCTCTTTAGAAATGCCTCTTTTTTTTATATTAAATATAATTTATTGCCAAAATTGGTTTCCATATAACACCCAGTGCTCATCCTAACAGGTGCCCTCCTCAATGCCCATTACCCACCCCCCATCAACCCTCAGTTTGTTTTCTGTATTTAAGAGTCTCTTATGGTTTGCCTCCCTCCCTCACTGTAACTTTTTTTTTCCCTCCCTTCCCCTTCCCCCTGATCTTCCGTTGAGTTTCTCAGGATCCACATATGAGTGAAAACATATGGTATCTGCCTTTCTCTGTATGACGTATTTCACTTAGCATAATACCTTTCAGTTCCATCCACATTGCTACAAATGGCCAGATTTCATTCTTTCTCGTTGCCGAATAGTATTCCATTGTATATATAAACCACATCTTTATCCGTTCATCAGTGGATGGACATTTAGGCTCTTTCCATTATTTGGCTATTGTTGAAAGCGCTGCTATAAACATTGGGGTTCAAGTGCCCCTATAAATCAGCACTCCTATATCCCTTGGGTAAATTCCTAGCAGTGCTATTGCTGGGTCATAGGGTAGATCTGTTTTTAGTTTTTTGAGGAACCTCCACACTGTTTTCCAGAGTGGCTGCACCAGTTTGCATTCCCACCAATAGTGCAAGAGGGTTCCCGTTTCTCCACAGCCTCTCCAGCATCGATAGTCTCCTGATTTGTTCATTTTAGCCACTCTGACCGGCGTGAGGAGGTATCTCAGTGTGGTTTTGATTTGTGTTTCCCTCATGAGGAGTGACGTTGAGCCTCTTTTCATGTGCCTGTTGGCCATCTGGATGTCTTCTTTAGAGAAGTGTCTATTCATGTCTTCTGCCCATTTCTCCACTGGATTATTTGTTTTTCGGGTGTGGAGTTTGGTGAGTTCTTTGTAGATTTTGGAGACTAGCCCTTTGTCCGATATGTCATTTGCAAATATCTTTGCCCATTCCGTCGGTTGCCTTTTAGTTTTGTTGATTGTTTTCTTTGCAGTGCAGAAGCTTTTTATCTTGATGAGGTCCCGATAGTTCATTTTTGCTTTTAATTCCCTTGCCTTTGGAGATGTGTCAAGTAAGAAATTGCCACGGCTGAGGTCAGAGAGGTCTTTTTCCTGCTTTCTCCTCTAGAGTTTTGAAATGCCTCTTGTGCCTTTACTGTCTTCTGTTAGGGGTACTGTAGTGGGGAAGTTTGAGAAGTGTAGGCTCAAGGAGTTATTCCCGAGCACATATCCGTGCCAGGAGGGGGACTTCTGAGACTCTTGCCTTCATTGGAAGAGACGGAGATGGTAGTTTGGTCGGAAAGATAACTTTTAGCAGCTCTCCACAAATTTTACCTATGAGCAAGTCACGTTGCTTCTTCAGAGATTAAAAGTGTGTGGCTTGAAATGACGCTATTCAGTTAATCATCAGAAAATGGTAATGGATTGGTATCCGAGCAGTTCTCGTGAACTCTCTTAAATTCCAGTAGAAAAGTTTTAGCTCAGGCCGAGTTGCCCACCCCATACGGACTGGGGAGTTCACGCATGAATCAGAGCCTTAACCAGCCTTTGGAGATGGCGTAAGCCACACCTTCTGATTCGAGCCAGAACTAAAGTAGCAGCTGTGGCTTGTTCTGTTCACTGATCAGTGAAGCTTCTGTTTCACATTGGGATACTGTGCATATGCTTGGCAGGCTGATGGAGTCTTGTTTGCAACTCACAGAGAAGACATAACCATGGAGCATTATCCTTCTTTAGTGAGCTCCCAGTGTTCTTCTCGGAGTAAATCAGGCAAGAGGACAGGAAGAGAGGAAACTCATTCTTGATAGTGTTTCAAACACTAAACTGTTCATAATGCAGTTTGGTATCAGGAAGTAAATCGGTCTTTTATTTCTAAAGTCACAAACACAATGGTAACTAGATATGCATGGGTACACAGCCTTCTCATACCCTGAAGAGAAAATCAGGACATGGAAGTTACACTGGGGTAAGACACAAAGAAGTCTCCAGTAATAGTTGGGTAAGAGATGTGGACTAGGTTGGGATCAGTGAGGCTGCCCAGGTGAGTTTGGGCCAGGCCCACGGAGGTCATGAAATCTAGGTATAGATTTCTTTCTTCTATCGTTAGATGACTAAAGTTGTATTGATAGAGACGGCAAGACAGTCTTTATGGGAAAGGGACTTCTGAAGGGCATGCGGAGTGTATAGGAGAGAAGAAACCCCGTACTTCCGCCTGGTCAATAGTCAGAAATTGAGAGCAGAAGAAGCTGTGATAGAATTATTTATACAGAACCGGAGGTTTCCTCCCAGCTCGCAGATGCCTCTCTAGGTGATGAGCATGCAGAATATGAAGCTGACATCCTAGAGGTGGTTCTGTGACACAGGGACACCTGCTCTAGTTAGTCACAGGTGATTCTTTGGCCTTCATGGCTTGTACCCTCTAAAAGAGCCAAGCTTAGAGTTAATTCACCTGAGAAATAAAAACTTAGACCAAACACAAAGTAAGGTCACTAACTGAATTGTATTTTTAGAAGCAAAAGCCATTCCCCTCAAGGTATACGTCCAGGTACACACTAGTTCGATGAGATGTTCCTGAGAAATTCTGTAGTGAAGAAACCTTTTAAAGTCTTTATTCACCTGTTTACAGATTTATTAGAATACATAATTCTTTTTCTCACATAGCATCTCTTAAATTGTAATTTGCAGATCAGTCTGGGAAACGCCCTAAGGTATTCTCATGCACGTAGAAACACAGGTGAATATTGGTGTCTTCTTTTGGGTGTATTTTTGTAAAGTTTATTGGAACTTATTCTTACACATCTCAATCTAAAAAAAAAATGAATGTGATAATCATCAGGACATTTTACTATTATTTTAGGTGCCCTGCTTTCCAGGCACATGGTAGGATTGAACTCACCCAACCCTTGTTAGGCTTGGCCATGTGACTTGACTTGGTTAATAGAATGTGGGCACACATCTTTAAGAGCTAGTATACCAGTTGTTCCCTTGACTTCTTCCTGTCATAGGAGTTCGAGATGGTGGAGTTTTTTGTCAGGCTGGATCCCTTAGTGATGATGATAAGGAGCAGAGCCCTACCAGCTGATGCGTAATGGATATATAACATGAGAGAGAAATAATAATTTCTTCTAACCATGGAAACTGTGGGGTTGTTTCTTACTGTGGCATAATTTAGCTTATTCTGACCGCTACAGAAATTGCTACCAGGAGTGGGGTGCTAACCTAGCCAGAAAATTATAATTTGTCACTGGCTCGAACCACAAGCGATAGGCAGTGAAGAAACGGTTATAAAGTCTGGAAAGACAACAATCCATGTTATGCAGTGCAGAAAATTTTGGTTAAACCATTGCCCAGCTAACTTGGAAGGCAGATGATGCGCCTAGTGAATTGGTAGCTGTAGAGAAGGGGGCAGGAAAACAGGATATTAGCAACGCATGCTGCCTTCTGTTGGCTGCATTTTAAGAGACAGGGTCAGAAAAGAATTAGCTGGATTTTAATCAGGGGTTAATGGGAAATTTGAGGCTTTGCAATGTTGGAAAGGCTGACTGACATTGGATTCCAAACAGCAGAAGATAAACTTGAGAGAGCCTTTGCTAATAGAAAAAATGTTAAATCTGAGTCTTGCAGCAAAGGGCGTGATCTCTTTTGCCCACTATTAAAAACCATTCAACTGATTGTTTCCTTGGCTGTCACTACATTATTAAAACCTCTGTGTTATTAAAATGTCTTTACTAGAGTAAAGATCCAAGTAAGGTATATTTTGAAGGTAACTATGGGTGTGCCTGCTGGCGGATGAAGTTTTCTAGAATCAAGTAGATCAGGGGCTAATGTGACTGCAGAAGATACACTTCCAAAAGAATCGCTATGGGTTGAGCAGTAGGAGACTGTAACTACTAACCTCTTAAAATGATCCTTAGGCCCCAGATATTTAGGGCAGGAGGTGGGCTTAGTAAGCTCACCGTCAAGCTCAGCCTGTTCCCTAATGCCTGCCTGCTTTGGAAGTATCAGAGAGCAGAATAGCATAACATAAAAGGAAATCAGGGTCCATGGAGGATCATGGATAATGAAGCTTCTCGCGGAGAGCATATTTAGGGTCTAATATTCCCCAGGCCCAGGGTTGACCTTAAGGTATTTGTCCAGGGGTTTCAGAATTGCTAGAGACCAGTGTCCCTGTGTCTCTCCTATTTTCTCTTTCCAAACAAGAACGTTTGTTGGAATTGTCTGTTCCCTGTTTCATCTTTGTAAATTGGGTATGTGAGGGATAGGTAACTCTTTTTATTTCATAAGTCTCCAGAACAAGAAGAGGCACATCTAAGCACAGTTTAGTTACTGTGTCTCACTTCCTGTTATGGACTCAATTGTATCCCCCACAATCGAATGTTGAAGCCTTAATCCCCCATGAGCCTATACTTGGAGATAGGACCTTTAAAGAGGTGATTAAGAATAAGTGAGGTCATAAAGGTGAGGCCCCAATCCAGTGGGATAGACCTCAGGAAAAAAATCAATCCTGCTACGCCTTGACCTTGGACTGCTAGTCTCTAGAACTGTGCAAAATAAACTTTTGTTGTTTAAGCCCCGCTTCTGTGCTATTTTGTGATGCCAGCTTGAGCAGACTAACCCAACTCAGGAGGAAGAGACTGCCCTGCGTCACCCAGAGATACTTGATCCGGGGCATGGGGCTTCTGAGTTGTCTCTCTTGGGTAGGAAATAAGTAGATTTTGTTTAAAGGGAAGAAAACAGAGCTGACTATTTAGCGACCAGAGAGGTGAACTGCAGTTATCATGAGGACTCTTCAGCTGTTAGGATTGTGCTTCCACAACCTCTGGAAGATAGGCTTGGTCATGTGGTTCACTTGGCCAATGAAATGTGACCAGAAGCGACAGGTGTTTTGTCGAGGCAGACTCCCATAAGAGGGAATGCGCAGTTTGCCATCGCCCCCCCTTCCCTCTGCCACAGCATCTGTGACGTTCCAGATGGTAGAGTGTCTGTCAACCTGTGTGCCTGAATGCAAATGACATAGAGCAGAGTCCCAGCCAGTCGACAGTTGTCATGAGCATGGGTGAGAAATGATGTTTACAGCTGTTGAGATTTGGGGACTGTTCATTATGGTGGCATAGCCTGCTCGATCTCAGCTGATTTGGTCAACAACAAGAGAAGGGAAATGTCCAGAATTTTCACGGAATTTGTGTTAATATGATCAGCGTATTAGAGTTTGCCCTTCATTCAGTAAAAAGTAGAGCTGACCACAGAGGATGGTCATTAGTCACGGAGCTGTCTTTTGTAGTCGAAGGCGATGCTCTTGAATCAGGGTCAGAAGAACGTGCTTTACGTTAATTCGTCAGTAGTGGTCCTGGATTCTCCCCAAACCAGGCACTCTCCTCCACTCGGCTGCCTCTAGTTAGGCAAGGGTTCCATGTAATCACTGATCAGAGCAAGCCTGGGCCTCCAGCCCACACGTCAGTCCCATTTACTTCGAGCTGCAGCAATTGGGCCGACGAACACTCGACAGCAAGGAGGCGGAGTCATCAAGGAACCTTCAGATCGCATTTAGCCTTAACGCGAACCACGAGCCGGGAACAAGGAATGGCAACTCACGAATTACTAACGTTTGTAAAATCAGGGTATGATGACCCAAGGCATACGCTGTGTACCTTTTTGAATAATGAGAATTTACAGGAATTTAACCCCATATAATTCCAACAATTCATTGATAAAACTCTATGAATGTAGTCTGGTATGTTGTTATAATAGGGAGTTAAGACTGGCTTAAAACATTCTGTAGGATAGAATGCATTGTTGTCTGTTGAGTGGTTGGATGCTTGTTCTCCAAACAATATTTTGAAAGCAGAGAATCTCAAGGGTGTGTGTGTGTGTGTGTGTGTGTGTGTGTGTGTGTGTGGTGGGGGAGTCATACTGTATTAGGACACACCCTAATGACATCATCTTAACTTGTCATATCTGCAAAGATCCTGTTTCCAAATAAGGTCTCATTTACAGGGGTTGTGGTTAGGACATATCCTTTGAGGGGACATAAGTCAACTCACAATATCTTGTAATATGTCTTTTCCCTTAAGCTTCTTGGAAGGGACTTGGGTCTCTTGCAATGTCACTTGGATGAGCAGGGAAGTCCCCTGAGGCAGAACTTGAGGGCCTGAAGCAGAGTGGGTGTGAGGGAAGGAGCACTGAAGGTGGGATGTAGGAGGACTTATCAGTGTTGGGAGGACTGTTTGATTAGGAGCTGAGTTAGCAGAGTGGCTCCGAGAAGAGGCGTGCGTGGCTGCATGAACCGTCGACACTACAGCAGAGGGAAGACGGGATGACAGCTCTTGGGATTCTTGCCTTTGGAAGAGAGAGACCCAGCTCAAAACTGCCTAAGTGAAAAAAGAGAGATGGGGTTAGAGACACACGTAAGACTGGGAAGACCGGACATATTACATGTAAGGCAGAATCAAACAACCATTGGTCGTTACGGGGAAATATCAGAAAGATCCAGGAAATCTCTCATTATTATAACTGTCTAGAAATTAATACTATCAGGCACCCAAATATACTTGAATGCATTGGTGAATGGCCAGTTTTTAAACTTAGGTGATATTACAGAGGTCTAAAGAAGGAAGAAAGGACTTTTTGCTGGAATAGAAAAGTTTCATGGAAAAGTTAAAATATCAGCCATGTCTGATGAAGCGCGTGAGATCTTTATCACAGGTCTGGGGTGTGAATAGTGACTTGAAGCTGGGATTTTTCGGGCTCATGATGTCGAACTCCGGTTTCAATAGTGTTACTGGAGTTCGGACAGTCAGCATTCAATGGACGGCATCCATTCGGACTCGCTATTTCTAGCCAAGGGCTGAAACTTAAACAATGTGGATTCTCCTCCCAGGTCAATAGGGTGCCCCCTTTGTGTTTATTCTTTTTTAATTAGAAGATATGGAACAGTCAAATTAATCCCTGGAACGTATCAACCAAAAGAGAGTCGGCACTTCAGCTCAGTAAGATCAAGCATATGGATTTGCAATTTGAGTAATCCTGTGTTAGAATACATGAGGGAGCACATAAATCTCAACCCAGCTTCTGCCTCATCTTTGGGGTTGGAGGAGAAAGTGCTAGACACTATACATGTTTGTAGGACATGAATCTCCAAAAAGCCAAAGAGACATTATTGCAAAGCACCCTAACCAGGAGGAAAGTTCCCTGTCTCCAATGCGCTTTACAATTCAGGAAGAAATAAAAAACAGAAAGAGAGGGAAAGGGAGGAAAGCATGGAGTCCTGTGGGTGCCTTGCTGCTGTCTCATAATGATTATGTAAATTTCAATAACTGCAAATTAGTAGTTTCATGCTTGAAATATATGCACGTGATAATCATCCAGGAGTAGAAAGGGTAGATGGAGTGAGGTAGCTTTGTCTTCCAGTCCTGATTCCCTAACTTTTCCTCAGAGGCACCCATGGTCCCTGGTTTCTTCCGTATATGCCTGGCCATATTCTTCGTATTTTTTTTTTTTAATTATACAAGTGGGAGGACACAATATAAGCTAATTTTTTTTTCATCTTGAAGATCAGTTTGTATGAATACATGAGGCATTGCGCTTTTTGGTCTGAAATGGCACTCTATCATTCGGCTGTATCATGATTTTTTAAAAAAATATTCTTGAGAGAGGATGTTAGTAGGGGAGGGGCAGAGAAAGAGAGAGAGAGAGAGAGACAGAGAGAGAGAGAATCCCAAGCAGGCTCCACACCAGCAGTGCAGAGCCAGATGCAGGGCTCGAACCCGCGAACCGTGAGATCATGCCCTGAGTGGAAACCAAGAGTTGGCTGCTTCCCCAACTGAGCCACCCAGGTGCCACCCGTATCATGATGTTTTAAATCATCCACCACTGATATACTTTTTGGTCGTTTACATTCTTTTGCTGTTAGAAACAATTGAATTTTGCGGTATATACATGGTTTCATATGTGTGTGAGTCTACCCTTAGGATAAACTCCCCAAAGGCGAACGTGTGACGGGGGTCGGTCAGGAAAACAGAAGCCAGTCTTCGTCGTGCTGCTGTTAAAGGTTTTCAAGGCGGGGAGGACGTACACATCCTTAGCACACGTGGGGCGGTGAAGGTCAGGGAGGATACAAACCGCAATCTGGGACTCAGCGGGGAGCACCTGGGTGGGTGGTCCTTCCAAGCTTAGTGAACTTGCTGTGGTTCCCAGAACTCTCTGAAGCCCTCACCAAGGATCTCCGCGTGCAGCGCTACGTGGGTGGTCCTCAGGAGCTCAGCATGAGCAGCAGTCTCCCACCTTCCAATTGTCTCTCCTCTGCAAGGGCTGCTCACCGGAGTTCGAACTCAGAACCGCCCTGGGAAGGGGGCGCTGGGAACGTAGCCCCCTCCTTTCCTCCTGTGATGCCAAAGTGGGTGGCGGCGTCGGAGTTGACAACAGACGATCCAGTGCAGGCCATCAGTGTGTCGAGAAGGGCTGGGTCGGTGGGCACGTGAGCTTTAAATCTTAATTGCTGCTGCCTAATTGCTGCGCAGAGAGGTTGGTATCAATTTACATCTCCAGCCGAGAGTGTAGACGACGGTATTTGTAAGAACACAGTGCCAGTGCAATGGACGAAACAAAAATTGTATCTTTGCTAAACTGGTCATGGAAACTGAGATTCTACTGTAGTTTCCAGTTTGTGTTTTTATTTTTTAAAAAATTTTTAACGTTTATTTATGTTTGAGAGAGCGAGAGAGAGACAGAGCATGAGCAGGGGAGGGGCAGAGAGAGAGGCAGACACAGAATCGGAAGCAGGCTCCAGGCTCTGAGCTGTCAGCACAGAGCTTGATGCGGGGCTTGAGCCCACAGACCGTGAGATCATGACCTGAGCCAAAGTCGGACACTTAACTGACTGAGCCACCCAGGCGCCCTCCCCCACACCCACCCTAGTTTGTATTTTTAAATGATGAGATTCATATGTTTGAAAGCCGTTTTTTCCCTGTGACGTGTCCGTTCACGTCCTTTGCCCATTTTTATATTATGTTGTTGCACTTTTACCTTTTGATTTATAGGAGCCCTTTGTCACGGTGCTGCAAACAATACTGGAACGGGTATTTTTCTTTTGCCATGCGGAAAATTTGAAAGTTGTTTACTCAGACTTTAAAAATCTTTTATTTATCACTTTTGAACTCTGTGTTGTGCATATAAAGATCTTCCCTACTTTGAGAACATAAGGGAATTGGCCTATGTTTTCTCCAACAGTATTTATGGATTTTTAAAAATTTAAATCTTTGACCCGCTTGTAATTTATTTTGGTACGATGAGCGTGGTAGGTATGCAACTTAAAGGGGAGCGGAGGCTTCTAGGGTAAATGGTGTTCTTTCCAATGCTTTCCCAAGTTACAAATTCCAGACATCCCACCTGTAGGTCCGGGCGGCCCCAGGTCAGGTCGGGCAGGCAGAGGACCAGGAAAGACTTTCCAGATCCGGGCAATGCTGGAGGCGTGAACTTGGCATAGTCACAGTAGGGAGTAAGGAGCTGCTAAGGAGAGGTTGATGCTGTGGAGTAGAGTGGGAAACAAGATCAGTTCAGGAGGGAGTCATAGGGAAGCCCCTCAATATCAGGCCAAGGTGGTAGGAACCCAGTATCAGGCCAAGGTGGTAGGAGCCCAGCATCAGGCCAAGGTGGTAGGAACCCAGTATCAGGCCAAGGTGGTAGGAGCCCAATATCAGGCCAAGGTGGTAGGAAGGAATAGGGCTTTGAGCAGAGAACTCGGTGTGCTTCAGTGTGTTTTGGGAGGTTTGGCCTGGTGGTGGATTGGGGAAGGCAGGTGACAGAGTAGGGGACTTGCGTGGAGGCCGCTGTCACAGCCGCAGGCTGAGCCCAGCTCCTCCATCAGGACTGGGTAGGTGGCTGTCTGAAGCAGAGGGGCTGCCTGCCAGAACAGGGGCAGGTGTCAAACCAGGACTCCCAGTAGCATCCCCAGACTCAGAACGGAGTCCCGGAACATCCCCAGGAGGCCTGGGGATCCGGTGTTCTACCTGGGCTTCACATCAGACCCAGTGTGCTTGTGGGACCCACGGCTCCACGATGAGACCTAACGTTTGTTGAGTTGATGACGTGCCAGGCTGCAGATGGGTTTTACACGTACCGTCTCATTTGATCCTCACCTGCTGTCACCCCCATGGCAGAGGTTGGGAGACTGAGGCTTATAGAAATGAGCCAGCTTACTCAAGGTCACAGGGGTTGCAAACAGTAGAGTCGGGCTAGTGAAGCGTGTCTGTCTCCGGAACTGGAGCTCGTAATCATGCCCACGCTACACCTGTGTGACTCAGGCTCGACAAACGTTTCCCTCGACGGGTGGTTATGAGCCAAGGTTAAAGATTTATGTGCAGGTAGAAATTGTCCACTTATAGTTAAAAATGGACCTAGGCGTTGGGATCTGCAAAAACGGGATTCTGAAGTGTTGACGTACTTTCTACTCTAAGCAGGTCACTGCCTACACGGAAAGATTTTAAGAGTTTCTTTGGGGGAAAACGCTCCCTGTCTCCCAAAATGCTTCTCCCGGCTTCTCGCAGAAGCCCAAGATTCCTTTAAGGGAGACCAAGGCTTTCATCAGAGATAAGGTTTAAAACTAAAGGCTGGGGCTACTGTTTGTTCCTCTTTGTCCTTCAGGTTCTCTGCAGGGCACACACAGCAGATAGATACTTGATTGTTTTTTTCTAGAAATACAGGAGGAGAAAAGATGGCCTCTTTTAAAAATGTTTATCCTTCCCATCACTTGCTGTTTTTGTGCAATTATTTGATAAGGAAACCCAGGTTGTAGGATTGGCCGTGTTTACTTGAGAGGGAGGGAGCTAACAGGCTGTGAGTTCTTTTTCAGCAAGCACCCTGCACCAGGAGCAGTCTTCCCGGGGTCTGGAAGTCAGGACTGGCCACGTGGGCTCGAGACCTGGGCGGACACATGCGGTCCCACGCTTGGAAGGGCTCTGTGCTTGGTTTCATGCTCTGCTCTCCCGCGCGGTCTTAAAACTCTTCATAGTTTTTGAGGAAGGGAAGCTGCGTTTTCATTTTGCACTGAGCCCCACAAACTACGTAGCTGTTCCTGCCCGAAATCATGTGGCAGGCGACACTTACACAAACTTGGGACAGAACACTGTATTGACCTCCAGTTACTTGCCTGCGTCTGAATCGTCGGTGAGGAAATATTGGAACCCCGGGTGCGAGGGGCAAATTTGGATGAGGTTTCACGTGGGTTGCCACCCTCCGTCTTTCTACAGCACCTCTCCGACCTTTCCGCTCTCTTCCTTGCCAGCATCCTCCACAAGCCATAATTAAAACAGCGGCGCTGTTACTGAGAGAAATGGGAGAACTCAGCATGTAGCTAGGGCCTTTGCTCCAAATTTGTAGCTGTTTATCCTCTGAGATTCTGCGACTGTGTCTCCTGGGGGCTCCTAGTCTCTGGTAATACATGGCACTGTGGACATTGGGAGAGTCTACAGGTGGATCCTGTTTCTCCCGACAGCCTGGCACTGAACATAGTACTTAAGTGGCTGGGGTTTGAACTTGGTTCATATGAAATCATCTGCAGAGTCCAGGAGATAAAACAGAAAACAGACCTGTACTCCTTGCCTCCCCCTTCCCTCCCACCCACCTTCCCTCCAACTTCTAGGATCATATAGTGCAAAGTTTGAAAACTCGTGGCTTAGATCCATGTATGGTCCTCCTGGTGTTTGTCAAAATCTAAGCCTACTTAAATTTGAAGCATTGTAGCTCAAAGAAAATTGAGAGAAGAGGCCAGAGCCGGCTGGCTGTGTCCCTTGGATAGTTCAGCCTAGATACCCATCCTGGATTCCTCTGTTCTTGAGTATCAGCCTTTCCGCTCTTGTTATGGTAGCTTCATTCTCTTCTTGCAACAACCCTGTGGAGCGGGGTGGTGGGGTAGACTGATCCCATGAATGGCCCCCTGAATGGCCTTGCCCCCGTAGCTTTTAGCCCCCTCCCACTCTGAAGTTGGGCTTGGCCATTGACTTGTTTTGACCAAGGGGCTGTAGAAAACGGGAGGTCAGCAGAAGCTTGCAAGCGTTTTGCTTGCTGTATTGGTCAGGGTTCTCCGGAGAAATGGAACCCATAGGATATATAGAGAGATATAAGAGGAAAGTTATTATAGGGATTGACTCACATGGTTACGGAGGCCGAGAAGTCCCACAGTCTGCCATCAGCAAGTTGGAGAATCAGAAAGCGGGTGGTCTAATTACATCACAGTCCGAGGGGGTGTGATGGTATCAGTCCCAATCTATGTCCAAAAGCCCAGGAATCAAGAGTGTCATTGTCCAGGGGCAGGATAAGATGTTTTAGCTCACAGCGAGCGAATTCACGCTTCCTCTGCCTTTTTGTTCCATTCAGGCTCTTGGCAGATGCCCCCCCCCACCATGGTGAGGACCGTCTTCTTTACTCAGCCTACTGATTCAAATGCTCATCTCTTCTGGAGACACCCTCACAGACACCCAGAAATAATGTTTTTCTAACAATCGGGGTATCTCTCAGCCCAGTCAAGTTGACACATAAAGTTAACCATCGCAATCTGCAGTGAAAAAGAGCAACCCTTTCTACATCCTTCCCCACCCCCACCAGCAGACTCTTTCTATTCTTTTTGCTGTTTCCTTATGTATTTACCTCCATAATTCTAAAGATAATGCTTATACTGCTATTTCTTGACATTTAGTTTCAGATTACAGTTTTATTGCTGTTGAATTTATGTTAAGAAAACTCAATTAAACTTTATATGTAGCTCCCTTCCCCACCTTCAGGGATGGAGAGGTTATACACCCAGTGTTTTCATTATGTTCGCTACTCAGTCTTACTGATGAGCCAAGTTATATTTTAATGATTATATTTTCTCTCCTGTGCATTTTTGGTTCCTTTCTATTGGGAATTGCAATTTTTCTTCTCCCTTTTCTATCCTTCTTCATCTCTCTGACATTCCCTTTCTACCTCTCAACCAGCTTCTTCTTCTGACTCTTATTCCAGCTTTCCACAAGGTCACACCTCTCAAATGTTAGTCCCAGTTATTTATTGTTGCTTTTGGAGCTTGTGCTTTCAGTGTCATAGCAAAAAATCATTGCCAAGACCAAGGTCAAGGAGCTTTTTCTCTTACTTTCTTCTAGGAATTTTACAGTTTCAGTTCTTGTGTTTAAATCTTGGATCCATTTTGAGTTAATTTTTTGTGAGTCATGTGAGATAGTGATGTAAGATAGGATTATCCGGTTTTCTCACCACCATTTATTGAAGAGATTAACCTTTCCCCATTGAATATTCTTGACTTCCTTGTCAAATATTAGTTGACTATGTACCTGTGGGTTTATTTCTGGGCCCTTCATTCTGTCCCATTGGTCTATGTGTATATTTTTATGCCAGTACGAAAATACATCTTTTACCATACTGTTTGGATTGCTGTAGCTTTATAATAAAGTTGGAAATCAGGAGGTGTTATGTCTCTGGCTTTGTTCTTCTTTCTCAAGATTGCTTTGACTGCTCAGGGTCTTTTTATGGTTCCATGTGAATTTTAGGATTTTTTTTTTTTATTTATTTGAACAATGCCATTGGAATTTTGATGGAGATTGCATTGAATCTGTGGATCACTTTGGGTAGTATGGCTATTTTGATGATATTCATTCCTCCAGGGGCGCCTGGGTGGCTCAGTCAGTTAAGCGTCCTACTTTGGCTCAGGTCATGATGTCACAGCTCGTGAGTTTGAGCCCTGCATTGGGCTCTGTGCTGACAGCTCACAGCTCAGAGCCTGGAGCCTGCTTCAGATTCTGTCTCTGTCTCTCTCTGCCCCTCCCCCACTCATGCTCTGTCTCTCTCTTCAATCTAAATAAACATTAAAAAAATAAATAAAAAATAATTCTTCCAATCCATGAACACATCTTCCGTGTATCTGTATCTTCTCCAGTTTCTTTCATCAAAGTCTTTTAGTTTTCACTGCACAGATCTTTACCTCCTTGGATAAGTGTATCCCTAGGTATTGTTTTTGATGCTGTCATAAATGGGACTGTTTTATTCTTTTTCAAATATTTTGTTGTTAGTGTATAGAAGTGCGCCTGATTTCTGTACGTTGGTCTTGTATCCTGCGTCTTTACCGAATTTATTGATTCTAACAGTTTTCGGTGGGGTCTTTAGGGTTACTTATGCAGAAGGTCATATCATCTGCAAACAGAACGGCAGCTGAATAAGGTAGAGGCTTTTCTCATATGTCTAGAGACCCCCGGCTGGAACCCCAGGACTCTGTGTGTGTTGATGGGGCTCGAGTCCTTGGGGGTGTGCGGGGGCACAGCCATCTCACCAGGTGCCTCCCGCCTTCGGCGTCTGCAAGTATTGCTAACGGGGCCGCTGCTTTTCCTGGGATGCATTTACCCTCTTCCTGGAGTTTGTGAACCTTACTTCCGGATTATGATGGGTGTCGTATTGTATCCTCACCTGGGGTGGGGGGGTGGAGAGAGAGAGAGAGAGAGAGCGGGGGTGGGGTAGAGAGAGGGAAAGCTCGTGTCTCTTCTTATACAGGCACTAATCCCATTCCTGAGGGCTCCACCCTTATGACCAAATCACCTCCCAAAGGCCCCACCAACTAATAGCATCACATTGGGGGTTAGGAGTCAACGTGTGAACGTTGGGGTGACACAGTCAGCTCCTAATACACCACGAGATAAAGAGTCAGATGTGCACGTTTGCCGAACCCCAGGAGCGCTGTGCCAGCTCACCTCCGCTGCCAGTCAGTAAGAGCTTTCCTGCCCTCCTCGCTTCTTCCTTCCCGCTATGGCCCGCGGGGGTCAGAAGCTGTTTAGCGGGCAGGGATAGAAGCCGAAGCCGGGGAAGCCAGGGAAGACAGCACAGGCCGTGGCAGCTCCTGTCCTGACCTCAGAGTACAGTCTGACCTGGGCAAGTGGGGAAACCACAGCTTGGAGCAGTGGTTTGAATTTCGACACTTACAGGGGAGCAGATACTTAAAAGATGGAATTGATCTTTTGTGATTTAGGCCTTTTTAGATTTTTATACTCTAACAGTGGCCAGGACATGTATGGGGCAGTGTTTTTTCCCAGGAGTAGAAGAGGAACTTGTGCACCAGCAGTTTTAAAGCGAAAATGAGATGAAAATGGATGTTACTAAGTTTCAGCTGCTTTATGATTATATTCCAGATTTTGGGTGGTTCATCGTAAAGGTTACATTTATCTGAGCATATCTTTCTTTTGCCTTCACTTTTGAGGGGATCAAATTCTTGGCTGTTTTTTAAAAATCATTTCAATGATATTATTCCATTGTCTCCCTACATCCAATGTTGTCAAAGAGAAGTCTATGTCACTGTCATGATCATTTGTGCTTCTGAATGTCTTGCAAAGGAGACACTGACAGCCTTTGTTCTGGACTGCCCCTTTTTGTTCTCCCTTCATGTTTGTTTGTTTATTTGTTCATTTATTTATTTTTTGAGAGAAAGAGAGAGAGTGAGGGAGGGGTAGAGAGAGAGGGAGAGAGAAAATCCCAAGCAGAAAATCTGCACTGGCGGTGCAGAGCCTCACACAGGGCTTGAACTCATGAACCACGAGATCATGACCTCGGCCGAAATCAAGAGTGGGATGCTTAACCGACTGAGCCACCCAGGTGCCCCTGGGCTGTCCTTTCTACGGGTGATTTTAGAGCAAACAGCCTTGGAAGATGGAGCTGCTGTTTCCTCCCGGAGCAAGTGGTGGCTTTGCTCAGTGCCTTGGAAGTGAGAGATGTGCCTCCCTCGGGGTTTTCAGCACTGTGTCCTCAGAGCACTGAGATTGCTTTTCCTAGTTTGTGGTGGGAGGTGTTTGGAGCCTAGCCTTCTTTTTGGCTTAGAACAGAGAAAGTACCATTTAGACGAGGAGTTGACCAAATTCAAGCAGATCATCTTTTTATGAGCTCCTCTAGTGTGGAAACACCCTTCCACGGTAATGTGAATAATCCTGGACGCTCAATTGTTGCCACGGCAACAATTATCTGCTATTGCTTAATTCCCATCAACAGCCCCGAGCTTGATTTTAGCTGACATCATTTGTACTTTTCTCCCACACATTTATTTCAGAGTACTTATCCTATTTTTTTGTAAACGTAACTCATCTGGCCTTCCCTTGTTGTACACTTTCTTGGGATTTTCAGAGCAGAGGCGTTGCTGTTCTAAAATTTTACAATGACACCAGTCCCATTTCATGCTCCACACACTTCCCTTTCCGCTTGTTCATGCTAGATATGCTATATTTCCCATTTTGTGACTTTTCACTTCTTCAAACTGCCCTTTATTGCGGAAAGTTCTACATTGTAATTTGAAAAGTAGAACACTAAAATACCCATTTCTGAGTGATCTGCTAACTACTGGGCTATAATTGTATTCCAAATTGATAGTTCAGCTAAAACTTTAACTATTTTACTCAACTTGAGAGGTATATTTGTAGCTGATTATTCCCGCTTACGGCTTCACCCAGAGCTTTTATATCACAGTTATATTTTGTGCCACGTTACATATTTTTCCATCTATTTGCACAAAGCTAGATACAAAATGTTAACAAAGACATAAAAGTCATATGTTAAACCGAGAATACTCTTGGAGTCAGAAATGATATACTGCATCATCTTACTTTTATTTTTTTTCTGAGATTTATTGCTGTGGAGAAGATTCAACCCGAGAATATGGTAGCTAATACAGGTGTGCCAAAACTTCAGGCTCTTAAGATTATGAAGCCAAACCTTCTTTCATACTCTGGCTGGAAACGAAAAGGTCTCCATGTTCAGATAAATGACCTGAGTCAGAAAAACAAATACGAATCATAGAGATGAGACGCGTCTTGCTCGTCGTGTGCGTGTTGGGTTGGGTGTTTTCTTCGCGAGGGCTGGCCCATCGTTTCAGTCCCTCTTCCTTCAGTGATTTTCCACAGTGTGCTTTAACCTAAGGGAAGTTAGGAAACTATGAGTAGGATGGCAGAGAATGACCATGGCTCTACCGTTTCCCCATAATTGAAGGGCATGGTTTCTTAATCTGGGATCCATGGAGCCCTCAGGGGTTCCCCAGGCAGACTTTGTGTACAAGGTGGGGCAAAGGTTATGGTATATTTACGGGAAGTGCGTCCACATCTTTCCTCACATTCTCAAAGGAGTCCGTGATCTTCCAGGCGCCAAGAACGACGTGCAACAACTTCTCTTCGACTGTAACGTAAGGGCTGATGTGTAGTAAACACTTAATGTGTGAGGACTGTTTTAAGAACTTGGCTGCAGATTATTAGGGATGAATTCAGATGTGCCCAAAGTAGGGGGAACGGTAACACTTCCGGCTTCAACAGTCATCAACATTTGGCTAATTGTTTTTAGCCCTTGAAATGCACGGCCTGATGTACTTGTCATGACTACCCTGAGAGGTGGTGCTGTCAGTACTGTTGCAGATGAGGTTGCTGAGGCTCCGGGGGGGCTCAGCCACTTGCTGACTGCTGTACAGCTCGTGAGTGGTCGAGCGGGGAGCTAGGATTTGAACCTGGGGCTGGCTAGCTCCGGAGGCCTCCCCAGGCATGCCACCGGGCATCTCCCTTCTTGCGTGGCTCTCTTTGGGAGAATCTTTGGCCCGTGCTCTGCACTCCTGCTCCTGAGTGCTGTGTCTGCCTTCCGCAGACGTGCTTTTATTTTGGGCGGCGCTGCAATTTACAGAGTGCCTCTTCAGCTTAACACACGGTTTTATTGTATTTTTTTTCCTCCCTGTTTTTTTTTTTTTTTTTTCTTTTAATTACTCCTCTTGCTTTTATTCTGATACGAACTCTCTGGGAGAAGTGTTTATATCCCCACTTTTTCGGCGAGGAAAGCTCAGATGTTAGCAACTTGACTAAAGTTATACGTCATCAGTGATCGAATTGGTGCTGGAATCCGGACACTCTGTATTGTCACCTGTCCAGCACAGACTGGGCTCGAGGCTCAGTTAAGTGCGGCACGGAATTTGAAAGTTTATTTATTTTATTTTGAGAAAGAGGGAGAGAGGGAGACAGCGAGCAAGCAGGGGAGAGGCAGAGAGAGAGAGGGAGGGAAAGAATCCCAAGCAGGCTCCATGCTGCCAGCGAATTGTGCCACGGAATTTTAAAAGAAAAGTGTGCAGAGTGTATTTTCTAATTTTTTTAAATGTTTATTTATTTTTGAGAGAGAGATGCAGACCGGGGAGGGGCAGAGAGAGGGGGAGACACAGAATCCAAAGCAGGCCCCAGGCTCCTAGCTGTCAACGCAGAGCCCGACACGGGGCTCGAACTCACGAACTGTGAGATCATGAACTGAGACAAAGTCAGACACTTTAACTGACTGAGCCACCCAGGTGCCCTAGAGTGTATTTTCTAGAAAAGAGCTTATATTCACAGGGTCAGTCAGTGGTGACTAGAATTGGCCACCTGACTGGAAATGGTAGTTATTTCAGCAAAGGGGAGAGTGTGAGGCTTACGGGGTGGGCATCTTGAATGCCCGCACGGCACGGAGGTGTCCCCACACTGATCAGATTCTCAGTATCCGCTGCGGGCTCTTGATTCTCAACGCCAGGCTGGGCCCTTGGGCGTCACAGTGCATGCTCCCACATCACTGTGAACCTTTTAATAGGAGAAGGAGGGACTTCTTGAAACTTGGGGATTTTAGGGCTTTCTGTCACCTCTAGACAGCCAGATCTGTTCTCTGGAACCAGGAGCGCCATCAGCTGTCATCAACCAGAAGGTCCTGTGGCTGTCATCTTGTTAAGGCAAGCATCCAGGCGAGTGACGTCCCAGCATTCAGAAGACACTCCTGTCCTTCAGGGAGCAAGGGGGCCAGCTCAATCTGTGTCATCTGACCAACTCACCTAAACATACTGCGTTTATGCACAGGGATGAGGGAACGGGGGAGGGTTCTGCTCCACACGGAGGTGGGTAGGAAAGAAAACAAATTACAGGGAAAATATCAGAAGCCAGAAAATTATTATGAAAAACTGACCCACCCTTAAATGTCTAGTAAATGATTAATTTGTATTTTCAGTATGTTAAAAGCCCAGATTACTGCTGGAATTTGCATTTTCAGTATGTTAAAAGCCCAGACTACTGCTGGACATTAAGACACAGTGATGACTTGGCCGAGTGGTTGGTTGGAAATCATCTAATCTGATGATTAATATAAAAAGAATTTAATGCACACACCTTTGTATTTATATGGGTCTAGAAAGCTCTGTGCAGTATACATCCACCTATCACTTTGAGGATTTGGAGCGGGGAGGGGCAGATTTTGGACGCTTTCCGTTCCTACTCTGCTCACTTTTAAAAAATTCATAACCAGGGGCGCCCGGGTGGCTCAGCCGGTTAAGGGTCCGACTCTTGGTTTCGGCTCAGGTCACGATCTCGCGGTTTGTGGGTTTGAGCTCCGTGTCGGGCTCCGTGCTGGCAGTGCGGGGACTGCTTGGGACTCTCTCTCTCTCCCCTCCCTCTGCCCCTCTCTCGCTGATGCTGTCTCTGTCACTCTCAAAGTAAATAAACTTAAAAAAAAAAATTCATAACCAGCATGCATTGTTTCCTATCATCAGAAGGAAACAAAAACATGAAGCACGGATTAGGAGGTGAGATTTCACTTTTCATCCTCGGAGCTCACCGAGGAGGGGGTTGCTGCCAGAATCACCAGGGATGTGTCTCAACAAGGGCATGCCCGCCTCTCTTCCGCCCCCTTCCCCCTCACCGCAGACACGGCCTCACTGCCTGGGTAGCCCAGGGCGCGGCCAGACACTGCACCCTGGTTGCGATGACCCTGTGTGAGCGGCAGCACGGAGAAGGCCTCACCCCCTCGGAGCCCAGTGCAGCGTTTCCCTCGTGTGGTCATTTGAGAGTTCGGACGGCTTGTTGGGCCTCGCGGCCACCCTCTGCCCGTCTCTGACGGGGGTTCGGTAGATACCTTTCCAGGGAAGGTGACGATGCTGGAGGAGACCAGAGGACCAAATTGACCCCCTCTCGGGCATTCCTCTGGGAAGGGACGTCAGAGCCATCTGGGCAGAAGCAAGATTTGTCTTCTTTTTTGGGAGAGAGCAGTTTGTGGCATTAAGCACCCCCATTTGTACTCCCAAGAGGGAGAGAGTGTTGGATTTGAGCTTCTGAAGTTTTTTTTTTTTTTAACGTTTATTTATTTTTGAGACAGAGAGAGACAGAGCATGAATGGGGGAGGGGCAGAGAGAGAGGGAGACACAGAATCCGAAACAGGCTCCAGGCTCCGAGCGGTCAGCACAGAGCCCGACGCGGGGCTCAAACTCATGGACTGCGAGATCATGACCTGAGCCGAAGTCGGACGCTTAACCCACTGAGCCACCCAGGCGCCCCTGACCTTCTGAAGTTTAAGGACACTTCTGGAAAATTAGGATGGAACACTGTCCTCGAACCAGGACGTTTCTGAAGACGGGACACCTGTGGGGTGCCCCAGACCAACAGGGACAAGGCTGGGGGACCCACATGCCTCCATCTTCCATGTCTAAGGAGAGCTGGGATAGGCAGGCTACTCAGCCACCCTGTGCCTCAGTTCCCGCATATGGAAAAGTAGCGGAAGATGATTGTTGAGGTGATTACATCCATTAGCATACATGTGCACCAGCATCTACCAAACATAAGCTATTCTTTTTTTTTTTTTAATGTTTATTTATTTTTGAGAGAGAGAGAGAGAGAGGCAGACTGCAAGCAGGGGGAGGGGCAGAGAGAGAGGGAGACAGGATCAGAAGCAGGCTCTAGGCTCTGAGTCATTAGCACAGAGCCCACGCAGGGCTCAAACCCACCATCTGTGAGATCATGACCTGTGACCTCCTCCTGTGGCCTGGAGGAGGCCCCCTCTGTGCAGGAGATGTGGGCATTTAGGTGCCTTCGTGAGAAACTGGGAGACCAAGAGGGGCCTCTTGACTCCCTTTGTGTCTTTATCTCACGCATGCCCTTGGCGCTGCCCAATGGCTGGTTTCGTGATAAACCAAGACGAAAGCAATCTTGAGTAAGACGCTGTCCTTATTCTTGCCGGAGTTCAAACCCAGGATAGATGGTGTGGCCGGAACGAGCTTTGGCGTAGTTAACAAGATTGAAAAGGATGATGTCTCGTTTAATTGGGAAATGGGAAGGAGGGAAATAAAGGCAAGAACCCTGCTTATTGGGACCCCAGGGCATTTGGTGGCTCTGAGCTGGGGGTCCCCGTGAGGATCCTCTGTTGAGGTTAAATTAGGGCCTGTGGTGGTGGGTGGTCTGCCAAGGTTGGGGAGCCAGCCACCTGGTCGTCCAGCCTGCCGCCCTCCAGCCATCACGGCAGGTAGGTGAGGTTGATCTTGAAGAGGTTCCAGAGGGAGACCCGGGGGGCCCTTGACCACCAGCTTGCTGGGCACTGAGGTATGGTACTTGGGACCCGGGGTCGGGCACGCTCCAGGTGCCAGCAGGCAGGGGCATCCCAGCCACCCTGAGAGTGTGGACAGGCTCAGCCCCGGACTAGGATTATAGCTGGGGCTGTTCGAAATGGGGCTGTACCCGTGGCCACTGCCTGAGCACCCCCTGGAGGGAGTGCTGGACAGGCGCCTAGACGTGGCGGGAGCTGGCACCTCGCGCCAGGGCCCCGCACAAAACCGCGGGGCTGTGAGATGGGGCGGTGGTGGCGTCGGCTCTGTGCTCACAGCATGACGTCCTCAAGCCTGTTCTCACTTGCTGCGTGTGAAGACACGGGTGCTGGGCCTGCCCAGTCCCGATTCACACAGGCTCCAGTACAGGTGTCCTCAGGTGCCGGATGGAGCCTCCAGACCCGTCTGCTGCAGGTGCATGAGCGTTAACCCAAGAGACAGTGGGCGGTGGCCACGTTCCTCCCTGGATGGCGGCAGATCTCAGGGCTCGACCTGAGAGGAGAGCAGACAGATGTGGCAGGAGCGTGGGCGGCCCTCGTCGCCCGGCATGACGAGGACCGCTCACGAGGCTGCCTCGGGAGGTAGATGGCCAAAGCCCTACCCTAGCTCTCCCCCGGGGGAATTTCCCGCCTGAATTGCCAGGAGCCAGGATCCCAGAGCCCCGGCTTCGTGATGATTGGCGTAAACCTGCTTATGGCCAGTTGGGCAGAGAAAAGGCAAGTGTGTTGAGCCACCGGTAGGGAGCGTGGGCCCCGGCGTCCTCCAGGGTGAAGAGGTGGACGAGAGTCGCGCGTGGACTGCATACCACTTCTTGGTGTTGGGGAACTGCCGTCACCGTGCAGTTTCCGGAGGGATCTCGCTGGCCAGATCCGTGAGAAGAGTGTGCCCTGGGCAGACTTCATGGCATTCATCTTCCCTCGGGTGGTTCAGCACGCACTGTCCAGTTGCCTGGCGTGCTTGACGGTCTGGGGTCGAGTCGGACGTCGGGAGGAAGTGGTGTGGTTGCAGAACGTGGGCCGTGCTCTTGAGCCGTATGGGACGAGGTCACCTGGTTGTTCCTGATGCTTTTGAGGGGGGAAGGCAAAGAGGAAGGAGGCCCAGAGGCCTGGCCTGGCGAAGCGGGGTTTGGGGAACTGTACCGGACCAGCCGAGGCAGCACCGGCTGGGGAGCCGCCACGGTTTGGGAAGGTCCTCTGGGACCATGGACCGGGTATGAGTTTCCTGGTGTTGCCATACCAACGCTCCACAAACTGGGAGGCTTAAATCAACAGAAACTTCTTCTCTCAGAGTTCTGGGGGTTGGAAATCTGAAGTCAAGGTGTCTGAAACAGGGACGCGCTTCTGCAGAAGGCTCTCGGGGAGGGTCCTCGCGTCTCCCGGCATCTGGTGGCCCCAGGTTCCTGGGCTCGTGGCTGCATTACCCTGATCTTTACCTCTGTCATCGCTTGGTCCTCTCCCCATGTGTCTTCGTGTCCTCTCCTCTTCTTATGAGGACCCCAGGCATTGGATTTAGGGATTGCCCCAAATCCAGGATGATTCTTTTTTTTTTTTAATGTTTATTTATTTATTTTGAGAGAGAGTGTGTGCACATGCATGCATGCATGGGAGAGGGGCAGAGAGAGAGGGGGAGAGAGAGAATCCTGCTCTGTCATCGCAGAGCCCAACTCAGGGCTCGATCTCACAAACGGTGAGATGGTGACCTGACCTGAAACCAAGAGTTGGATGCTCAACCAACCGAGCCACCCAGACGCCCCTCCAGGATGATTCTGTCTTGAGATCCTTAACTCATTACTTCTACAAAGACCCTTTTTTTTTCCAGATGAGGTCACCTTCTGAGTTTTGGGGTAGACATGAAATTTTTCACTATTTAACCTACCACGTGCTGGATGGCAGGGAGGGGGCAAGGACCGTGAAGCAGAGTTTTCGAGGTGGACTTAACGGCCAAGGGCATAGCTAGTGATTTCCACCAGCTGTGTCCTCAGGAGATGCACGATGTTGGGGCGAGGGGTGGGCCTAGCCATACTGGACGTGAGCTGTCTTCCCCCCCCCCCCCCCGCCCCTGCTCCTGGCATGTATTGCAGATCATACAGCATCACTATTGCAGAAGTGTTGCAGCTTCTGTGGGACTGAGGGTCTCAAGAACACACTTTTGAAAGTCGGTTCCACTGAGATAAATCTGAGTGGGAACACTCAGAGAGGAGTCTTGCAGGCGAGGCCACATAACTGCCACCTCTTTGGAAGTGAAGTTCACGTACTCCAGCAGACCCAGGAGTGCAAATACTCACAGTGGATTCGTGTAATTTACCCATTCAAAGCTGGGGTTTATGCTGTAACGAATAGCACATGCTAATTTAGTTTCGGGTTTTTATTATTACTGTTTTTTTGCAGTGCCCTGCTATGTCCTAGTAACACTTGTTCGTGTCACTGGGAGCACTGGGACGTGGTGGGGCACGAGATTGGTCCATCTGTATCTTCACAAAGGGGTGGACTGTGGTGGGCCACGGCCGGTCCTACTGCAGGCTTAGTGACTCGTAGGACACGGGCCATGGAGCACGTGACTAACTGTATCGTAGTCTCTTCACGGCAGTGCTTAGAGCCTGTCTGCTGCTGTGGCCCCCAGACTGCATGGTATAAAGCTCCAAGCTTCCCTGACCTGCTGGATCGCTCACTCCACAAAGCCGGCACCCACTATTCCATTTTGGAGCTGCTTCTTTGAGCAAAAAGGAAAGCCACGGGGTGTTTTGTTCTCATACGTGTGACTGTATCTCAGGAGTCCCTTCTGCACTGTCTGCTGTCTCAGTGGGTACACCAAAGTGGACTGAATCCATGCTTTCAATTCTAGTCAGTCTTAATACCCCGGCCAGACGCTGTGGTCTGGCCTAGTTCCCCAAACCGTGCCCAGATCAATCTCCACGGCTAGGGGGATGGAAGAATCAATTTGACTTAGGCCGGTCAGGCACTAACCTGTCTGGGGGTGGGGTGGGGAGGGTGGAGTCCGCCTCTCTCAACTACAGAGCCGAGTGGTGGAGGGGAGGTTTGTAAAGACGTTTGGAATTTTTTTTACCTCAAATGAAGGGAGATAATGCTGGCGGAAGAAATAGCAGATGACGACCTCATATGCTGATATTGTCTGGATTGTATGTATCCTCCAGATGGCTCGGCCAGATACTTGCTGACTCCAGTGTTTCCATTTCTTTATGACCTTTTCCCCTTATATTAAGGAGTAAGATTTTATTTTGTTTTTCCTAGAACCGGGAGCCATTCTGGGGAGCTCTGCTTCCCAGGTGCACGTGTTGCATTTTGATCATCGAGTCGATAACAGAGCCGTGCTCCGTTGGAGGCATTGGGGATACCAAGATGTGCAAGTCTGGGCTGGTTAAGCTGACAGTAGCTGCTGTAACAAAGAGACCTCGCGCTCCAGAATTTTAATTACATCAGTGGTTTGTGACAGTTCAGGCTGGTGGGTGGCTCTGCTCTGTGTGGTCACGCAGGGACGCTGGCTGACAGTGGCTCGGCAGGTCTCAATGTGTGGCTTTCAGAGTCATCGTAATCCTTGGCACTTCTGCGAGCAGGAAGGGGAAAGAATGTTGGGGGGGGGGGGGCACACACGCAAGGTTTCCGGAACCAGGCCTAGAAGCGGCATGCGTCACTTCTGCTTACGTGCCTCTCTTCTAGAAAGTTCCCGTCTGCCCTCCCAGGATATGCTCAGTTTAATGGGGAAGAACAACATGTGAACCAAAGGCAGAGGAGGAACAGGTCTTAAGCAGTTGTTTTCCTGCCTCACGTCCAGTTTCAGTTCCCAGTTGTCCCAACACTAAGAACCGCGCAAGGGGAAAGAACTTCCAGATGGAAACACATACCTCCTGTTACATGGGAGAAAATCATATTTACAATTTTTTATTTCCCCTTGTATCTGTTTCCAGGCAGCTTTTTCCTATGCTTAGTGATGCTCCTCTAAGTTTTATTTACCTCCTTGCAGCCGCTGGCCCTTCTTAGTCTCTAGTCCTTGGAAAAAACCAGGTGAAGCCAACAAACCTTTATTGAAGACTTACAGTGTTCCAGGTTCACATCCCGATTCCCTGCTCAATTTAATTACCACCACATACCTGGAAAGGAGCATTATTAGTTTCATCTTACAGATGTGGACACTGAGGCTCAGAGAACTTAGGAAGCGTCGTTAAAATCATGTACCGGTAGGGATAGAACTGGTTCACTGGGGCCATGCTAGTTGCTGAACAAGCAAACCTCTAAATTTCAGGGCTTAACGTGTAGACATTCGTGTCTTACTCAAGTGACAACCCAGTTAGGGGCTCCTAGTTAGGTGGCTTTTGTCCTCAAGTACTTTCTTGTGCTTCTGTTCTTCCCTAGGACCTTAGATCACTCAGCTTCCAGTTGGCTTCTACCCAAATGAATGCCTTTTCATTATTCCAGGATCCCGCCTCTTCCTAGGAATATAGTGCACTGTAGATGTGCTTGCAAGTGCTGATTTGTATATACGTGTACTTTTTAAATATCTGCTTATTTTATTTTATTTTTTTTAATGTTTATTCATTTTTGAGAGAGAGAGAGAGAGGGAGACAGAGTGCGAGAGTGCTGGCCAGAGAGAGAGAGAGAGAGAGAGAGAGAGAGACAGAATCCGAAGCAGGCTCCAGCCTCTGAGCTGTCAGCACAGAGCCCGACGTGGGACTCGAACTCATGAACTGCGAGATCGTGACTTGAGCCGAAGTGGGACGCCTAACCGACTGAGCCACCCAGGCGCCCCATGATTTTTATATTTTTATATTGCCTCGATACACTGTGCCATTAATTGCATTTTAAAAACAAGGCTCGTAAAACTTAATGTAGGTTTTTGCCTCTTAATGTTTTACTTCAAAGAAAAAATAGCAGAGAAGCAATGCATTTTTCAGGCTCTCAAATATTAGCCTTATGTTTTCCTTTAGCTTTTTTCCCGTAAAACTGCGTTTCCTGACAATGTCTGGTGTTTTGTGTTGCTCCCCTTCTGATTTCCCACCTTGAGAGCTGGCTTCTGTGGGTGTTTTGACAGATGCCTGGCTCACACGGGCTCTTGTGGAGCGTGGAGATTTCTTGACTCCCCTGTGTTACTGCTCAGGCTATTAACAGTTCCTTAAATGGGGCACCGAGACTCCGCTCTCAAGTCAGCACTGGCCTTTTCAAGTTTGTCGGCCACAGCTGGCAATGCTCGTAGCACTTCCTAAAGCTCTCAGAACCTGGTTCCACATTTAGCTGCTTCTCGGGAAAATGCTGGCATGGTTGGGAAAAAAGAAAATTCTAACTAGTTCTGGGCTCGAGGCAGTGAAAAGAAACGTGTACCGTTTTGTCATTTTTGGTTCGTTCTTGGTAAGCCACTTTGGGGCCCAAGGTGAGGGGCCCGAGTTCAACAGCCATGAAGGGCGAGCTAGAGAAGGTGCAAGGTAGAGGCATAGCCCCGCTGCGAAGTGAGTGACTGCCTGCCGATTGGCTCCATCGCAGGACCAGGTCATCGTCACACTCCTCCAGGACCTCCTCTCCAAGACCAGCATGGCAGTCACTTGCTTCTAAGAAATATGCCATTGTCCCTGGACGCTCACGTAGCTTGGCTGCGGGACAAGAGGGCTGCCGCCGGGCTTGCTGCGGCACTGGAGGGACCCCGGGACGGACACTGGCCCCTTGCGCATCTAACTTATGCCCCCTGCTTCCCAGCCCCATCCGTGTGGCCAGGGCCTCACCTTTTGGAAAAGCAAAGATCGGATGAGGGCTGGGGTCAGGGGTTTGACTCCACCGTTCTGACTCGGCTGGGTCTACAGGTGTATGCTGAGGCTACCGAGAGCCTGGCCGCTCTCGCCTGGGGAGAGCTTGGCCAGGAGCTCTCTCTTGGAGGGCCTCGGGCATGAGTGTCTCCCGCAAAGGCCTTCAGGTCTTAGCCTCCCTGGGGATTCCAAAAGCTGAGCTGCTGGGTGGCCGAGCTGTGAACAAAAGACCTTGTGACACGGATGTGAGTGGGAAGCAAGGCTCAGCCTCTCCTCTTAGCTTTCTGTTTCTAATCTCTAATCGCTCTGTAGAATATGTCTTCAAATCATGACAGTGACCGAATTCCCTAGGTTTTAAGATTTCACTGATGGCAAAACACACGATCAGTTCCATAACAGTATTTGTGCGTGTGCATGTCCGGGGAACGAAATACCCTTGAAGATGTACAATTTGACTGCAAGACGCATTCCAAAGTTTAGAAGTGATAAAATGTGATGAAATGGCAAAATGCTTCAGCTCAAGGAAATGTGGTAGAAAAGATTTCCGGCTCTGGACTAGAGCAAGACCCGCTCCTTGGGCAGCTGCGGAGGCATTTTTGTCTTGCAGGTTAGTTATCCCTTTTCCGGCAGCGGGTTTGGGTCTGCAATTACAGGATCCGGCGTTAGCCGGCGGGTCTGGCACCGCGGCTCCCACAGGGCAATTTGCGGCTGTAATTTCTTGCTGTTGTCTGTTGTGCCGCCCATCTAGCTAGCGCCGAACCCACTGCGAGCCAGCGGACCCCTAGGGAGCAAATTTGCAGGAAGATAAATTCTTCTGTCCCTGCCTACATTTGAATGCTATTGTGGAAACCGAATAGAATACAGATCACCCCTCCCCTCCCCCAAATTGAATTCTGTGTACCTGCTCCGCTAAGTAGAAAATTGCGTATCAACTGGCGGTTCCTAGACAGGGCTCTGTCTAGACACAAAACTTGCTTACAGTTTTTCACGTTCTTGGTCATTCAGGCGTACGAAACCCGTTGGCCCCAGTCATTTCCGGACTCGGGCGTTTTAGTCCGGAGGAAGTTCTCACTGCCTCCTGCCGATCCTAGGCGGTGCCACCCCCAGATTCTCGACGGCGCTGTGGGTAGTTCCCCGTTGCTGCCGTCTGCATCCTCAGCTGGAACTTCTTGGGCAGAGGGACGGGGGTCTCCTCTCTGCAGTCGTGGTGAGCTCGGGTGCTGGCACACGGGTTGTTCAGCACTTGCGTGGAGGGGGAGCTGTCCAGCATGAAAACCTCTAAAGATCCTTATGTGGCCTTAACCCGGGAGGGGAGTCCATTGCCCCTCTTAGGACATGTAGGGCGTGTGGCTGAGATGTTAACGAGTGTGTAAGTGCCGCTCAAGCCCTATTTGCTCCTCGATGTAATTGCCCAGAAGGCCCTTTGCCTCTTTTTCCTCAAAATCCCCAGTAGAGGCCGTGGCCGGCGGAGCCCAGAGAGGCTGTGCCCCGTAGCTGTGGCAGATCTGTTCAGCCTTCAGGCGGCTGCACGATTCAGCCAAGCAGGAAGAGAGAGGCCAATCACAGAGTGAAAATGCAGGGACGTGAGCGTCCAATCCAGGAGCAGGGCCAGTTGCTGGCGGAGTGGGTGGCTTCAGGCACCGGATTATTTGGGGATTGTCAGGAAGACCAAAAACGGTTCCCCCACTGGTTTAACGGCACATTCATTTTCGCCATTAGTGCTTCATTCCTTTGAGGCTGAAGCCTTTTATTTTCAAGAGTCCTAGGTAAATAAAATGCTGTGATGGGGACATGTGTGGGGGAGGGCATAAACTGAGTGCCAGAGAAATTAAAACACAAAATCTAAATTCTGTCGCGAGATAGCTTTGCCGAGAGGAGCCTTTGCGTGCATTCTGAGACATCTGAAAATCTCGCGGGGGGCCAGGGTCTGGGGGTGGGGCCTGAGCTGTGTGATTGGCAGAGGACAGAACCCCACATATGAGGCCCTACCCTTTATTTTCTCTGTGAGTCTCGTGGTTTGGTTGGCAGCTCTCACTGCTTCTCTGGGGTGGTTTCCCCTGGGGGTGTCACATTGTGGAAATTGGAGGGGACACAGTGATGGGGGTAGGGGGACGGCCCTACTAGTGTTGAGTGACTGTGGTCTAGGAGCACTTAGCGTCCTGCAGTGGCTGGGGCGGTACTGCCCATCGAAGGGCTGCAGCTTTCCACCAGCTTCCTGCCAGGAAGGCAGCCACCATGTCCATCATTTTGCTTGGAACTTCACTGGGAGTTACCACCTCTGTCACCTGCCCCTGTGGCTTTTGTGTCCTTGAGGATTTTTTTTTTTTTTTACAGTTTATTTTACTTTGAGAGAGAGAGAGTGCATGTGCGTAAGTGGGGGAGGGGCAGAGAGAGAGAGAGAGAATCCCAAGCAGGCCCTGCACTGTCAGCACAAAGCCCAACGTGGGGCTCGAACTCACAAACCGTGATATCATGACCTGAGCCTAAATCAAGAGTCAGATGCTTAAACGACTGAGCCACCCAGGTGCCCCTGTGTCTTCTGAGGGTTCTAAGGGTAGCGGCAAGCACTGACTCCTGAATTACATCCCCTTATGTTCTCTGAGCATTTCTGTGTTGAGAAATGTATACATTGATCACAAATTTATTTTCTCCATTTTATTACCATTGGGACATGGTGTTGATTATTTTAAAAATTGTTTGTGTTAGGTTACACACACACACACACACACACACACACACTTCAACCATCTTAATCATTTTAGAGTGTACAGTTATGTGTACTAAATATATTCATATTGTTGAGAAATAGATCTCTGGAACTTTTCCATCTTGCAAATCTGAAATTATACCCAGTTAACCACATCGCCCCATTCTTCCCTTCCCCCAGCCCTCGACAACCACTGTGCCACTCTCTGTCTCTACGAATTGACTACTTTGGATACCTCATATAATTGGAATCATACAGAATTTGTCGTTTTGTGAGTGGCTTATTTCACTTAGCGTAATGTCCTCAAGGGTCATCCGTGTTGTAGCGTGGGACAGGATTTCCTTCCTTTTTAAGGTGGGATAATACTCCGCTGTATGTATAGGCCACGTGCTGCTTGTCCATTCATCCATCAGTGGACATTTGGGTTGCTTCACCTCTTGGCTATTTTGAATGATGCTGCTATGAACATGGGTATACAAATATCTCAGAGACCCTGCTTTCAGTTTCTTTGCCTATGTTCCCAGAAGGAAGACTGCTGGGTCACATGGTAGTTCCACAGTTAATTTTTTAAGGAACCTCCATACCGTTTTCCTCAATGGCTGTGTGATTGCACACTCTCACCAACAGTACACGAGGGTTCCAATTTGTCCGCATCCTCGCCAACGTCTGTTATTTTCTGTTTTTAAAAAAAATTTTTTTTTGATAGTAGTTATCTTAGTGTTGTTTTAGGTTATGTTTTGCATGAATTCTATCTCCAGATGGTTAAGGGGTAGACAGAAAATATCTGTTACCCTAACGGGTTGACAACAATACCTCTAGTGTCTTTCTTCATCACTTCACAACAGTCCTGTCCACCTGCTATCTTTTTCTTACACTTTATTTTAATACACACGCCGTCGCATTAGTGTTGAGCGTACAACATAGTGATTTGACAAGTCTGCTCGTCATGCTGTGTTCAAAAGGGTGGCTGTCCTCTGTCACCATATAACACTATTATAGTGCTGTTGACTGTATACCCTACGCTGTGCCTTTTATCCCCCTGACTTATTCCTTCCATAACTGGAAACCTGTATCTCTCATTCCCCTTCACCCATTTTGCCTGTCCCCGACTCTCCTCCCCTCTGGCAACCGGCAGTCTGTTCTCTGCATTTATAGGTCTGTTTCTGCTTTTTTGTTTGTTTGTTTTGTTTTTTAGATTCCACATGCACGTGAAATCATATGTTCTCTGTCTTTCTCTGACTGACTTATTTCACTTACCATAATACCCTTTAGGTCCGTCCACGTTGTTGCATATGGCAAGATCTCACTCACTCTATTCGTGGACGAATAGCCCACGGTGTATATGGACCACATCTTTGTCCGTTCGTCTATCGGTGGACGCGTGGGTTGCTTTCATATCTTTGGCTCTTGTAAATAATGCTGCAGTAAACATAGGGATACATAAATCTTTTTTGAATTAGTGTTTTCATTTTCTTTGGGTAAATATCCAGTAGTGGAGTTACTGGATCCTATGGAATCTCTATTTTGAAGTTTTTGAGGAACCTCCATGCTGCTTTCCACAGAGGCTGCCCCAAAGTCACATTCCCACCGACAGTGCACAAGGTTCCTTTTTCTCCCCATCGTCACTGACACTCTTTTTTATTTCTTGTCTTTTTGATGACACCTATTCTGACTGTGGTGAGGTGACATCTCATTGTGGTTTTGATTTGCATCTCCCTGTTGATTAATGGTGTGGAGCATCTTTTCGTGTGTCTGTTGTTCACCCGTATTCTTCCTTGTCAACGTAGTATCTTTAAAATTTTGTTAGAAAACAACCTCTCCCTTCTTTCTCTCTAGCAATGCACTGCTTCTCCCATACCTGGCCCTTGGAGCCAGCTTTACCCAGGACAGCCTCCGTGATTTTCTTTTGTTGCACGTGGCATTGTGTTTCTCAGTATATTTTTTTTTCCCTTCGCGGTAATTAGTGATCGCTTTCTATTCAATAGGAGAAGAGAACAGCTATTTGGGCATTGGGCACGTGACCATTATATACAATGAGTGTTAAGGAGTAATATTTCCATGGTGGAGGAAGAGTGGATTTCCTGGTGGACACAGGTCTCGATGATACAGCAGAGTAAATCTGGGCCCCTTGAAACATGATTGGGGGTCTGGGGCTCTTACCTGATGTGGACTTGTTGGCCACATAAGTCATGACAATGCAACACCAGCACAGAGCTTTCTGAAAATGTCTGAAGTAATGTCATCACATGGTGAGTTAAAAAGGTAGAACATTGTGGGGGTGAGAATGGGAGCGACGAGACTTTCTGGTCTGTGGACAGACATAGAAGCAAGCCTGCTTGACCTGTTGGCCCCAGGACTTTGGTCTGGGGGTGCACTCAGGGAAGCCTCCTTTTTGCACTAGCCCTGGGCTCATTCTCAAGTTTTCCCTCCGCCCTTTGTACGTCCCCCCTGTGCTCAAACATGGCAAGCCATTACAGGAAAGCGACCTGGGATGCATTTAGTAGCTGATGTTTCCTTAATAACCTTCGGTATAGGTCCCCCTAAAGAAATTTTTCTTCGATGTGCCAGGGACCCAAAATATATATAAAAGAAAATCATTACAGTATTTCACTTGAGATTGTGCAGATAATGACAAGTTCCTTTTTTTTTTTTTTTTTTTTTTTGGTACTATTTATGGCTATTCAATTAAACTGCCACCAAACAACAGTGAACCCACCACCATTTCTGAGTGTGCTGTCTTGGTGTTTGTAGCTCACCATATGTTTGAAGGATGACATAATCCTTCTGGAGCACATTCACTTTGTTGCTTCCCAACTCCAATGGAAGCAGTTAAGTCTGTCTCCTTTTAGACAAATTGTTAATGAAAAGGTAGCTGAACAATCATTTTCTTGTAATATGCAATTCCGTCTCCTTAAATACAGGAGCCTGACAGACCCATTCAGCAGTTAGTACTTTCTCTATACAACTGAACTCTGTCTGACCCTCCGAAACTAACCACTGGAGCAAAAAGAGAGAAAGAAGGGGAAAGGCAGCTAAAAATAAATACTCACCTGTAATACGTATAATCCTAAAAATTGAATGGAAGGTATATTTTACTTTATTGTTTTCAGATAACGTATGAATAATTGCCTACTGCTGCCAAGCCCATTTTTATTGATTTTAAAGTATTTCACGATGTTGGTGCAATGTTTGGAAAATGGTGGGGCTGTCCGAACGACTCGGAATTTAGAATCCTGAGCTCTCCTCTCTTTCAGCAATGAGTCAGTGCCGCTGTGGCACAGATGCGCTGTGGCTCCCTCCTTCCCAGGGAGCAGCGGAGGCTTACTTTATAATTGATTTGACTTTTTATCAATTTCCCCAAGAATTTCTTAAAAAAAAATTTTTTTTAATGTTTATTTTTGAGAGAGAGAGACAGAGACAGAGACAGAGAGACAGCGAGTGGGGGAGGAACAGAGAGAGAGGGAGACACAGAATCTGAAGCAGGCTCCAGGCTCCGAGCTGTCAGCACAGAGCCGGACGCGGGGCTCCAACTCACGAACCACAAGATGGTGACCTGAGCCGAAGTCGGACACTTAACCGACTGAGCCGCCCAGGCGCCCCCCAAAAACATTTTTTTTTAAAGTAGGCTCCAAACCCAGCACAGAACCCAACACAGGGCTTGAATTCATGACCCCGAGGTCAAGACCTGAGCTGAGACCAAGATTCAGAGGCTTAACCTACTGAGCCATCCGGGTGCCCCTTAAATTTCTTAAATAGAATTGAAACAAAGACAGCTTACGTCTCATTTTTAAATACAAATAAAATATTGTCTTTTTAAAAAAAAAGTTTACTTATTTCGAGAGAGAAAGGATGCACGCTTGCGGGCGGCAGAGGGGCAGAGAGAGAAGGAGAGAGAGAATCTCAAGGGGGCTCTGCACTGTGAGTGCAGAGCCCGATGTGGGGCTTGAACTCACAAACGCTGAGTCATGACCTGAGCTGAAATCAAGAGTTGGACGCTTAGCCGATTGAGCGACCAGACGTCCCTATGAATACAATATTCTGCTAGTGTCTTTAGGACGTAGTGTCGAATCGTAATGGCTGGTATTTATTGAAAGTTTATTCTGTGCCACCTTCTACCCAGATATCTGGGTACCTCACCATTGGAGGGTGGATGGGCTATGAAGATCGCCCCCATTTGATAGATGTAGAAATGTGGGTCAGAGAGGTTAATGGACTTGCCTAAAATCACCCAGCAATTTTGTGATAGAGCCACCTTCTGCACTCAGGAAGACAAACCCTGGGATAGAGGTGCTTAACTCCCGTAGGAGCTGCATCTCTGCCGAAGATTGCTTTTTATAATAAAGCCTCATCAATTCACACTAATTTGAGGATTTGAAGGAGAAGCAGTCTGAATGACACAGTGTTTGATCTCTGCATCCAGCGTGGGGCTCGAACTTACAACCCTGAGATCAGGAGTACTATCCTCTACTGACTGAGCCAGCTGGGAGCCTTGAATGACAGAACGTTTGAAAAGAAATGCAGTCTTACCTCTCCAGAGAGATGGTGGCTGGAGTAAATTAAATGAGTGTTTTAAAATTAGGGAAGTGGTCTTAAAGATCTCATTTTACAATAAAGAAACGCATTTGGTCTTTAAAATAATAACACACTGGGGCGCCTGGGTGGCTCGTCGGTTAAGCGTCCGACTTCGGCTCAGGTCATGATCTCACGGTCCGTGAGTTCAAGCCCCGCGTCAGGCTCTGTGCTGACAGCTCAGAGCCTGGAGCCTGTTTCAGATTCTGTGTCTCCCTCTCTCTCTGCTCCTCCCCTGTTCATGCTCTGTCTCTCTCTGTCTCAAAAATAAATAAACGTTAAAAAAAAATTTAAAATAATAACACACTTCTTTTTAAGGTCTTGCATTCATGATTCTAATCCACATTTTTTCATAGTACAAATGTAAACGTATGGACTAAACAAACATTTACAGTGCGGACCATGTAAGTGCCTTGGGAAGGTAGATGTTTTGAGAGTGTAGACTCCAAGCTGTGGGCTGGGTTCACAGGCTTAACTCCATTGCTTGATAGCTATTTGGCCTTGGGCAAATTTCTTTATTCCTCAAGCCTCTGTTTCCCCATCTGTCAGTGAATCTGATGATGGAACCCACTCCCTAGAGCTACATACACTGGCTACATACACTGGATGTGGATCACCTGGACAGATGGGTACTCAGGACTTTGCTCAGTGCCTGGAGCAGAGGAGGGGCTCACCTGGTGTGAACTTCCATCACTGGCACACAGGAACGAGGACCCAGGGCTACGGAGCAGGTGGGAGACAAAGGCACGTCGCGTTCCCTCTCTAGTGAATCACGTGTGCGACCGTGTGGGAGGTCGGGAGTCTGGAAGGGTGGGACGTAGCCAATCGCAGGTAGCCTCATGAAAGCTCTGGGCTCCATTCTGTTGGCCCCAGGGAGCACTGAAGATTTGTGAAGCTGGGGAGATCGGGTAGGATTTAGGGAGCATGATTTGGTAGCGAAGAGACCTTGGTGGGAGGGGAACGGGGAAAGGAAATGTTTGACAGGTGCTCACTGGGCCCCAGGTGGGAGGGCAGGATGGGGGTGCCCTGGAGGCCGGGGGTTCCCACCATCCCGGGAGACCACGTAGCTCCTGGGGGCTGCCTCCCTGTCACCAGGCAGTAACCTCCTCCCGAGGGTCTCCTTTACTCATAGAGGATGCAGTGGCCACGCTGACCATTTGCATTTCACGTTGTGAATCGGTGAGTCTGGGTGTAGTTCATATATCGTTGCCTCGTTAGCAAGAGTCAGCCTCTCAGCTCCACACCCTCTGATACTCTGCACAGACGAGGCTCTGGGCTGCCCAGCTAGGGATCAGGCCAGACCACGGAGAATTCTCCAAGGTGGGTGCTCCCTGAAGGCTTTCCTGGTGGCCAAGCTGGCCTTCCCTTGGTGATCCCTCCTTGTGTCCAGCACGCCTTGTCTCAGGTACTGTGCCAGTTGCTGAAGGCATCCCCCTGTCTCTGACTTTGATCTGGAATTCCAGACTCAAGTTTCCACTTGCCCTTTAGGTGACCATTGTCGGTCGAGCTCCTTCCACTCACACCCTATTCAATAAAGCAAACCTCAGACCCTTCCGCCCCCTGACTTAGGCCCTGGCACCTCCTCTCTTCACTTGTGACATGGCTTGTATCCCCTTTGGGGCAGGTGGGGCCCCGATGTGTTCTCCTGGCTTTAGTCCTTCCATCGGTAACACTTGACTTTCATTGGCTCTACCTCCCGGATTTCCTTAAGGTCTCTAACCTGGTCTCCCTCCTTGGGAATCTCAGCGTTGGCTTCCTCTGGCAACACCGCTAGTCCAGTGCGGTGTTCTCCCCACCCCTCTCCTGGGACCCGTGCACATCCCACACCCGCAGCCTGGTTTGCCTCAGTTTGACCTCTGGACCTCGCCAATGGATGTCCAGAGTTATGTGTAAAGTAAGCACTATTCTGACCCCCTTACTCCCCAATTCTGTTTTTCCTTTGACATTCTTGGATTTTAAAAAATGGCGTGATTCCCTTTTCTCTGCACTCAAGGTAGAAACCTTGTGGACACTTGTTTCTCTCTTTGCTCACATTTGGGCACCAAGACCTTGGTGAGTCCTCTTCTATTTTTATTATTTTTTAAACGTTTATTTACTTTTGAGAGAGAGAGAGAGAGAGAGAGAGAGCGAGCGAGAGAGCGTGAGTATAGAATCTGAAGCAGGCTCCAGGCTCTGAGCTGTCAGCACAGAGCCCGACGCGGGGCTCGAACCCACAGACCGCCAGATCGTGACCTGAGCCGAAGTTGATGCTCAACCGACTGAGCCACCCAGGCGCCCAGGTGACTCCTCTTCTCAAATGTCACTCACAGCCAGCCACTGGGTTCTGTCAGTGACTTCATTCAGAACTTGGGGTTTATACCTAAGTACAGTGATGGCCTTTTAGCTAGCTGATCTCCTTGCCTCTGTTCTGTTCTTTTTGTTTTGTTTTGTTTGCTTTACCTCTTTTCTTTGTTCCTGTGCAAAAAAACCCCCCAAAAACAATAACAACAACCAACCAACCAACGAAACCAATACAGCATCAATACAAAACCTCTCGGCTTCACATTAAAGAATGTTCGTCGTCATCTGGCTTTTGCGTTTCAGCTCCTTGCCCTGTCTTACGGTTGAGCCGCACCACCTGCCACCATGCCCTTATTTCCTGGAGAAGTCGTGTATTTGTGCATTTGTTTTGTTTCTTAAATGCACCTCTGTATTCTTACACCTATTGGAGATGCCCCCTCTCGTGCCCCAGCCTGATGTTTGCTTGTTGACCTCATGTTCACAAACATTTGGTTCAAATGGGCAGTGGCATTAGACTCTGGGCTGCTGGAGGGTAGGGTCTGTGCATTGCCGTGTTTGTACCCGTGCCCAGTGCTGTGCACAGCCTCAGCAGTCATTCGTACACGTGTGAGCAAGGGCAGGGGGGGGGGGGGGGAGGAAGGAAGGAATGAATCGTGTCAAGGAAATGGAATGGGTGGCAGTATGCCACGGATAGGGATGTGAAGGCGCTTGAAGAACCAACCACAGTCAGTGTGCTGTAACAGCTCAGAACTTTGTGATCGACTTTTACGTGCATAGAACTTTGCCCTGTTGCCAGCGCTTTTTGGAAAAGCCACAGCCCTAATGCTTAAACACATCGCTGTAATCCGACTCTCCATAAAGTGGTTATTAAATTGTGTTTTGAGGCTGGGAAGTGCACATCAGCGACCTGCTTAAACTGTACAGCCGCCGCGTAACAGGAATCTAGGCCTATCTGTATGCAAATACAATGCTTCAAGTTCATTATTGTTATTAGGAAATGGAAATACAGCCAGAGCAGAAATAACAGTATATTTCCCTCTGCCTGTGTTGTGTTTTTGTCAATGGGGCTTCTGAAGGACTGTGCATTTACTAACCCATTAGAATGAGTGATTTTATATCCTAATGTAAAATTAAAGGAATTTAAGTATCTGCCTAGGAGATACACTTGTTTAAACCTATATTAATGTCTCTGTTGGTTATGTTGGCTAGGTTGGTGCTATGTTATTAGCAAAGAAAATGTCCCAGCCGTGTGTATACTTTTTAAATCTCAATGTATTTATTTTCTGACAAGTAACAGAGCTGATTTTCTTCTTTTCCATCCAAAATGTAAGACGTAGGGACAATATAACTATTCTTAAATGCAAAGCATACTGTCAATCCTTTATTATTAAAAAAATCTCATTCCTTTTATCTCATTCTGCCTTTTCCTTCTGATGGACACTCTTGGCTTCTCCTGGCTGTCATGTTTGAGGCAAGTAATTTCTTTTTAACAAAATGTATTAAGTTTTTAATTTTATTTCCAGTATAGTTAACAGACAGTGTTATATTCGTTTCGGGTGTACCATATACGTAACACCTGGTGCTCAATACAGACGGTCGCTCCTTGCTCCCAATCCCCTCTTTCACCCATCCCCCGAGCCACCTGCCTCCCCTCTGGCATCACCAGTTTGTTCTCTACAGTTAAGAGTCTGTTTCCTGGTTTGTCTCTTTCTCTTTCTTCCTTTGTTCATTTGTTTCTTAAATTCTACACGTGAGTGGAATTGTATGGTGTTTGTCTTTCTCTAACTGACTTGTTTCACTTAGCATTATACTCAAAAACTCTATCCATGTCCCTGCAAATGGCAAGATTTCATTCTTTTTGGTGGCTGAGTAATATTCCAGTGTGTGTGTGTGTGTGTGTGTGTGTGTGTGTGTGTGTGTACACACCACATCTTCTTTGTCCATTCATCAGTGAGTGGACACTTGGGTTGCTTCCATCATTTGGCTATTTAAATAATGTTGCAGTAAACAGAAGGGTGTATGTATCCCTTTGAATTAGTGTTTTTGTATTCTTTGGGTAAATACACAGTAGTGGAATTACGAGATCATGTGGTAATTCTATTTTTAGTTTTTGGAGGAACCCCTGCACTGTTTTCCACAGTGGCTGTACCAGTTTGCATCCCAGTCAACAGTGCATGAGAGACTCCATTAATTTCTTTTCCTTATCCATGCAGTATTTACTGTGGTGCCTAGCAGGGCCTCCCCTAGATTGTGTGGGATCCCAGGCAAATATTCTTCTGTGGCTCCTGTCCATGTGAACAGTGTGATTGAAAAATGTGTTGTAAAATGTATGGGCCCACTGAGGTGTATGGATTTATCAATGAAGGTTTAGAATAATGGGTAGAAAAGAGATACGTACTTCTTTATTCTCCAGTCAGTCCACGTGATGCTTCTTTCTTCCCTCCGCACACCGTCTCTTCCTGGTAATCTTTATTGCCAAAGGCACCATTCCTCGAAAATTCCAGGTCTCCCACCCGTTACTCATAACACCGTGGCTCTTTGGAACCGATTCGTATCGAAACAGTACAGCTTATCTTGCCTCTGCGGTCCCCCGGTCCATTTCCTGAAGGCTGGCTATGCCCTTACTCATGACACTGTTGTCGTCGATAATGCCGTCCAGGACCGGTGTCTTCCGGGGATCCTCGCAAGGGGGTCGTTGTGCTTCGTCGATGATGACCCCAGATATAAACCTTACCCGGAGGATGCAGCAAAACTTGAATGGCAGTTTGCTTCTGGTCATGGTAACTGTACTAATTGTATAGCAGACAGAAAGAACAGCCTGTCTTCTACCCATGTCCTCAGTCTTCTTACACCCGTTACCCCATGCTTAGGATGGGATCTCTCAGTGTTGATTGCACCCAGCCATGGGGTGAGTTGAGTGGCCCACTGGGGGCAGAGGATCTGCCCCTCATCCTGCGGGGCTCACACCGACCCAGGAAAGTACAGCTCCCAAAGATTCTCACTCTATTTACTGTCACTTCTGTGAAAGTGTCAGTCTCAAATTTTGCAGACAGCCTCCTTGAGTTTTTCCCAGAAACAGTCCGTTAGGTAGTCCCAGATAACTGAGAACCTTGACAAATCCCAAATTTCCGAGAACCTAACAAGTTTGTAAAAATAGCATCCGTGTGCCCCAGCCGTGGTGCACGTGCATGTGTGTGCGTGTGAATTATTGTAAGTGCTCAGCCGTTCTCGTGACTTTCTGCACCCATTTGTGAAGTGTATCTTGCTGTTGATTTTTCTTTTTCCTTCATGAAAAAATATTAATGAAAGACTTAAAAATTTTTTAAAGGGATGTTGCTGATAGGGGAAGCTCTGTGTGTGTGTGTGGGGGGAGGTATTTGGGAACTCTGTACTTTCTACTCAATTTTGCTGCGAACCAAAGAGTGCTTGAAAACATTAATTTAACAGGAAATAAATAAAATAGAACAAAAGGCTGACCCAGAAGAGTGCTGTGTCACCACATTGATTGGAGGTGGAAGGGAACGTTGGAAAACTCGACGTGTTATGGGGCAACGGTCTGAAAAGCCCCAGGAGGAGATGGGGGTAGCCAGCCCTTAGGACTGCCTGACATGTGGCATGGAGCCTGCAGAGGAGTTCGTGTGACCCTCCTCCAGGCCAGGGTACAGGACACCTGCCACCATCCCAGCTGCCCCCGGGTGCTGTGGACTAGAGGCAGCACTGTGGTGGGAGCACAGATGGTTAAGAGTCAATTCATAGACCTGCACACTCGGCTCAGGTTCAAGGGTCATAAGTGACCCTTTGAGAGCTCAGAGCCCTGAACTCGTCTTGTGTCTGACATGAGTGAGGCTCTCCAAAATTAGCACATCATCACCATTCCAGCAGCCTGGTGTCACCGTAACCCTTGAAACCAACATGGCGCTGCCCCGTGGGAGTGACCTGCTGGCCAGGCTGCCCTCCTGGAACCAGAGCCCAGCCGTGGTCCAGCATAGCAGAGAAGTCCTTGGGGCATCCTGTCAGCCCCCCGTGAAGGTGAATGGGGGGCAGTGAATAGAGACATGGAGACAAAGGGGCGTGTGGGTCTGGGCCGCAGTGCCAGCCTGGCGCCATCAGTCTTGGCCAGGCCCGGCCAGTGGAGAGGAACAGAGTATGGTGAGGAAGGTGCTTCAAAGCGCGGGTCTCTGAGGTCTGGGGTTTGGGACAGTGCCCTGCTTGTCGGCGTCTACGGACGGTGCCCGAAGTTCTATTCGTGACACAGTGGCGACGAGGGTATAATGTCGACGTGGCCCCTGCCTTCAGGCAGTTTACCTTCTGGGCTTGTCAATAGATAGACAACCTTAAAGTTTCTGTTTTCCTTGTGACTCTGTTGTTCTTTCTTCTGAGACTCAGGGTTCATGCATGCATCATGAAGGTGGGCGCTGCTCTAGGGGACAGCTAGAGAGCAGTGTGCAGGGGCAGGCACACTGCACATTCTCCCAGAGTGGAGCCTTTCAGACCACAAGGTCTATGAAAAAGATGTGTTTGCTTGTGCCTTTGCTTCATTCCCCATCTCTCTTCTCCACCAGTGGTTAAAATACCAGAGGCTGATGTCAGCACCGTGTTCGGTCTATCCAGAGGCCCCCCTCGACCCTTGGATCCTGCTTCTCTGATTGGCCCGGCTCCTGTTGCTCATGTGGCCTCATCATCAACACAGAGCTGCCGTGTACAGTTGTGCAGGTTGTGCATTGCATGATGGCGCCCATTCCCAGGGGTCACCACTCACATCACAGACGGTGCAGATTTGTGTTTTTTACTCAAGTTTTCCAGCAGGTGGCAGTCAATGTCTTGGTCTAACAAAGATTGGTATATGATGATGATTTTTTTTTTTTTTTTTGATGAAAGTCTCGAGGGGGTCCCTTTTAATAATTTGCAGGAAAGTACCATATGGGCCAGCAATGCGTTGGATTACATCTGCCCGCTATGTCTGCTGACCAACCTTCATTTTTCCTTAGTTAACTTTGGAGACAGCAATAGTTCTTCCTCATAAATGTACTGTGAGGCTGAGATTAACATGGGAACAGCGGCTGGCACAGAGCAAACTCTTGGGGTAGTTAGTGGGCTGGATAGTGGCCCCCAAAATATATGTCCACGTTGTAACCCCAGGAACCTGTGAATATGCCCTTATTTGGAAAAAGGGTCACTGCAGATGTAATTAAGCAGAAGGTCTTGAGGTGAGACCATCTTGGGTGATCTAGACAGGTCCTAAATCCAGTGCCCTTGTAAGAGACAGAAGAGGAAAGAGAGACACACAGAGAAGATGGCCTTGGGAAGACAAGGCAGGGTTTGGAGTGGGGTGGCCAGAAGCTGAGGATCACAGGGAGCCCCAGGAAGCCGGGGGAGCAGGAAGGATCCTCCCCTAGAGGAGGGAGTGTGGCAGACTTCTGGCCTCCAGAACTGGGAGAGAGGAAATTTCTGTACCCGGTGTGTGGTACTTAGTTACAGCAGCCCAAGGAGACCGATGCAATCAGTACCTGTGATCTCACTGTGATTATTATTGTTTTATTATTTTTTATATCAATTTTTTAATGTTTATTTTTGAGAGAGAAAGAGACCGAGTATGAGTGGGGGAGGGGCAGAGAGAGAGGAAGACACAGAATCCGAAGCAGGCTCCAGGCTCTGAGCTGTCAGCCCAGAGCCCGATGTGGGGCTCGAACCCATGAACCATGAGATCATGACCTGAGCAGAAGTCGGACGCTTAACTGACTGAGCCACCTAGGCACCCCTATTTTTTTTTTTCTTATTTTAGATAGAGAGCACGTGTGAGTGGCGGGGAGGTGTGGAGAGACGGAGAAAGAGAGAGCTCACACGAGAGAGAGGGAGGGAGAACCTTAAGCCCAGGGAGAACCCAACGCGGGGCTTGATCCCAGGAACCTGGGATCATGACCTGAACCGAAATCCAGAGTCGGAAGTGCCACCGACTGAGCCACCCAGGTCTCCCTTGTTGTCCTGATTGATGTAATGTTCTCACTGCTCACAGAGAAGGAGGCCAGCAGCCATGGCTTCACGGAGACCAGAGGTGCTGGGAAGGGCGGACAGTGTCCCCTGCGACAGTTTAGGGCAGGGCAGGCAACATTTTTCTGTAAAGGGCCAGGTAGGAAATGCTTGTCTCAACCGCTCAGCTCTTTGGACCCTGAGAGCAGCCGCAGGACCACACACGCTCGAGGGGACGACGGACCTGGCCGGCACCGCATCTGGGCCGCACGACTCTCAGGGTGGAGAAACAACTCGTTACTGTTTGCAGTGAGGGAAGCGCAGAACAAAGAGTGTTTAGAAACTTTTATGGCAATTCGATAGAGTAATTTTATGTCTACTGAGGCCAGTCATAAAAAATTTAGGTATGTATTTTGTATGTCTTTTCACTTCCCTAGGAATTTATTATTGTTAATTTCATGCAAGTATCCCAGCGGGGCAGATTAGATGTAAACGCTCGGTTTGAGAAGCTTCGCTTTGTGTAGGACACTCTCCTGTGCAAGAAGGCATTGCTTACCCCTTTTGGGTGCCTGGAAAAATGAGTGGGTCTGGCCGGACTCAGCCCTATGGGCAGCCCAGGAAGTGGAGAGGCCATTCTTAGCAGTGCCCCTGGCCTGGGGACCTGAGGTGGCTGCCTGTGGACTGGCCTCCAGGCCTCATCCACAGACCCTGGCCCAGGATGTGGTCGAGTCACAGGAGGGTCTGCGCTGTTTGACTGAATCCACCATGCAGGGCAGGGCAGAGGGGTGATGGGTCGCCAGCGTGGGCACCTTGAACATGAGGTGAGGACTGGCTGTGCGTGTGGGTTTTGGGGTCCCACCCGCCGGCTGTAGTCACCTGTCCCAGCCCTTTCCCACCCTGTGTGGGGCTTTGATGAAACTCACGCTCCCTGTGCTGTAACTGCCTTCCCCAGTGTCCTTCATGTCTGCCGGACTGTGGCTCCTGAGAGAGGGACACAGGTGCCTCGCCGTCCTTGGGGCTGGGGCACCTGAGCTCCCCTGGCACACAGTAGGTGCTCAGTAAATGTTTCTAGAAGAACCACCTGAAGAACAATCAGGCAAGACAAAGAAAACAAAGGCCTCCAAATTGTAAACGAAGAAGAAAACTGTCACTATGTGTGGATGATGTGATACTATGTATAGAAATCCCTAACATCCCCCCAAGAAACTGTTAGAAGTGATGAACAAGTTCAGTAAACTTGTGGGATACAAAATCAATATGCAGAAATTAAAAAAAAAAGAATGCTTGGACAAACAGGTCTCCTTTGCTCAGCCAAAGGGTAGCACCAGCTTCGTAATTTGCGGGTGAATGTGGGCACTTCAGGTGGAGTGAACGTTCAAAGAGCAGTGGGCCTGAGCGTCGCTCAGATTACGAAACCTGGTGGGAGAAAGCGACCAGTGCTGCTGGGTGATCCCGAACAGTCGCTGCCCGGAGGCCTTCTCTGTCCCCGCCTCCTCCCCAAGGAGGTCCCCCCAACACTTCCGGCTGCTCTCCCACCCTCCCAGGCCCATTGGAGCACCAGTGGCTGCTCCTTGCAGCCCAGGAGAGAGTCAGGGTGGGGCTGCTGGAAGGTGCCTTCCCCTGCAGGAGCCAGGACTCCAGGGCAGTTGTGGGTTTGTAACTTCAGATAAAACCAGGGGGAGGTTTCAGGTTGGGGGCGGGGGGACTGGATGCAGATCCCAGCAGGCCTGGAAGACGGATCACCGTGGAACATTCGGAGCAGAGCAGAACATGAAATTGGACTCGTTCTCTCTTTTAGAACCAGCCACCCTTCCGCGTGCGGTCTTTTTGGTGTCTTCGTTGTTGACCTTAGATTCTCAGGGCAGCTTTAGCTCGTGTATCAAGTAAACACCCAAGTCTCGATGGCTGGACCTAGTGGCAGTTGCTTTCTTGCAACGCAGTGAAGGCCTTCCTGGTGACTCAGGGACCCGGGCTCCTTCCTCTGGGGAGTTGGGGCTCCTTCCTCTGGGGAGTCGGGGCCTGCCTGCCTCTGCATCCAGCTGGGGTGGGGGGATAGCAAAGCGGATGGAGATGGGCCTCTCACCTCCCGTGTGGTTGGTGAGAACTAGGCCCCTTCTGTGAGCTTCCCCAGAGCTCTGGAGGGGAGGGGCTGTGCCAGGGACACGCCAGCACCCGTGTTTACTGTTCCGCCACGGCTGCGCACAGAGAGGCGGCCAGTGGGAGAGGAGATTCCCCGGAAGGAGACCTGGGTTCTGCTAGAGAAGGGGGTTGATGCTTAGCTGACTTGAATGACTGATGTCCGTCACTGGGGCCCAGGACAGTGAGTCCCCCTGGAAGGAGGCGGATGGTGCAGCCCTGGAGTCAGGGGTGGGCGGGTGGCTTCCCTGGCAAGGCAGAGCCGGAGGGGTAGCACAGAGGAGATGGGGCAGCAGGGGATCACACGTGGTCCCTGACTTCTGGGCGGGGAGAGGGGTGGGCGAAGGAGGGTGTGGACGTGTGGAAAGACTAGAAGACACCAGACACGGCCTTGTCTCCCATAGAAGTCTGGAGAAGGTGCTGCAAGGACCTACCTGGGACGCACCGGAGAGAGCAGCGGCTTTAGCTCCTTGGTCCCACTGAAGACAGAGGCAGTGAGCAGCCCTGACCCGGCTCCTCTCTGTCCTCCTCTGAAGGTGCCTGGGGTCAGATGGACGCTCCATTGCGAGAAGCACCTGTCCTGCTCCCCAGTGCACAGAAGGCACGGGTGAGCCCGGCCTTGGTCTCCTGGCTGGAGATAACCATCTTGAGAAAGGTCCTGCCCCGGCCATTCAGGGAGCCGGGGTGACAGGCAGGGCCTGGAGCCTCGCTCTCCTCCGGCCCCCGAGGCCCTTGCTTATTCCCATTGGGCAGAGTGGCGGGTGCCCGGTCTCTGGCTGAGGGATGTGGTGCGCCTCCCCAGCGCTCCCTACGGCTGCTTTGTCTCATCACCTCACGGGTTTTTTCCTCCCAGCAGCTCTGAATTTGTGGCTTCTGTGTCACCTGTTTACAGATCCGGAAACTGGTTCACGGAGTGATTTAAACCCCAGACCTGCAAATATGTTCTGGGAAAGTGCGGGGCGGAGGCCGTCTTTCTGTCTGGTTTATGGCTTCCCTCGCCAGGTGGTATTGCCTCCGCCCTTGGCCTTGCCGAGATTTTATAACCGGCACTCATCCTAGGTCAGGCAGAGACCTCCTCGGACTCGCGGGAGAGAGGACGCCAGCCCCACTTTCTGCGTGTGCTGGCTCTTTCTGTGCTCGCCTGGATACAACGGTCGTAAGCAAGACTCCGGTAAATAAATAGTTCAGTTCCCACCGAAATTGCCTATGCTGGAATTTCTGCCTTTAAAGGAAACATGAATAATGACTGGGACAGAGCATTCTTTTATTTGAACCCGGATGCGTTTAACACAGACAGTGGAAATGTGAGAAAGCCCCGGCTGAGTGTATTCTCTGGGTTATAAATTCCTTTTCTCTCTAATGCCTCTGCCTTATCTGGAGGTTCTCTTGGCTGCACTCTCTTCTTTCATTTCTGTCTTCTTTATTCACTGTGTTCCTTCTTTTCTCCGATTTTACTAGCTCAGCAGCTGCAGGTGAATTGAGCCAAAAATACGCTCTGGGTGGCGAAGAAATGCACTTTGCTCCGTGGTTGTGCTCCCTCTGAGCACACTGGTCCCCTTATGTAACTCTGTCCTTTTCAAAGTCAGCTCTGCCACAGCTTGCTTAACAAAAGTACAGTGCATGACACTTTCAAATGACGGGGCTTCTGTGGCTTTTGTTTGCTGCCCTTGACACTGAGCACCTTTCACAGCTTACCCTTAATGTGTGTTCCTTGGTTGTGTCTGCAGGATACTTCAAAACCCATTATTATCATTATTATCATTTTCCCCACCGAAGGGCAGTGTGACTGGATGCATTTTAAAACAGCGAGTTCCCTTGGAATAGTTTAATGAGCAAGCAGTTTTCTTGCCGGGGCCGGAAATAACGGTGGCTTTGGCAACATGGGAATGTAACTGGTCACTCACGTCGCTCTCAGAACTCATATTCGAGGGAAGCATGATATGTGCACTTTGGGGAGATTTGCAGCTTTCTTCATATAACCTAAACCTACCTGGAAATCGTAATTGAACTTGTAAACACCCACAGCTGTGGTTTCAGCTGTGCAGAGGAGTGAATGGAGGTCAGAGCCTGGGAAGGTAGGGTCAAGCGAAACCTAGAGAAAGAGGGCGAGGAAGAAAAATACGTCATAATGGCAGAGATAAGCCCAGATTTATCGGTTGTGATGATATCAAAATGAAACAGAATCGAACAAAATGACTCTGCAAGTTTTCAAATTAATTTAAGAAGATAACGTAGCAATATTCATACAGATTACCAGAACTCAAGATGAAAGGTATTAAGAGGGATGGAGACAGACATTTCGTGTTAATAAAGGTGAAAACGCGCCAAGGAGATATCATGGTTTTGACGCTGTGTACGATTACTGCCACAGCTTTGTGATGTGTAGAGTACAATGTCCTTGGATTGGGAGAAATTGACAAACCCAGGATGATGGAGATTTTACCCCAGCCCTCCTGTGTAGCAGGCAGAATGGTGGCCCTGCAAATATGTTCGTGTTCTAGTCCCTGGAGTCTAAGTATTTCTTTATTAGGAAAAAGTCTCGGCAGATGTAATTACGTCAGGAGCCGTGAGGTGAGGTCATCCTGGATCATCAGGTGGGCCCTACGTCACAAGTGTCCTTACGTGAGAGAAGCAGAGGGAGACTAGTGTCCATGGAGCAGGTGGTGTGGAGCCAGGTGGAGGGGTGGGTGGGGTGATGTGGCCTCCAGTGAGGGATGGGTGCCGGGTGCCAGAGGAGGTGCCGGATGAATGGCTCTCGGGGTGTTAGGGGGAGCGCGGCCTTGCTGACACCCTGATTTTGTTCTTCTGGCCTCTGGGACTGTGAGAGAGAAAATTCCTGTTGGTTTAAGCCACTACGTGTGTGGTAATTTGTTACGGCAGCCACAGAGGACCAACCAAATTCTCAAAAATGGACAGATCAAGTAAAAGAGTCACTCATAAGAACATCAAGGATTTGAAGAATTTAACTCTACATCCAACTGAGTGTACTCAATCTTTGTGAACACATAGGGAGGTTCGCAAAAATTAACCACGTCATAGTCAACAAAGAACGATATGCAGTTTTCCAAGGTTAGCGTCATCGAATCCTATTCTCTGGGGGCAGTGTAACAAAGACAGTAACTGCCAACAAAAGGATAGGCAGAACGTTCCCCGCATGCGCTGGGAGATTAAAAAATACCTTGTAAATAATTCACGTTTTAATGAGAAAATCAAAATGGGAGTTGAAGTACCGAAAGCCAAATGACTTGTAAAGGTTCTTCACATAAAGTTGTGAGATAAAGCTTAGGGGGTCCTCACAGGGGAATTTGCAGCCAGAAGTACATTTATTAGAAAACAAGAAAGATTGAAAAGGAATCAGCTAAGCTTTCAGCTTGAGAAACTATAAAAGGGAACAAGAAAACAAATCTAAAGAAAGTAGAAGGAAGGAAAGGAGCAAAAAGCCAGAAAGTCCACCAGGGTTAATCAAAACCAAGGTCTTTGAAATGATTAGCAAAATTGACAAACTTTTGGCAATTTTAATCAATAAGAGAAAGTAAGCGTACATAAATAAATATCATAAGGAAACTGAAAAGATCTTTGGATGTATTTGACCCTTAAAAACTATAAAAGAATTGAATATTACTTTCTATTTATTTATTTACTTTGAGACAGAGAGAGAGAGAGAGAGAAAGCATGGCCGTGTGGGTGAGGGGAAGAGAGAGACAGAGAATTCCAAACAAGCTCTACACTGTCAGCACGGAGGCCTGAGATTTATTTATTTGAGAGAGAGAGAGAGCATGAGCAGGGAAGGGGCAGAGAGAGAGGGAGAGAGAATCCCGAGCAGGCTCTGTACGGTCAGCATAGAGCCCGATGTGGGGCTGGAACTCATGAACTGTTGAGATCATAATCTGAGCCAAAGTCGGACGCTTAACCGACTGAGCCACCCAGGCGCCCCTGAAAGAATTGAATGTTTTTATACTAATACACTTAAAAAGTAGCAGGTATTGAAAACTTCTTAAGATAATGTAAACAATCAAGTTTGACCCCAAAACACGAATAGAGAAACAATCGTAATATAAATGGAAATGATAGACAAAGATCAGTAAGCAAGAGGCACGAGTCTATAATGTTTGACAGGTGAGTGCTACAAAATATTCGGATAACAAGTAACCAGAGACCTGGAGAAAGTGCTCCAGAGTGAAGGAAAATACGGAAAGCTAACCAACCCTCTTTATGAGCTTAGTAAAAGCCCTTAGTAAAAGCCCTATTGCACAAGGAAAGAATAAGAAAAAAGCCAAAGACCCATTACACTTATGAATATAGATGCAAAAACCATAATGAACATATTAGCAAATTGAATCCTACAGTTTATTAATGCAGTAATGCATCTTGAGCCAGTAGGGTTGGTTCAGCAAAGAATATTTATCAGTGTGGTTAACTGTGTTAAATTAAATGAAGAAAAAAAAGCCATGATTTTCACAATAGATGCTACCCACCCCCACCTCCGTATTCATCCACCATATGAACACCTAGGAAATGGATCGAAGGGGGACCCCCTGAACTGATAAAGAATATATTGCAGGAAACGGTAGGAGCCACTATTTTTAATGATAAAACAAAATTAAAGTCAAGTCACTGCTGCTCTTTCATATATCTTAGCCAAATTCCAAGAAAAGAAATACAAACTGGAAAGGAAGGAACAAAACTGTTAGTATGTTCAGATGTTATAATTGCTAAATTTGAAACACTAATGAATCATCTGATAAACGATTAGAGTCAATACATTAGTGAGCGTGCTGATTGTAAGTTAAACATATAAAGTGATTTTTCTTACGCTAACAATAAATAATTAAAAATTACAGTAGGAAACAATGACCCCAATCATAGTAGCAGCAAAATCTGCCGTGTACCCTAATATGGACCCGTGGCCACCATGCCAGGAGCATAGCTACTCTCCTTTCTTATTTACTTAAAAAACTCCCAATTCGGGGGTGCCTGGGTGGCTCAGTCGTTAAGCATCCGAGTCCTGATTTTGGCTCAGGTCACGATGTCATGGTTTGTGAGATCAAGCCCTACATCAGGCTCTCTGCTGACAGTGTGGAGCCTGCTTGGCATCCTCTCTTTTCCTCTCTCTCTGCCCCTCCCCTGCTTGTGCTCTCTCTTTCTCTCTCTCTCTCAAAAAAAAAAAAAAAAAAAAAAAAAAAAAAAGAACAACTCTCAAATTCATTGGGGTTGGCAATTCACTCACATAAAAACATTTGGTCTCCCAGCATCCTTTGCAACTAGGGTTGGCCAGGTGATGAGGGTCACACGCTCAAAGCAGCAGGCAGAATTCCTGTGACAGGGCATTCCTTCTTCCTGCTTGGAAAACAGGCATGATGCCGGGGGTGCAGCAGCCTTCTTGTGATCGCAGTGTGACAGACCCCGGCTGGGGATGGTGGAAGAAAACACAGAAGATTCACTGTTCCTTGGTGATCTCCTGGAGCTTCTTGGACATGGTGGGGGCGGGAGGCCACCCTCTCTGGCTGAGAGCAGCGAATCTCCACATTCCATGGATTTCCTTCCTGGGATCGTTTTTCTCACTCCTGCCATTAGCTGAAGTGCGCTGGGGAGAACCCTTCCTCAGAATCACCTGGGTAGGAGACTGGTTAACTACGGACAGACCACCTGTCTTCCAGACCCACCGAATCGGAACCTCCTGGGAGGCTGGGGAGTCTGCATTTTGACTCCCCCTCTCCCATACTTTGCTTTAGATCCTGGGTGCATGGAGCTGAAGAAGTGGTTTCTCGATAAAGATGCTGCTCTAGACTCACTCAGGCCTGCCTGGGAGAGTTGCAGACGGATGGGTGTGTTAGCTTGGGATCCGTGACAAAATACCGACTGGACGGCTGCACGTCCAAAACCCGGGTTCCGGTGGATTCGGTTCCTGGCTCGCAGGCCTCCTCACTGTGTCCTCCCATGGCCCTTCCTCTGTGAGCGTGAGTGTGGGGAGAGAGAAGCAGCAAACAGCACAGTCTTCTCTCATAAGGACACTGATCCTGTCCATCGGCCCCTGCCCTTATGACCTCATTTAACCTTAATTACTTCCTCAGAGGACCTCCGTCTCCAGGACAGCCACACTGGGGTTGGGGTTTCAACATATGAATCTGGGGAGGGGGGGCACACGAACGTTTGGTCTGTGACAGCAGACCTGCCTGCCACCCTTATCAGTGCAGAAGGACAGGCAGGTGGCAGTGTTTTGGTCAGTTTGCCGTGATGCTGACGGGGACCCCAGAGTAGGTAGGTGGGTGGCACACGGTCCCTGACGGCCCAGGGCAGCCAGGGGCACAGTCCGTGATAACCCTCCGTATGGCACTCGGCACTGACATTTTCGTCCGCGTTCTTACACGTGATGTGTCTCGTGGCTCGGGAAGGTCTCCTTGATGAGTAGACCGCGCCTGGCAGTTACTGAGGAAGAAACGGTCACAGCTTTTGCGCCTAGAGATGGAGGTGTTAGTCTCCCAGGGCTGTCGTGGCAAAGTACCCCAGGCTGGGTGGCGGGGCTCACCAAACAGAAAGCCGCACGGTTCCAGAGGCCGGAAGTCCCAGATCACGGTGCGGGCAGGGCCAGGGTCCTGCCGGGACTCCGGGGAGCATCCTTCCTCGCCTCGTCCAGCTTCTGGCGGCGGCCGGCCACGCTCGGCGTCGCTGGCTTACCGCGCCAACCTCTGCCTGCGTCGTCACTGGCCTTCGTGTCGTCTTCCCTCTGTGTGTATCCACGTGTGCGTCCCAAGTTCCCCTTAGGGACTCAGTCGTACCGGATCGGGGCCCACCCCAATGACCTCATTTTAACTTAATCACCCGTAAGGGCCTTATTTTCTTTCTTTCTTCCTTTTTATTTATTTGTTTATTTAATTACTTTTAATGTTTATTTTTAATAGTTATTTATTTTAAATTTACATCCAGGTTAGTTAGCATACAAGTGCGATAATGTGTTCAGGAGTAGATTCTAGCGATTCATCCCCGTAACACCCAGTGCTCGTCCCAGCGGTGCCCTCCACTTAGCCCGTCCCCCCCCAACCACGACCCCTCCGGCAACCCTCAGCTGGTTCTCTGTGTTTAAGAGTCTCTTCTGTTTTGTACCCCCTCCGTGTTTTTATATTATTTTTGCTTCCCTTTTCTTATGTTCATCTGTTTTGTATCTTAAATTCCTCACACGAGTGAAGTCAGATGATATTTGTCTTTCTCTGACTGAAGGGACCGTATTTTTCAAGTCAGGTCGCGCTTACAGGTCCCCGGGGCTTAGGACTTGAACACATTTATTTAAATTTTTAACACAAGAAGTGTTCATGTATTTATTTTGAGAGAGAGAGAGGGCAAGTGCACGCACACACACGTAAGCAGGGGAAGGGCAGAGAGAGAGGGAGACAGGATCCCAAGCAGGCTCCACGTTGACGGCACAGAGCCTGATGTGGGGCAGGTGCCATCTCACAAACAGTGAGGTCACGACCTGAGCCGCAATCAAGAGCCGAATGCTTAACCAACTGAGCCACCCAGGCGCCCCGAACATATCTTGCTTAAAGGACGCAGTTCAGCCCACATCGGTATGGAGTCTTCAGATTAGAAACTGCTTCTGTGATTTCGAATGAATGGCGTCGGGTCCTTCCAGCCAGCATCGTGATGCTCAGCTGTCGCAGCTGCGGCCTGTCCCCTGGCGGGCTGAGAGCCTGGGGGTGGGGAGGACCACGTCCCACTGTCTTCCGCAGCCAGCTGCTGGCCCCGGGCTTGCACCCTGGGCTGCTCTCCATGGATCTGTTGGAGACTGAACAAATGGCACCAGGAGGCTGACTGCGATCCGCCCAAGGGACGAGCTGGAAGTCAGGCCCGAAATAAAAGAATGCCAGCTTGGGGCCCCCTTCTGTGATTCTGTAAGTGCCTGTCACGGATAATATATAAAAGTGAGGGAAGGTTGGGTTCATTTCTGGCTACTACTGAAAAACTCCCCCTGTTTACTGGCTGCGGGAGCCACGTTCATGATACATAATGGATTTTGGTTCAAAAGGAAATTGCCAATTTACCCTATAGGAACTCTGAAAGTTTTATTAAGAAACACTCCAAGCAAGTGTGGGCCCTCGGTGTGTGTGTTTGGGGGGGAGGTGGGCGGTGGAGAAGGGGATGCTGTGACAGGACAGAAATAGAGGAAGTTAGGTGGAGAGGGCAAACAAGCTGCCAGAGGGAAAATTCGGGAAGGCCTTGGCTCCCCCTTCATGCTGAGAGAAAGCAGGAAGCAGCAGCTCCTAGCCGGCCCGTCAATCAGAAGTTGGACACGTGGAAGGCTGTGTACTTAAAACTCATTTTACTTGACAGAAAATAAGATGCTGAGAGGCAGTCCCCGATCTGGCTGCTGGTTGTAGGTGAGGTCGCTGTGCTGCGGAAGCCCATCGATGCAGCCAGGCAGAGTTTCTGGCGGGGCGAAGGGGCTAGGAGCCGTGCTGCCCTCCCTTGGGTACGGAGAACAGGTGTGCTCTAAGGCGAGGCTCCTCCGAGCCTTTCCACAAGTCTTAATGGAACCTTCTGTGGACAGTGCACTGAGCCGAGGGATGGGGATTTGGTGCTGGATAAGACACAGCCCGTAGCATTAATGCTTTCAGTCTTGGCAAGAAGCTGTTGGAGTTCACAGCCCATTAAAAGCAGAGCAGAGGGATGTGATGGAGAGACTCTGGTGCAGAGCGGAGGGCAGGCCCAGGAAGGCTTCCTGGGAGAGGGGACGTCTCCAGCGAGTTCGCAGAAACTGGGGAAGGGAAGGGTTTACCAGCATCAGAACGGTGCATCCGGAGTGTCAAAATGGCAGACGTGGAGTCTGGATTGTGTCTGCGCCTCCTCTCGCTGCAATCATTCTGGATAGGACACTCCGCTCCACTTTACCGCTGATATAGATACTTCTTTCATGACGGCGTTTGAGGATTAAGTGAAAAGTCCTACAGATATGCTGGGTGAAAGGAGCCAGTCACAAAAACTCACATTTTCTGTGACACTCTGGTGTTTGTCAGGGTTCTCCAGGCGGACGGAACCAGTGTGAGTGGGTGTGTGTTGTGGGTGTGTGTGCGCGGGTGTAGGAGAGAGTGTGTGTGTATCTGAAAATTTATTTATTGTGAGGATTTTGTGCGCGTGGTGGTGGAATCTCGGCAAGTCCAAAATCGGCATGGTGGGCTTGAGATCTGGGAAAGAGTTGCAGTTCACGTCCAAAGGCCATCTTCCCAGGGAAGGTTTTTCTTGCTCAGGGGAGATCAGTCTTTTTTCCATTAAGGCCTTTAACTGGTTGGATGGGGCCCACCCACATTATGGAGGGCAATCTGCTTTACTCAAACTCTACTGGGTTAACAGTTACTCCCTCCTAAAAACTACCTTCACAGAAACATCTAGAATAACATCTGGGTACCATGGCCTGGCCAAGTCGACACCTAAAATCGACTATCCGAACCATGCGTACGAAATGTCCAGAATTGGCAGATTTCAACTGGTTGCCATGGGCTGGGGTGCGAGGGGATGGTGAGTGGCTGCTGATAGGGTACAGGTTCCTCTTGGGGTAATGAAACCGTTACACGTTTACGTGTAACATTTCTGCAAGTAAAGTAAAAACCGTGGACTTGTACACCGTGAATGATGAACTTCATGGTATGTACATTATATCTCAATAAAGTTGTTTTTTGTAAAATCATGTTGGAAAGAGCAGCCCAGGCTTCCAGAAGGGGCCTGCCGCTCACAGCCAGGCCTGCTACTCTTCTGTAGAGCATACACAATCTCACAGAACCCCAGCCTCAGACAGGGGTCCTCTGAGGCTGTGAAAACATGAGACTCAGCAAGTCCCTTCATAATTTTGTCTAAGCACAGATAAAAACATGACCACTGTGCCACCCACCCCTTCAGCCAAGATGAGTGACTGCTGTTTTACCAGTTACAACTTTAATTTTTTTTAACGTTTATTTATTATTTTGAGAAAGAGAGAGAGCGCGAGCAGAGGGCAGGCAGAGAGAGAGGGGGACACAGAATCCGAAGCAGGCTCCAGGCTCCGAGCTGTCAGCACAGAGCCCGATGCGGGGCTCCAATTCACGAACCATGAGATCATGACCTGGGCCGAAGTCGGACACTTCGACCCAGGCACCCCACCAATGACAACTTTAATTGGCGGTCCTCCCCCAGATAAGATGGATGGAGATGCCTGATCATAGACTTGCCCCTCTTTCCGACAGCATCTGATCTAGAGTGAACCCCTCCTTTGCATCCTCATGCAAATCACCACATCAAAGTCCAAGTCCGGCATTGGGTTCTTGCTAGCACCCTCTCTCTGAAGTCCCTTCCCCCTCCCGAATTCCCCACGGAGTGTGGTCTCCCTTAGCACGATGAGTAATAATTACAACATGTTCAGCTGCAGATGGCTTTTGGGTGGAGGGCAGTGACATTGCAGCACACAAAATACATGAACATAAAAATAAAAAATGAACTAAAGAGAAAATATGAAGTATTTAAAAATAGCTTCTGTATTTATGAATGATCCTGAAATTGTCTGTACCTTTCTTTCTGCCCTTATTAAAATGCATGAAAAAATTTTAATAATAGGGGCACCTGGGTGGCCCAGTCGGTTGAGTGTCCGACTTCAGCTCAGGTCATGATCTTGCTCATGAGTTAGAGCCCCATAACGGGCTCTGTGCTGACAGCTCAGAGCCTGGAACCTGCTTCGGATTCTGTGTCTCCCTCTCTCTCTGCCCCTGCCCCACTCACACTGTCTCTCCCTCAAAATAAACATTAACAAATTAAAAAAAAATTAATAATAGGAATATGATCAAACACGCTTTGTTAACAAATCTTGTTTAATCTGTTGTGATTTAGTGATCTGATGACTGAGTTCTAAGTGTAGCTTATTTTCATATGGGTTTTAATGCCGTCTTAGCTGAGGGTAGTGCCTCACAAATACATATAGGTCCATATGGTTGCGTCTACTGGACCATGCAACTCAGTTGTTGGTTTTTTTCTGAGATTTTTCTTTTATTGAACTTTGTCTATCTAATCTGCTAGTAAAATTTTTTTAAAATAGAAAATGAAAAACAATTACAGTAAAAAGGGAAAAAGTTATGGATTCGTACTAGAAGAATTCCATTAATACAGCACGAAGAAAAAGAGAAAACACACAAGTGGCTTTTGCAGTTTCAAATACTAACATCGAAGTTTTTGTTTTTAAGCCTTAACTTCTGCAAATGTGTCAGTGACTTTTTCAAAATTTGATCTCGGCCTATTTGTACTTATTTATTTATTTATTTTAAAGATTTTGTTTTTAAGTAATCTCTACACCCACCGTGGGGCTCGAACTCCCCATCTCGAGATCAAGAGTTGCACGCTTCCCCAGCTGAGCCAGCCAGGCACCCCGGCATATTTGTATTTAATACACAGTAAAGCCAGCTTTGTTAATCTATCTTCATTTGTTCTTGAAGACTGCCTTTTTATCACTTAATCATATGAAGAAGGAAAAGTCATGTTTGAGATGTTAATGGATAAGTTTGGCAAAGATTCATAAAAATCCCATTTTACACTAACTTTCAGAAATTGGGTTCGTGACTTTGATGAAACTCATTTTCCAAATCCCACCCACCAGTTATGCAATTTAAAACATATGGAATCCAAATCCACTGGAAATACTCATTTGGAGTCTTTTAAACGGATTAGAAAATTCTGTTTTAAGTGTGCAGTTATGAGAATTTAATAGAGGACATGTCTTGTTTTGGGCAGCGAAGTCATGTAATACTGAAAACATTTCCGTGTGTCTGTGTTCAGAAGCTCTCTGTGTAACATTACTCTCTTGCAAACTCATATTAAATGTTACTTTTACTTTGAAGGGACAGATGGAGTGTCTGTGTTTTCACAAGTATTTGTACGATAGAAGAATACTTACCAGTTGTCTTAAAAAAAAAAAAAAGTCAAGCTGATTTGGAGACCTTATGGTTTTGGTGCACATGCAGTGTAACTAACCTCTTTCTACTTGACAGCGGTTGGAAGCACCTTGCCTTCTTTACTCATAAATCTCTGCGAGGTGACAGAATTATTCGTGGTCTCTCATTTCATTACCTATTGTGCTATTTAAAGGAATATAATCTGCACACCTCTGTAATGGGCAAAGGTTCACCAGACGCTGAACACGAACCCTCACATGGGGGCGCCACCAAGACCTCCCCGCGTGGCCCAGATGACCCTGGTGATTGGTTGTCACACGGACCTGGTGGGTGGCCTCAAGCAACTCACTCATTTCCTGGCCTCAGTTCTGTAAAATGAGGACAGTCACAGCCCCGGTGGCTCAGGGGCTGCTGACTGGATGAAATGGAGCTGGCGAGGAGAAAACCCATCAAGTAAGCACATCCTGAATGTTGGTTTTCGTGGTTCTTTAGAGGCGAGAGAATGGAGTGGAGACAGTGCAGCGAGCAGGGGGGGCCCAGGGGAGGTGCGGCTAATATTGGGCTGGGTGATGGAGTTCCTTTTGCTTCCTGGTGGTGTGGCGTTTGACTCGGTCCTCGAGGTGGGACCCTTTAGTGGGTGGGAATCGAGAGGTGCCTTCCTGGTGGGGAGTCACAGCAGAAGAAGGAATCCAAGTGGAGAGTGTAGGCTGCCCTGGGGCAGCAGGGGGGGCAGTCTTGATCGGGGTGGTGGGGGGCTGGGGGGCTGGGGGCGTGGATGGGGCTGTGGTCTCCCAGCAGAGGCTGAGATCAGCTAGGAGTCATAGTCCCTCTGTGGGAGTCTGTCTCCCACAGTATTCCTGGGCCTCATGCATTCTGGTAGGTTGGGTTCAACTCGTCTGGGCCCACAGGTGGGGGTGAGGGGATTGCTCTGCCCGTTCCTCCTTCCCTTGCATCTGCCCTTTGCCTGTGCCCTTGCATTGGTTTGATTTGTCTGTAAGGGCTTGGTTGCTTAGAAAGGGATGCTGAATAATGATCTTTGAATTATTAATGATTTCAGCATTTTGTAATTAAAATGCTCATTTTCTCCATGAATTTTAAGCACACATATATCACAAATACAGACAGAATCTATTTTAATGAATAACATTAAAACACTCAGTTCCAAGTAATGAGGTTATTTCCACATCTTGGCTGATAGTCCATATTTGATTCATTCATTTATTTATCCATTCACTCACTAAATATTTTTGCCCCCCCCTCCATGGGCAAAGTATTAATACAGCTTTGCAAATGTGGCTTCCATAAATTACGATGAAACAAATTCTCTATGCCCGAGTAGCACCCAATCCATCTTCTGGAAGATATTTTTTGGCTAGGTATTTCATGATAAGACCTAGCTTGGAGCACACCTGTTTGCTGCGAAATAGGGCTGACTATTTAGGACAATATTCCGGTGTGAAAGAGGAAGTTTCCCAGGGCATGGCCAGGAGGGTCAGAGGGAACAATACATTACTTTGTGTAAATCAAGTCACGTGATTTTAAGGCTTCCCAGAGCCTGAGACGGATGGCGGAGAGGAGACCAGAAATGTGAGGAAGTCTTAGGGCAGATGATATTTTCCACAGATGGGCCCCCACAACATCTCCCACTGCCCAGGCTCTTGCATCAAGAGGTGAATCTATGTTCCTCCGCTGGGCTCTGGGTGGCCTTTGTGATCGCTTCAAAGCTGCTATAAACATCCAGGTTGAGGTCTTTGTGGAGACAGAAGTTTTCTGTTCCTTGGGGTAGGTAAATACCAAGGTGTGTGGTCGCTAGATCTCACGGTAGAAATATGTTTACTCTTAGAAGAAGCCGCCCAGCTGTCTTTCAAAACGCTGCACCATGTTGCATTCCCACCGGCAGTGAATGAGCGTTCCTGTTGCTCCACGCCCTCACCAGCATTTGGTGTCGTCTGTTCCCGACTGGTGCCATTCTGATAGTTGTGCACCGGAAAATGTGTTTTACTACTTAGTTTGCAGGGGTTTGTTAATGGCAGTGGTGACCGGAGATGGCAAGTGGGAAAGCTGATGGAGGGCGTGTTAGGGAGCAGGGCAGCCTTGTAGGCAGCTAGAGCCGAGCCCCACGTGGGTTCTCTGGGAGGCTGTGTGTCGGAACCCCTCGGGATGATGACGCTGGGCACGTGTCTCCTGTTCCCATTCCTGTTGGGGGGTATTGTGTTGGAATGTCCCCTGAGCAGCTCCTCCCCTTCCCTGTGCTCTGTGTGAGCTCTCCAGCAACCAGGGAGAAGCCTGGACACAGGGACATGCAGCTGGAGGCAGCAGCTGTGGCTTATGTGGGACCATCTCCTGGGTGGGCCATGTTGCTGGGGCAGGAACCATTGGCACTACTTACTGGGCTGCAGGAGCAGGTCTCAAGTCATTGCCTGTCCTTACCCACATGCATGATACAGGGCACAATATTTAAACTCTCTGTATTGGTTAGAGTCCCCAGGAGTAACAAATGGTGTCTTCTGTTAGGATAAATTGAGGTTTTAATTACAGGGGACTTGTTACAAAGTCATGGCAGGTTTCGGGGGAACCATGGCATAATTCAGGGACCAGGGCTTACAACAGAGGAACGATTGCCATTCGAGGATGAGGGAAGGAGATCTTATCGAGACCCAGAAGGAGGGATTACAGTTGTAGCAAGCCACCTTGAGAGGAACGATGACATTCTGTGGGACTTACCACAGAGGACACCGAGGGTGTCCTCAGTGAGGAACCAGAGAATAAACACCTTGAGTCACTCTCTCCTTCCTCCTCCTGGGACTCTCATGGGCTGAACCCAACTGGAAGCCAGACTTCTCCAGGAACCTGATATAGAGTATAATCAGCCCAGCATCCTGGGGCACAGACCAGGGTGGAGAAGGGTGGAGACAGACCCAGAAGAGCAAATGGAAAGATCTGGCCCCAGCGTCCCTTCCTCTCCTTCTGGTTGAGGAGCCCACATGCCCAGGAGAGGGAAGGTATGAAGTCCCACCAGCTACTCTCATGCAAGGTGACGGTGATGTTGATTTGCTCATATTTCCATGTGAAACTTGCATCGTTAGCCAAGTCTGTGTGCTTCACATAAGGAAAATAGAAATGGGGCAGTCATTAAAAACTAGGACTGGAAACCCAGCTGCTACAATTCCCAACTTGGTGGCTGCTCAGGGAGCCTGGAGAGTCATCTTTTCCCACCACCCATTCTTTAGTTCCCTGTACTGGATGGATTCTTTACCTGGTGAGGTGGCCACACCTTCGTTCTTGTGGGATATGAGATCCTGGTGACTTCTGCGGTTTCATGCTGACCAGGAGTGGGGGCAAGGAAGAAAAGAGAGGTATCCCAACGAGTCCTCCAGGCTTCAAAGTCCTTTTTGAAACCCTCTCCTTTTCTACTGGACTCCTACTCTAGTGACTCATCGGCATGAAGAGGCCAAAATAGACTCCTAGGAGGTCTCCTAGGAGGTAGGATCGTACTCTTTCCACCTTCCATAGTATGGGGTAACGGAGGGGATAAAGCAGTCAGAGCCAGCAGCTTGGGGGTCTAAACCACCTCCTTTGCAGTCCTTATCTGTCCCACACCTGCTCACAACTGCTCTTCGTGTACCATTTCCATTTTATAATGAAATGCTTTTGTGCACATTCAGTTGTGTGTCTTCATGACGGGCTGGTAGATGAGAAGCTACCCAGTTCTGTTCACGTTGTGCCTGTGTCTCGTGGTCAGGCTTCCTGTTTCTCCCAGGGCCAGGTCGGAAAGGAGCTGCTTGCCCAGTGGAGATGGTTGCTGACGGAGGGAGGCAGCTCCTTACTCCTGTACCCCAAGTGTCTGTGCTGTGAATCCCCTTTTGGAGCCGCTCAGAGGCTTCACACACCATCCCTGTGCTGCAAACACTTCCAGTGTCAGTGGGTCAAGTAGTCACAAGGTCCAAGGCCAGGGCAGTGCTCGCTGCTGTCTCAGTCCGCTGTGCAGCCCTTCCTTGCTGTAGGCGGTGTTCGTAGCCGGCACCTTCTGGGTTGACAGGATTGCTTTCTGGGTTATATGGCTAGAGAAGCATTTTAAATGTGGTTTATCTTGCCTTCTAAGTCTGAGGTTTTTCATGGTGGGCAGTGTAAGGGCGACCGCTTGCTTCTCATTGCAGAGGAAGTCTCCTGCCCATTGAAGTCTTAGAAACGTCCTTGATGCGCTGGACCCCTGAACTAGTGTGGGTTTGTCTCTCTCCTCTGGCACATGGGAGCACTAAGGCTTGCAGTAGAATGAAGAGTACCAAGATAAAGGTGGGGGGCTCGCTGGAGTTGGAAAATTATCATCTTACACCCATTAAAGATTGGTTCAGGCAAAAGTCATCAATGGGTCCTAACCCAAGGAGAAAGCCTCCAAGAGCAAGGTATCTGTGTGGTCCTACAGTGCCGCCCTGCAGACTGGTTGTAATTACAAGGGGAAGAAGAATAACTACCCAAGGGAGAAAATGGCACCACCTTGACCAGGTGACAAAAAGCAACGTCACCACTGAGGAGATGTTGGGTGTCCTGGGCTTCCAGCTATGAAGCCCTGAGAAGGACAGAGCGTCGTTCCTGGAGTTTTCTGTCCTGGCTTGGCATAACCTGAATCTAACCACGAGGGCCCATGGAGCAAACCCAAAATGAGGAGGAGTCTATTAACAATAAATTATGTTTTTAAATAGTATGCCTTAGTCCATCTGTGCTGCTAAAAAAATACCATAAACTGAGTGGTTTTGTAAGTTTTGCATCAAAGTGAGCCATGCTGAGTCAATGGGATGCAGTACGGATATTGAAAGGACTTCTTTCTTTTGGCGCCTTTTATTTTAACCAAACTTCGGACTAAAACTCTTCCCTATAACGACATCTCCCTTTGGGCCAACTAGGAAGTCAACTCGTGGTTTTAAGTGGCGTGTCTGTATGTAGACTCACATTCCGCAGCTTCCCAGAACGCTTCAAGTGGCCTTTAATGCAGCTCATCCTAGAAGCTGTCCTGTGGGCATTTCTGTATCAAAATATTTTCTTTCAAATTGCAAATCCCAGTAGCTCAAAATCATCAGAATGCAATGGAGCAGGAGAAAATCTGATTTAATATCCATCTCTGCAAATTGAACACTTAGGTGAGGAAGGCAGGGGCTGAGGAATCCCTTCAGGATGGAGAAGGAACCTGGCCACCCCAGGCAGCTACTGATCCCTGGCCAACAGCAGGGTGGGGGGAGGTGTGGGGAGGGGGGGAGGAGGAGGAAACGTACAGCAAAGGCCGAGACGTCACTTGGGATTTCAGGGGAGCCCTCCTTGGGGGCTCTTACCGGCTTAGCAGACGAAGGTATGGAGAGCAGACTCCCCCTTCTGTCAATCCCAATTCCAAATCTGTTTTTTTCCCCACCCTTTACCTTCTTTCTCTTCTGTGCTGGGTTGAATAGTGTCCCCACCAGCGTCCTGCCCACCTGGAGCCTCAGAAGGTGACCTTTGGAAAGAGCGTTTGCAGATGTAATTAGTTGCAGTGAGGTCATGCTAGAGTAAGGTGGGCCCCAACCCGATGGCTGGTGTCCGTGTAAGAGGAGAAAACCGAGACTTGGACACGCAGGAGGGCTATGTGGCTAGGGAAGCAGAGGCTGGAGGGACGCATCTGTAAGTCAAGGACACTGAGGGTTGCTGGCACACCAGCAGATGCTAGAAGGGGCAAAGAAGGATTCTTTCCAGAGCCTCTGGTGGGGACACGATCCTGCTGACATCTTAGCTTTGGGTTTCTGGCCTCCAGGACTGTGAGAGAAGAAGCGGCAGTTGTCTTAAGCTACTCAGTTGGTAGCCAGTTGATTTGCAGCCCTAGAAAATCCTATGCCCTCTTGGAAGAAGAAGACGTCTAGCCATTTGGGGGCCATTTGAAGGACCAGAAACTTCTTTATCTTCTCGGGTGGCCCAGGGTCTCTCGGCTTGGCCCCAGTTTGTACGCACAGGTGAGTTTGGTGTTTGAAGCCGTTGAACTGTCGGGCCGATTTCAGACATGGTGGCTCATTATGTCTTTCTGTCATCTGAGGGCTCACTGGAGCTGAGTCTCCAATGGTCTGTGAGTCACATGAGAGATGCCGTGGGGGTTCCCTGCCTTCAGGGCGAGGCAGGTCTGGATGTGCAGACATGAATGAAGTGCACGGAGGATGGGGTGTGGGAGTGAGCCGGGCATTCTCTGCGTTTGGAGGAGGGGAGATCACAAATTGCCGTCTCAGTATGAGTTGGCAGGATGGGTCAGGGGAGGGGGAAGCCTGCAGATGGGGGAAAGGAGAGATCCACTTGGCCAGCTTCTTCTCCTGGCTTCAGTGGCGGGACCAGCTCTGCGAGCTGCAGGCAGCACCGCCCCCCAGACAGCCCCGGCCGATGAGAGGCCGACGGGGCCAGGGCCTTGCAGCTCAGAGCCCCGAGTCCTAATTCGTGACCTGCCGCTTCACCAGGTCCTGATGACCTTTGTGTGTCTTCGTTTGCCACCCCAAAATACCAAATCACTCGCTGTGGTGTCCAGTTTCCAGCGGTACATAAACGATTGGAGAGCAGGTTGGAAATGTCAGTGGTTCAGAAATGGCGAACGGTAGTTCTCATGATCTCGTCAGTCTGGCCTTGGTTTATGCTGCCAAACCTCAGCAAACTCTCTCTGCTTTCCACTGGCCTCTGTCTGAATATTTGACCGTGAGTAGATTTTGCTGCCGGTTTTTGTTGTTGTTGTTGTTGTTGTTGTTGTTGTTGTTGTTGTTAAACACGCACTGGACGTCCTCTGTGTGGAAGCAAGCATCCTGGTGTATTTTACCTCTGTATTTCCTTCCTGGCTCTTTCTTGGAGGACAGATTTCCTACATCTATTAGCCTCATGGAAGTGATTCGGAGTGTAGCAATGGCAACATGCACATGCAATGTCATATTTTGCAGAAATCAAACTCTGCAAAGCTTCTGCAGTCAAGGGGAGGTATCACGGTGTAGAGGAAGGGACTGGAGATCCTTAGGGCTGGGCTCTGCTTGTGTCTCACGTGTGATTATTACCATTTGATGGATGTTATGCTCAGGGCCGGGTGCCTCGTTTAATTTTATTTTTTTTATATAGTTCTTTTTTTTTCTTTTAAAAATTGACGTGAAATTCACATAACAGAATTAACCATTTTAAAGCGAACAATTCAGTGGCATTTAGGACATTCACAGTGCCGTTCAACCCTCACCTCCATATAGTTCCAAAACATTTTCAATCCCCAAAAGGAAAGCCTGACAGTAAGCTGTGGCTCTGTGGCCCCTCCTACCCCCCCCCCCCCCCCCCCCAGCATCCACCAGTCGGCTTTCCTTCTCTGTGGATTTACCTGTTCTAGAATTTCCTATGAGTGCAATCATAAAACCTTTCGGTTCAAGCTTCTTCCATGTAGCATGTTTTTGAGGTCCATCCATGTTGTAACAGGTAGCAGCACTCCATTCCTGTTTATGGCTGGATACTCTTCATTCTATGGCGATGCCCCGTTCTGTTTATCCATTCACCTGCCGAAGGACATTTGAGCTTTGTTCACCTTGTGGCTATAGTGATGGCATTGCCGTGAATATGCGTGTCCCTACATACATTTATTTTAGTACCGGTTTTCAACTTGGGGGGTATATACTTAGAAGTGGAATGGCTGGGTCATATGATAATTTTATGGTTAACTTTTCCCTCAGTGGCTGCTGCACCATTTTATGTTCCCACCAGCAATATACAAGGTGCCTACTTTTTAAATTAAAAAAAAAAATCGGGGGGGGGGGGGTTGTGCCTGGGTGGCTCAGCCGGTTAAGCATCTGACTTCAGCTCAGGTCATGATCTCCCAGTTTGTGGGTTTGAGCCCGCGTTGGGTGCTGTGCTGACAGCTGAGAGCATGGAGCCTGCTTCGGATTCTGTGTCTCCCTCTCTCTCTGCCCTTCCCCCACCCAAGCTCTGTCTCTCTCTCTCTCTCTCTCTCTCTCAAAAATAAATAAACAAAATTTTTATATGATTAGCATATAGTGTTATATTAGTTTCAAGTGTACAATCTAGTGATTCAACAATCTATACATTACCCAGCACGCAACAGGATAAGTGTACTCTTAATCCCCTTTATCCGTCTCACCTCTCCCCCACCACCTCCCCTCTGGCGACCATCAGTTTGTTCTCTGTATTTAAGAGTCTGTTTTTTTGTTTTTCTGGGGGTTTTTTGTTTGTTTGTTTGTTTATTTGTTTTGTTTCTTAAATTCCACACATGAGTGAGATCATATGGTTTTTGTCTTTTCTGTCTGACTTTTTTCACTCTTTGGCTCCATCCATGTTGTTGCAAATGGCAAGATTTCATTCTTTGTTATAGCTGAGTAATATTGCATGGTACGTATATACCATATCTTCTTTATCCATTTGTCTATTGGTGGACACTTGGGTTGGTTCCATATTTTGGCTATTGTAAATAATGCTGCAATAAACATAATGGTGCATATATCTTTTCAAATTAGTGTTTTTGCTTTCTTTGGGTAAGTACCCAGTAGTGGAATTATTGGGTCATATGGTGGTCTTATTTAAAAAAAAATTTTGTTTTAACATTTATTCATTTTTGAGAGACAGAGAGACAGAGCATGAGCAGGGAAGGGGCAGAGAGAGGGAGACACAGAATCCAAGGCAGGCTCTAGGCTCTGAGCCGTCAGCACAGAGCCCGACGCGGGGCTCGAACTCACGAACTGCAAGGTCATGACGTGAGCCGAAGTCGGTCGCTCAACGGACTGAGCCACCCAGGTGTCCCATCGTGGTCTTATTTTTAATTTTTCGAGGAACCTCCATACTGCTTTGCACATGTAAATGCACCAGTTTACATTCTTACCCCCAGTGCATGGGGGTTCCGTTTTCTCTATATCCTCACCAGCACTTGTCATTTCTTGTCTTTTTGATTCTAGCCATTCTGACTAGCATGAGGTCATACATATCTTGTTGTGGTTTTGGTTTGCATTTTTTGATGATCAGTGACATTGAAAAGTGCTTTTTTTTTTTTTTTAAGTTTATTTATTTTGAGAGAGAGCGAGAGTGTGAGCGGGGGAGGAGCAGAAAGAGAGGGAAAGAGAGAGAATCCCAAGTGGGGTCTGCACTGTCCGTGCGGAGCCCGATGCGGGGCTCCATCCCATAAACCACGAGATCGTGAGCAGTCCGATGCTCGACTGACTGAGCTGCCCAGGCACCCCAAGTAGTGCTCACTTCTGCTTAACTCTCAGGGTCATTGAAAGATCCCCCCGAGCGCATGCCCTCTTAAATGTGCTGCCCTGGTGCCCCATTGTCCTTGCTGTTGGTCAGGCCTGTTCTCTGCATTGAAGGGCCACTGTCAGCTGACTGAGGCAAGTCCCACGAAGGGAGAAGTTCTCTGTGGCTGGGGAGAAGGGTGTTTTAGGTTTCCAGGCAGGTGTCCGAGCACCTGCAGCATTTACTAAAAGACCCGGAGGCTCAGGCTGTTAGGGTGTATCAGCCGGGTTTCCTTGGGACAGGGAGGCCCACCTGAAGTGGACTCGGCTGGTACTTCTCACCTTGAACGTGCACCAGCCACCTGGGGGTCTTGCTAAAATGCAGCCTCTGGTCCCCTGGGTCTGGGGCCAGGCTGAGACTACATTTCTAATGAGGTCCCAGGAGGTGCTGCATCTCCGAAGACCACCCCCTGAGTAGCAAAGGCCTAGAAAACGAGAAAGAAATCATCGGCAGCCTCACTGGAAAGAGCAAAATGTCGCCAGACGTGCAGCCGGACTGTCTCCGACTTTCTTTCTTCGCTCCTTTGCGAGCCGCCGACTCCATCTCTCGTCTTGATGTCATCACACCGCAAGGAGCCCCCTCCGACAGCTCATGCCTCCCTCCTCACGTGTCTGTCCCTCTGGGATCAGGCCCAGATTTGCCTGGAGGCATCGGATCTGCCCATCCCGGGCTAAGTGCCCACCGTGGACCGGTCAGCACAGACGGGGGTGTGGTCCGTAGGCAAGGGACATGTGCCACTGGAAACCTGTGGTCAGGCCGCGGGGGACACGCTTCCAGAAGGAGGGAAGGACTTTCTCTGTGGAAGCAGGGCAGGATTGCCGGGAAGATGGTCTGTCGAATGGGGGGCAGGTCTGTCACTGCGGCCCTAGGCCCTTGACGAGCTAAGGCAGGAGAGTTTCATTAGCATACTTACTGCAAGGAGGAAAATAGGAAAACTGATTGCATATTGAGAATGTCTCAAGCTTTGACAATTTGCTTAACAGCATTTCTGTTTCCTATAAAATCGACACGGTAATTTCCTCACTTATATTACACTGTGGCAGTCAGTCCTTCATTACCTTTCTTTCTTTCTTTCTTTCTTTCTTTCTTTCTTTCTTTTTTTTATCATAGCATGTGCAGAAAATGAGAACATACATGGGGTTAATGGAGGCAGCTGCCCATGGTCAGGGTGAGGGGTCTGGATACTCTGGGTCTGAGGACGTCCAGCCCCACAACCACCTTTAACCTATTTGCCAAATGCCACTGAGCCATGGCACCTGCTTCGGAAGCTGTCTTCGAGGGGACTGTTTCAGGGCAAAGTCATCATCTCCATGAAGACAGGCTGGGGCACCCGGGCGACTCAGTCAGTTGAGCGTCCATCTCTTGACTTCAGCTCAGGTCATGATCTCAGGGTCGTGGGATCAAGCCCCACATCAGGCTCTGCGCGGAGCTCGGCGCCTGCTTGAGATTTTCTCTCTCTCTCCCCCGCTGCCCCTCTCTCCTGCTCGTGCGCACGCGCTCTCTCACTCTAAAATAAAAAAATAATAATAAAAAAGAAAATCTGCACCTTCGTGTCAGCCGGTATCTGTGTTAGCAAGGCAGTAATTCACACAGGCAGAGTCTTAAGGGAATAAATGATTCCCTCTTGCTCAAAGAGGTGTAATGGCTGTATACGACTCTAGATGCTGATCATTCATAGTCAACTTTACCCTGGACGTGGGGCCCAAACTCAAGACCCCCCCGACGGAGCCAGCCAGGAACCCCCATGCCAATTTCTTAGATTTGTCATGGATCCAAACACAATGTACCCTATGGCTTTAATTTCCATTGAGTTCAGTTCATCCAAACAAGAGTCAACCCACAATGGAAAGTGCCTCCTTTTTGCTGCAGCCACTTACTACATCTAAATGGCTTATTAAATGAAGAATGTTGTCCAGGCTACACTCACCACAGATGACGAGACGATTCCTGTGGTTGGATGTAATATCTGTTCTTTGGTTTATAGATCCAGAACACCGCAGAGAGTTCCATGGGAGGCCTGGAGCTTGTATAATAAATCAGAACTAACTGGAAAAGGTTTCAAAGTGCCCCTTGCACTGTTATCTAGGCTACAGACAATACTTCTCTGGAAAGTGCACAATAGGTCTTAATAACTAACCCCTTGGGGCGCCTGGGTGGCTCAGTCGGTTGAGCGGCCGACTTCAGCTCAGGTCATGATCTCGTGGTCAGTGAGTTCGAGCCCCGCGTTGGGCTCTGTGCTGACAGCTCAGAGCCTGGAGCCTGTTTCAGATTCTGTGTCTCCCTCTCTCTGACCCTCCCCCGTTCATGCTCTGTCTCTCTCTGTCTCAAAAATAAATAAACATAAAAAAAAAAATTTAAAATAACTAACCCCTTTTGTTTTTAGTGGAGGTAGAGGTAGGAAGGGATGGGTGGCAAGATGCCAGCGTCCCGTCGCCTCACTTGTACAAAATGAAATGCATTCCCATCACGGAGTGGGCTTTGGTCATTGTGAGTCCTGGGTAACAGCAGCTTATTGAGGAAGTGAGGGGATCAATGGAAAGTCGCTGAGTATCAAAACTACCATTCATCCTAAACCAAGGAGCAGGAATCATCATCAGCAGCTAGTTGGTAGAATTGAGGCCATGGGGTAGATGGAGTGAATAGTTAAATGGCAAAGACTGAGGGAGAGGCTACAGAGCTTGAAATCAAATAAAAGGCAAAATGAAAAAGAAGGAGGCAACTCCTTGCCCTCATCTCCTGAGATCCCCAGCGTTGGCAAGAGTATTTAGAACATGGTTGGGGCTCAAGAACTGTTTGCTGAATGAATCAATGAATGAACCCAAGCATCGCTCTGCACCCCTTGTCCAAATCCTGGGAAGACATCTTCCATAACAGAGGGCAAAAATCTAACTAGTCCAATTCAAGAATAAAATGGAATGTTAGGAATGTGAGACGTTTTAAAAATTGAGAAAAAGGCATGGGGACGAGAGGTACAGAGTAGGAATTATAGTCAACGGTATCGTGGTAGCGTTGTGTGGTGATGGATGGTGGCTACGCTTGTGGAGAGCACAGCACGGCCCAGGAGTTGTCAGATCACTGTGTTGTAGCCCTGAAACGAATATAACATGGTGTGCCAACTGTATTTTAAAAAATTGAGAAAAAAGGCAGGTCTAAACCAAAAGTAATCTAAAATCGACTCAGTGATGTAGTGGAATAAGCACCAGGCTGGGAATTAGGAAACCTGAATTCTATACTGATGTCTTTCAACTTGCTACATGCCTCCGCGAGGCACTTTACATCAGGAGGGAAGAGAAGGAATGTCCCGTGACGGTGTGGGAACCCTTGGTAAGGAAATAGGAAAAAATATCACTGTAAGACATCAAGTCATATCATACAACTGAATAAGCTCCAGTTATATTGAAAGGGTAAATGGAAAAGTGATGAAAATGGTTAAGATGTAGGAGCCTAGGATTCTGTACTTACTGAGCGCTTGATGGGAAGAAATTCTGGTTCAAGCTTTTTTGGATTAGTGTGGGTTGTAAGAGCTCTAGAACATTATTTTCTTATTTTTGTTCACACTTCTGTTGGATTTGTGGGGCAACTGTGTTTATGAGATAAACTGAAAAACACACTGTCAGTGCACAGTGACTGCTGCCTGCCTTGACCAGACCCCCACAATTCCAGTGCCCTCCCCTTTCCCCCAAGGGAGCCCCTGGGAGATCCCTTTCCAGATTCTTCTGATCTAAAACTTATCACACCTTATAAATTACTCCAAGACTTGCAGTTTTCATTCAACATTGTGCCTTGGAGAACTATCCATTTTAGCACATATTGATCTGCTTTTTCCTCTTCTTCTTCTTTTTTTTTTCCTAAGTGCTCGTTGCAGGATATGAAGACAAATAGGGCAGTACCTTGAGAATCCTGGGGCCAAGTGACTTCATACTAGAATACACTAGAATTCTATGCCAAAACTATCCATCAAGTTTGAGGGACACTTAGAGACATTTTCCGACGGGCAAGAACACGGTTCTCCTCTGAGGGTCCTTGCGAAGTTCCCCTCACTTTATTATACAAAGCAGTTCAGCCCTCTTTTTGTCCCCCTGGCCCATCCTGGTTCTTTACTTCCCTAAACAGCCCTGTTCCTTTGGGTGACATTCTCTCCCCACCTCCCACTGTGCTGTGTGGCCATTTAACACTGAGCGGGCATTCAATCCAATAAAAAGTCCCGCAGCCAAAAGAAACTCTTGTCTGAGCAAAATTTGCTTTCAGATTTATGTTTTCTACTGTTTTTCTGTCTTCTAACTGTCTAGTTTCTGCCTTTTTCTTTAATAACAGTTCCTGTAGGTTTCCTTGACTTTCCTTTGTGCCCTCTCAATGTTCTGTGTTGGGTGCTTCATTCATTTTCTCTTCATTCTTTGTTTTTCTTCTCTTTTTGGTCAATAGAACTGAAGTGTTTTTGGCTGAGCTTTTCTTAGCTCTCTCCTATGGATTCTTACTGTGGCCATTTCATTACAGTTTCTAGAAATTATGTTTTTGTTTGTCCGTTTTCTTTGACTCAAGGAAAATGTAAGAGCCTTTGCCCCTGTCCCAGGGGGATGGGTCTTTTGTGTTTTAATTTGATTTTCAGTTTCTAGTTTTATTGCATTGTGATCATAGGAAGTTTTCTGCCCTGTTTTTACTTTCCGGAGATTTTCTTTTTGGCTCCTAACTGAGTCCAGTTTTTTGTTGTTTTGGTTTTTTTATACTTTCATGGGCACTTAAGCTGAAGATATTTTCTTTGTTTTTAGGGTGTGTGTGAATGTATGCATGGGTGTACTTCTGTACATGTAAACCAGACCTACTTATTAATTATACTACTTAGGCCATATATAATTTATTTTTTATCTACTTTTATGCATCAAGGACAGAGGGAGGTGCACAGAGATACAGAGCTGTTATCTTTATTATGCGATTATAGCATTTAACTTAATAGAGTGCTCATTTCTGTCTTTTTTGTTTAATGCTTTGTGGTCTGTAGTCTGTCTTGAGTGTATTAAGATCACAACCCTTGCTCTTTTGTGTTTGTGCTTGAATTTTAAAAACCTTTGTAAAGACTGAGAAATCTTTATGAAACATGTCGGTTCGGCCGTGGCTCTTGTGTATAGCTTGTGCTTGGGTTTGCCTTGGCCTCCGATCTCTTCCTTTTACTGCTTTCCCTCTTCCCACCCTTCCATCAGAGCTGAGTTGAGCTCATTTACCTCTATTAATGGTAGATGGGATCCATTTTTAGTTTTCCATATTATTTTACGTTATGATTTCAATTTTTATACTTTTGTATAAAGTTATTTACCAGGTGGTCTCTTGTCTTTGAAAACCTTTCTGAAGTCTAGGAAGGTTCGCGTTATTATTATCCTAGTGGCTGCTTCTATAATTTCATTTAAAATGAACACCCCTGGTCCTCTATTTTTTATAAAGTATATGTTCTCCTCAGTAAAGTAACGGTAAAAATCCCTGTGCGACGGCTTCCTTCTCCCTCCCGTACACCCACTTTTAGTCAATAAAACCCATCTGCATTAGTACGTATCCTTGTAAGGTAGTTATGTTTATACTTCTAACATGTGATTTGTCAGCTATTAATGACTTTCGTTGCTTTTCAGTTCTTACAAACGAGGCAACCGACCAACTTACTCTGTCTTTTGCCTTCATACTCCCTTCTTCTGCCGAGTTTTGTCATTGCAACATTTCTACATTGTCACGGCAGGTAGCATTTACTTCTGCTCTGTGACTGTCGTCCACACATTTGTTTTGGTTTCATTTTCCAATTAAACATCCAACGTTGGGGCACCTGGGTGGCTCTCTCGGTTGAGTGTCTCACTCTTGGTTTCAGTCAGGTCATGATCTCATGGTTCGGAGAGTTTGAGCCTGCATCGGGCTCTGTGCTGACAGCGTGGAGCCTGCTAGGGATTCTCTCTGTCTCCCTCTCTCTCTGCCCCTCCCCCCTCAAAATAAATGAATACATTAAAAAAATACATTTTAAGCATATCTATTGCTTACCACTAGCATCTTTCTTTCCCTGTGGTTTTCCTAATCATCTCCTGGTTGGCTGATATTTGCCTTCTTATAGTTTTCTCAAGGACTCATGATAACAGTGTTTCCTAACTTCTTGCAACTACAGAAAAAAGTACTCTTTATACTTGAAGGACGGGTCATACTTTTCCCATGAGTACCTCTTGGATGCCGCTCCATTATCTTTTGGTGATTAATGGTGGATAAAATCTAAAGCCAGACTGACTTCTTTGTCTAGAAATTTTTTTCTTTCTTTTTTTTTTAAATCCAGAAACTTTACTGTGATTAAGTTGTGGTGTTAACCATTCTGGGTCAACTTTTTGTCTGGTACACGGTATAATCTTTCAACTGTACCAATGGCATTCTTTTTTTATTTCATGAAAAATTTCATGAACCGTGTCATTAAATGTTTGTTTTGTTACATTGCTCTGTGTTTCTTCAGGGATTCCGATGATGTAGGAGTTGAATCTCCTTTACCTGTCTTCCAGAGCTAGCTTTTTTTTCCTAAGAAAAAAATCCTTTCTTTAATTTTGTTTTATAATGCTCATTTTTCTTCTTCTTCTTCTTCTTACCTCTGTTTCTTTGTGAGCTTCCAGAGTATCTAGACGCATTTTTGCTCCTTCCAATATTTATTCATTGATTCTTTCTTGGAGTATGCCAGCTCATGTCTTATTTCTTTCTGTTAAATAAATTGTATCTTTCCTGTGTTTCTCATCATCCTTTATAGAGATAATGGCCACCCTGAATATTTTTAAATTTGCAGTGAAATACTCAGTTCAAATTTTTATCTGCTCTGTGGCAACGTTTTTCTATGAGTGGTCTTCATCATTGATGTATTTTGTTGCTCTGTTCACTATTATTTCCTAGATCATCTTTGTATTAATGCTAATTCCCTTTTTATCACTCATCACAGAGTGATCATATTCTCCTTAGCCAGTCTGTAAGAGGTTCCTGTTTAGGGACAGGGTGCATGGGGACTAAGATAGCTTTCCAGAGGCAGACTTCTTGCAGATACGGCTTTTAGTGTCATTCTTTTATTTTATTATTTTTACATTTTTTATTAAATTAAAAAAATTTTTTTAATGTTTTCATTTATTTCTGAGACAGAGAGAGACAGAGCATGAGCAGGGGAGGGGCAGAGAGAGAGGGAGACACAGAATCCAAAGCAGGCTCCAGGCTCCGAGCTGTCAGCACAGAGCCCGACGTAGGGCTCAAACCCATGAACCAGGAGATCATGACCTGAGCCGAAGTTGGAGGCTCAACCGACTGAGCCACCCAGGGGCCTCTAGTGTGATTCTTAATGTAGGCTCTTCTGCTGTTTCTTTCAGATCAAGGAGACCTTTTGCCTCTGCCTCTGGCCCCTCCTGTCATTCACAGTCACTGTTGTTGTTAAGGGATACACCTGTTATAATAAAGTGGCAGCCCTTCCCCTTCAGGGGGTGCATTCAGCAGCATTTCTGGGCCCTTTTCTTTTTACTTCTTCCCAGGTAGTTTCTGCTCAATTTCAACTGAATTTCTCAGTCTTCGCATACATCTTCAAGTCCACCAATTATACTTAAAGTCTCACTGAGAATGAAATTTCTCAGTTGTGTTGGCGACGCTTCTGGTGGCTGGTATAATCTAGGGGGCAAGGAGAGAGATGTACGCTTAAGTAGCCATGCTCACACTTGAAGTCCAGCTTTGTTTCCTGAAGCCATCTTTATGATTTCATTCTTGGTATATAACGAAACCATGCCACATTTACATTTTTTTTAAGTTTTTTTTTTTTTAACATTTATTTTTGAGACAGAGAGAGACAGAGCATGAACGGGGGAGGGGCAGAGAGAGAGGGAGACACAGAATCGGAAGCAGGCTCCAGGCTCTGAGCCATCAGCCCAGAGCCCGACGCTGGGCTCGAACTCACGGACTGCGAGATCGTGACCCGGGCTGAAGTCGGACGCTTAACCGACTGAGCCACCCAGGCGCCCCTACATTTTTGTAATATATGAGCTCGAGGTCTGATACATATTTTTTCTAGTTGTTCTACTATCTTTTATTGAATATTCTGACCTTTGTTTCATGTTTTGAAATGGTATAGTTTATCATATACTAGGATCCTATATTTACTCTTTTGGAAGATTTTTTTTTTTTATGTCTGTTCCTTCAGTTATTATTACCGTAATATTTTAATACTGAATATTTATAATATGCTTTTGTGTCTTTTTTTCCCCCAGAATTTATTTGCTACTTTTGCTATTCTTTTTAAAAATGGCTATTTATTTGTTTTGAGGTAAGGAGGGGCAGAGAGAGAGAATCCCAAGTGGGTTCCATGCTGTCAGTGCAGAGTCCACCATGAGATCATGACCTGAGCCGAAATCCAGAGTTGGATGCTTAACTGACTGAGCCACCCAGGTGTCCCTATGTTTGCTATCCTTGTAGATATAATACAGTCAGGTATATGGTGATATCCCCTCCAGAATGGGGATATGACATGTATCCGTTTCTGGGTTTATTGAAATATGGAATTCTTTTAATGGTAGAATAAGAATTTCTCACTTTTGAAGCTGATATTCTATAAAGCAGTTTGAGAAAGACTGCCCTAGTATTTCAGCAGTAAACACCATGCTTACTGTTGACATTAAGAAGACATCTAACATGTTGTATTGGTCTATTCCTATTTTTCTAAATTTTTAAAAAGCCAGAAAGGAGATTAAATTTTGCATCTGTTGAGAAGAATCATTTCCCTCCCTTGACCTGTTAATATAATGTATTATGTCCAGAATTTAATTCTCGCTGGGAACCATCTCTACATTTCTATTAGAAACCATATGTGTTCAGGGCATGTTATTATTTTAATATATTTCTAGACTTGAGATATAATAAGATTCTGCATCTATACTTGTGAGATTTAGTTACTAGTTATCCTTGTCCCATTTTGATTTTAAGTGGTTCAAGCTTCTTACGATAGAATGGAACTTTTTTTTCTCGTTTTTCTCCCAGAAAAACAGTTGAAATTCTGTAGAAATGGTCACTTGCTCAAGAGATTGAGCAAGTTGCCCAGTGAGGAAGCCATGTTGCCTTCCTGTCTCCTTAGGGACTGTTCTTGGACATATTGTTCAGTTTCTTCTGCAGTGTGAGGTCAATGATAGACTACCGGGGTCAGAGTGTGCCAATTCCAGTTACCAGAGTGTGAGAAGCTTCTTAACCTTTTTAAACTTCTCTGTCTTTATCTGAAGAAACATGCATAATAATAGGACCTACGTCACTAGGTTGCTGGGCGGATGAACTGAGACAATACAAGGAAAGCACTTAGCCAAAGAAGACCCAACACTAGCAAATGCTGGATAACCTTGGCCTTTTTCTTATTCTTGATCTATTCAGATTTGCTCCCCTTGCAAGAGTCAGTTTTAGTAAATAGACTATGTCTAGATGATTAGCCATTTCACTGAGAGTTAAACTTTTATGACCATACAGTTGTTCACAGTATTTGCTTATAATTAAAAAAAAAAATCTTCTACATCTGTGGGTATGATATCTAATTCTCAGTAATGGATATTTGTGGTTCTTCCCTCACTTTTCTTGATTAGCATTGTTTTGGGTTTATTTTATTGGTCTTTTTAAATATTGGATTTATTTATCAATGCTATTGTTTTCCTGCCTTCTGTTTCATTAATTTCTGTTTTGGCTTCATTATTTTTTACTCTTGCTGCCTCTGTTTTGCTATTGTTGATGTTTTCCCCGCTTCTAGAGCAAATTGCTTATTTCATTGATTTCTATTTCTTCTTATTTAGCAATAAAAACATGTAAAGTTAGGAATTTCTTTCTAGGTGCTTAACATTTAATTACTGTGAAGCGGGTTAGCAAGCCAAGGCTATGGATCAAATTCAGCTTGCTATCTGTTTTTATAAATAAAGTATTATTGGAACACATGCACCGCCATTCATTTATGAGCTGTGTGTGGCTGTTTTCACACTACTGTGACAGAGTTATCCGTGGTGATAGAAACCTATGGCTCATAAAGCCTGAAATATTTACTATGTGGTCCTTTTCAGAAAACATTTGCTGATCCATATAAAGCATTCCATACTTGTTGATATATACTTTTGTCATCATTTTTATTTTCTAAATAGCCTACAATTATACATCTCACAACTTGTTTTGGAAAGTGTTTTAATTTCTATGTGGTTTGAATTTTGTTTGTTTGTTTGTTTGTTTTTTAGAGAGAGCGAGAGAGAGCACGAGAGAGAACGAGAGAGAGCAGGAGTAGGGTAGAGGGGCAGAGGGAGAGAGAGAGACGGAGAGAATCTTAAGCAGGCTCCACACTCAGCGCAGAGCCCAATGCTGGGCTCAGTCCCACAACCCTGCGATTATGACCTGAGCCGAAATCAAGAGTCGGATGCTCAACCAACTGAGCCACCCAGGCGTCTCTGAATTTTCTTGTTTGTAATTTCTTTCAATTTTAGTTTTATTGTGTTTGGCCAGAAGATATTGCCTATATAATTTCTTTTCTTTCTTTCTATCCTTCTTTCCTTCCTTCTTTCTCTCTTTCCTTCCCTTTCTTCCTTCCTTCCTTCCTTCCTTCTTTCATTTCTTTCTTTCCTTCCTTCCTTCCTTCCTTCCTTCCTTCCTTCCTTCCTTTCCTTTCCTTTTTTCTTTCTTTCTTTCTTGTTTACTGAGATGTTCTTTTATGGCCTAAAAGTGTGATCAGTTTTGTAAATGTTCGAAAGACATTGAAAAAAAATGCATAGTTTCTATAGAAAACAAAATGTGATACCGACTTTATTCATTATATTATTTGAATCCCAATTCTTTATTTGCTTTATATCCAGATAAGGATTGAGAGCTGAAGATAAAGCTATGGCTGGGTTTTTTGTTTCTTATATTTCTGACAGCTCTGGTCTGGCTTATTTTGGTGCTGAGTTGCTCACAAACATCCATGGGCAATGGAAGCATGGCCTGAACAGTACCTGCTCGCTCTGGCCAGTTCTGCTGCTGCTCAGGGAACTCACACCATGAGGAGTACACGTGGCTCCATTTCCACTGTCACCCCTGTCGTCCTGCCGACAGTCTGCTGACCCTGGTTGCAGACCCCCACGGCTGATCACAAATCAGGAGCGAGCTCAGCTGAGACCATCATGAGAGATGTCCAACTGAGCCCAACCCAAGTTGCCGACCCACAGGCTAGTGAGCTAAAGAAATGGTCATTGCTTTAGGCTCCTAAGCCCTGGCATGGTTGCCTGTGTAGCAGATACTAACATGTTCTTTGTGAATTTTGCCTTTTATCGGTATCAACGAACACTCTTTGTCCAATGATAAACCTTCCCGTGTTTTGTATTTTAATCATACTGCTTTGCTTTCTATCTATATATCTTTGTGTGTATTTAAGGTATCCAATATGATTTGATCTACATATACACAGTGAAATGATTACTACAGTCAAGGTCATTATCATATCATGTCCTCACATTGTTTGTGTGTGTGTGTGTATGTGTGTGTGTGTGTGTGTGTGTGATGAGTCCATCTGAAATCTACAGTGGATAGTTTCGGGAGCTGAGGGTCTCGGTCCAACGGCCATAAATAAACTGAATTCTGACAACAGCCAGTGAGTTTGGGAGAAAATCCCAAGCTTGAGATGGAAATCACAGTCCTGGCTGACACCTTGGTTTAGTCTGATGTGACCCTGAGCAGAGGACCCAGCTAACCCGTGCCAAGACTCCTGACCCAGGGAAGTTAGGAGATAGTAAGTATGTGTGGTTTTGAGCAACTAAGTTTGTGGCATTTGTTACACAGCAATAGAAAGCAGTTACACCTTTATATTTCTTTTTTAAAAAAATGTTTATTTATTTATTTTGAGAGAGAGAGGGAGAAAGGGAGAGAAACTGCGAGCAGGGGAGGGGCAAAGGGAGAGGGAGAGAGAGAATCTCAAGCAGGCTCTATGCTAAGTGTGGAGCCTGACATGGGACTCTATCTCTTGGCCATGAGATCATGACCTGAAGTGAAATCAAGAGTCAGATGCTTAACCAACTGAGCCCCTGAGGTGCTCCCACCTTTATATTTCTAAATAATGTGATTATATTGCTATTGATGGAAGTATTAGTTTTAGGCATCATGTATGACTTCTTTCTCTGGTGGGTGAAGAGTTCATTCACCACACGCTTGACCTCCTCTCTCTATTTGTGCCCCATTAGAGTTAACAGTGGGCTGACCGGGCTACTTGGTTTCATCTTTGCCCCAAGGATGAGTCTTAACTGGGCTTTGTAGCTCAAGGCCTTCTCACTTTTATCTCTTACCAGTTGGAGATGAGAAACAGTTCCATTTTCTAACCTGCAAATCCTGGAATTTATGGCCTCTCCAAATGCTCTTTCAATCCTGCTTGTAAAATGGCCATTTCTCCTATGAGCTTATTTCTTTCTTATGGTGACTTGTCAAGAACAGCCATTAGCAAATATCCAGTGTTACCAATATTCTGCTTTCCCACTTTGCTAAAACCACAAATTCATTAGTTGCACTCTCAGCCTTCTAGGTTATCACAGGTGATCGTTTTATCAAACATGTCACCACTGCATAAAAAGCCTTTACTGTCAGTTTTCTCACCACCTGCCACTCTGCCCTAAGATAAGACCCAGGCACATATTTTGTGTAGTATTATGGGAGCAGCTCACTGCTGGTGTTAGTCTTTGAATCGTTCAGCTCTTTGACCATGACGACCAACACGAAACAAATCAAACAACCAAACTTGTGGCTTACAGTAACAAAGGTTTATTTCTACTGAGATCGCTGTGGGCTGGCTGTGGGTCTGCTCCATGGGTTTTCCTTCATTCCAGAATCCAGGCCAAAATGGTGGCCCCTCTCTGAGAGTAAAGTACATGGTAGTTTCAACTTTTGCTTGAAAAGGTCACATGTCACTTCTGCTCACGTTTTATTGGCCAAAAAGTCATGTGGCCAAGCTTGTTATCAGTGGGTCAGGCATGTGTAATCCTCCCTCAGGGAGGGGCAAAAAGTATCTGCTCCAGCACCATAGCCACCCTTAGTAGACAGGGAGGCGGTATTTGTAAGACACACGGTCAAGGAATCATTAGTTTTTCGAGTATAAAAGGAGCAACTGTAAATCAACAAGAAAAAGGCAGGCAACCACTAGAAATATGGGCAAAGGGAATAAATAAGGAGTTCACAGAGGGGAAAGCTAATGTTTAGAAGCATATGGAGAGATGCTCAATCTCATTAGCAATCAGAGATATGCAAATTAAACCAACATATCCATGCAACTGTCACAAACTATGAAGTTGGAAAATATCAAGTATTGACTTGAATGTGCGGAACTCTGTGTCCTGCTCATGAGAAGGTAGACTGGGGTAGCTATTTTGGTGAGTAATTTGGGAGGAACACGTGAAATGGCATAACGGAGGGAAATGAACGTGTTCTGTATTTGAAAGATCTGTCTTTGTGAGATTATTGTCGCACAAGTTCCAGCCCTCCTTCCTCATTCAGTACTTGAGTGGTGAGTAGTCCCATTCCACCAGAATGTAAGCTCTGAGAGGGTGGGACCATGTCTGATTTGCCCATCATTGCATCCCTAGCACCCTGCACAGGGCTCAGCACAGAGGGACACTCGTATGTGTTTGGTAAATAAATGCATGTTTTAAAAAATTCATTCAAATAAGAGAGTGACGTGCCTCGTCTATGGCAGGAAGATACGGATTTGCTAGTCTACACTTGTATTGCCCAAGTCCTTCTCTGGGAGGTGTTTTGGACTAAATTGTGATTCCCCTCCCTGCTCTTCCAGTTCATGTGTTAAAGCCCTGATCCCCGATGGGGCTTTGGAGGAGGCAGGTAAGGTTAAATGAGGTTGTAAGGGTGAGGCCCTAATCTATAGGGCTGTTGTCCTTATAAGAGGAAGAGAAGGAGTCTCAGTCTCCAGGCATGCACAGAGAAGAGACCGTGTGGGGGCACAGTGAGAAGGTGCCATATATAAGCCAGGAATAAAGATCTCACTAGAAACCAGCCCTCAGGGCACCTTATTCTTGGACTCCTAGCTTCTGGAATTGTGAGAAAATAAGTTTCTATTGTTTAAGCCACCTATTATATGGCATTTTGTCATGACAGCCCAAGCAGGCTAATATGGGATCCAATTTATCACCTGGTATAAACCTGCATCATTTGGTTTAATTTGCACTTCTGTATAGTGATTCATACAAGGGCAGAAAAATATCAAGCTATTCAAGTCTCACCTATTGATCATAATTTGCTAAAATAGAAATGTATTTTGGGAAGCTTTCTATTTGAGGTGGATGGGAACTTTGATAATACAAAGTTCACCAAAGAACCTTAAGCAATAGTTTGAAGTGGTTGAATGATTTTAGGGTATGTGGTTCTTTATGGGCTGATAGGGAGTTTTCAGATCACCCAATTTTTGTTGGTTTGAGGCATGCTATAGGAATTGGGTCATCACGTTATGAAAACCAGGTTCAGAATGGAAGATCCACCTGGATAGACCACCCCAAGATGCGTGAAGAGAACATAATGGGTTGTACAGCCCATGGCTCTACCCATGTTAGGAGGCAACTTTACAGTCTTTCAAGTGCTTTTGTAGACATGATTTCAGTTGATTTTGCCAACATGCTAATAAGGTAATAAGATAGGTGGGGCAGGTGGTATTGTCCGTGTACTGGTTAGCTTTTGCTGTATAACAATCTACTCTGAGTTATTTATTCTCATGGATGGCTCAGCTAGGTGGCTTTGCGCATCTCAGTAGCATTTGTTCCTGGGGACTGGGAGTGGCTTTGACTTGGCTGGAGAAACTTGGTTGGGACACTTGGCTGTGCTCCACTTGTCCCTCATCCTCTCAGGCATGTCCTTCCCTTGGTGATGGCAGAAGCTTAAGAAAACAAGTGGAAGCTCAGGCATGTCCTTCCCTTGGTGATGGCAGAAGCTTCAGAAAACAAGTGGAAGTGTTCAAGGTCTCTTGGCATAGGCCCGGAACCAATGAACTCTTATTTCTGTTGTATTCTGTTGACCAGAGTCACATAGCTGAGTCTAGAGTCAGCGCTGGAGAGGATTACCAAGTTATTTGGCAAAAGGTGGGGATACAAGAGGGGTAAAGAATCGGGCCATTAATATATCAACTACCACACCCCACTTTACAAGTACTGAAGCAAAGGCTTAGAGGTGAAGTGACTTCTTCAGGGCCTACAGCTCCTTGGTGGTCAGTCTAGGAAAAAATCCCTTCTTACCCATCCATCTAGTGTGTTCTCAAATGACAAATGTGACCCACAGGGGAACAGTGGGTTGGTTATAGTTCTGTTATGGTGCCTGGTGGCAGTGAGCACTTGAATAAATTCTCTGGAAAATAGATTCAATTTTTTAAAAAGCCTTGGCTGTCAAAATCTGATTTCCTGGTTGAATGAAATGGCTTTGTTGTTCAGATCCTTTGAGTCTAAATTTATTTTACATGAATTTACTTAAGAAATTGATTATAATTCCCTCTCCATTTGATGCTGCGGGGGGTATAATTGGAAGTTAAGAGAGAAAAGACAGAAACAGCTTTCAACTATTCACATACCACCTAAAATTTGCAGGAGGGTAAAAAACGTAGGAGACTTCAAGGAAACTAGGCGGCGTTAGCCTCTTTTGGGGTTTAACTAACCTGGGTCTTGTCTAACATCAATGCTCATTGGGAATTTTATCCATTTTGAAAAACAAACTCAAAGAATTTTGGCTACTTGTCACTCTTCCCTCCCCACCCCTTTATAGGCTTTTAGCACATGTTTCTCGAGGAGAAACTTGAGGCTGTGCACTGTCTTTGCTCCATGCCATTCAAGATGAATCCTGTCTGCCTCTCTCTGTGTCTCTTGCTGTCAGTGATGGAGGTACTGATACAGTCAAGTCTCCGTTTGTTGTCAGGTGTTTTTCACTCACTCAAATCCCATGAGAATCTCCTCAGAGAGGAATGTCTTTGGGGATTTGGTTCAAATCTTTGGCACCAAAACATCCTGGGCACACGGGATCTTACCTGAGGTGAGCACTCCATTTGTAGCTAAGAAGACATTTGGAAATTGTAACTTAAAAGTGCATCTTAATTTTATTGAGGCTAGACCAGGCTGGAGGAAATGTCCAGTGATAAGGACATCTGTGACACTCAGATGTTTGGGGTTGAGGCCCCTGGGAGGGGTGGCTTTTTTATACAGGGCATCTCAGGACAGCAATGACAATGTTGTTGACTCCTGGACTGTGGGCCTCCATGTTGTGTTGGAGAAATGAGTTCTTTTACCAGTCAAAGTTCTTTTGTACCAACCATGGCCAACATCAACATTTGGTTCTAGTGGCCTGCGGTTCTGCTTGTCCATTTCTACATGGTATTTATGTTGCCACCTGCTACTCTACTAAGCTCACAATAGATATGAATGCATGTAGTGGGGGTGATGGGTGATGGTGTTGTGGCACAAGTTTGCCCTTGGCAGCTTGAGTTCTGAGCTGCTTTCTTACCCTGTCTTCACTCCTTATTCTCTTCTGTTTCCGACCCTACCCTCTCCAGGTAGAGGAGCTTTTGATCTGGTTTCTGTTCTTTCCCCTGGGCTAAACGCTTAGCCCGTTTTCCTGACCATGACCTCGCCCCCTGTTGATAATGACTCTGACCACCCATCCTTATCTCTGATGCCTTTAGCTTCCTTGCATGCACACCTTCACCTCAACCAGCCAGGGGACCCTCCTGATCCAAGGGAGGTGTTCTCACGAGACCCGACTGTGCTCAGGTCTGGTGGGGGTTAACTGGATCCTTCTGATCTCTCTTGTGTCCAGACAGTGTTCTCGTCCAGGAGCCTGTAACTCCAGCATTCTTTATTCCATCTCAGATACCCCTTTGCATCCTTGCTTTGCACATATGCCCATTGTCTGCACTCCTGGTGTCCCGAACATCTGTTCCATGGAACCTACCACACTGTTTTGTAGTTGTGTGTCTTTACCCCAGATGTAAGCTGTGTAATAGTAACAGCTCTCACTCAGCAAATGTTCTTAGTGGACTGTGATGGCTGATTTTATGTGTCCACCTGACTGGGCCTTGGTACCCAGGTATTTGATCAAACACGGCCGGATGTTGCTGTGAAGGTGCTTTTTAGATGAGAGGAACATTTAAATAAGGAGGCCTTGCGTAAAGCAAGCGATGTTCCATGACTTCCATGATGCAGGTGGGCCTCATACAGTCAGGCTCCAGAGAAGGCCTGTCAGCCTACCCTGCAGATTTTGGACTTAGCAGCTCCCATAATTATGTGAGCCAATTCCTTGAAATAACACATTTGCTCCCCCCAGCCCACACCCTATTACTTACGTTTCTTCGGGGGATGCTGACTGAGGGCGGATATATGTTATCTCACTTAATACTCACGGCAGCCTTTTTAGGTGAGTGTTGTTATTCCCATTTGAAAAGTGGATAAAGAGAGTCATGGAAAAGCCAAGGAACTCGCACAAGACCACACAGCCAGTAAGCAGCAGAGATGGGAATCAGACTGGCGCTTCCTCCGTGCTAAAGACGGTGACCTCACATGACTGCTTCCCTCTGCCTTGGAATCTTCGTGGCTTCTCCAGTGCCTGCCACTGAGTAGGAGCCTGGTAAATATGTAAGCAGATGAGTGAAGCCACAGACTTTGCTGCATTTTGTTACCTCTTCCTCTTACAGACAACCAAAAGGATTTGCAGGTGGTATGTAGTACCCAAGACTTTGTAGTGTATACAGATCTGTAAAATCTCGATCTCCAGATCGTTGTGTCTTCCTCTAGATAAAAGTGCGATAAGAAGTCGGTTGGAGAAGTCACGTGGTATCATTCGGCTGTGATTTGTTAGACAGCATGCTTCTTGACTGTCTTTAGGATCCCGGCGAGGATTTTACTAGTGCCTTCCATCCCAGCTGTGGTGGATACGGTGGACTGGCCCCCACCGTCTCTTCCGGCTTCCTTCTGGAACGCACCTTCCAGGACTGCAGCCTAGAAGGCTGAAGACCACATCCCCGGCCTCCCTACAAGCTCTGGCTGTGAACGTGAGTTGGGTTCTCGCCCTCAGAGCCTGCTCACTGAGGCTTGGGAGGCACGAGGTGCCCGTGAAGAGGGCCCCTCCTGCTGCTGCTTTGGTGTTGCTGCTGTCGGGGAGGGTCACGTGACGGGGTTTGCTGCAGGGGTGTTTCCGGTGCTTTCCTGGCCTCACAGGCCTGGCGACCTCCCGGTGGTGCTGGCAGCTGGCTCACTGTTCCGTCGTCACTTGTTCTGAAGGTGGGGGACCTCGGTGTGGCAGCCTGGGCCCCTTGCTCGGAGCAAGAGGGGACAGAGCTCCCCGTGGCGAGGTGAGGTGTCCCAGGGCAGACCTTCAGCCCCATCGCCATCCTCGGCAGAGGTAGGGGCTCCCATAGGGGCTAGTTGGGCATCTCGTTGTGAGCCTTATTCCTGATGGCCCAGCTCCACCTTCCAACCCTTCTGACGACTTTATAGGAATCTAGTTCCCTGTATGAAGTCGTGTTCTGCTTAAAATAGCTCGAGTGGTTTCTGTTGCCTGTAAATGAGTGCTGCCTGATGTGGCGGCATTAGCGGCTCTAGAAATGTGTAGTTGGGCCGTTTGTTGGCTCATTAGCGGGTTTTCCACTTTTAGCTTCAACGTGCAGCTGAAGCCTGTGTGGTTACCTGCCACGTTCATTGAAAAGAGATGGGAACGGAAGGGAGTCCACGAAGAGAACTTTTACCAGAGTGACCTGAATCTGAGTGACCTTATCAGAGAGAAGACTGTCCCGTGTCCCTTCTGGGGGCATTTTCTCTGGCTCTTACTGCCATTGATTCCATCTGCATTGAAGTCTTCTCTTCCCTTTATTGCTCCCCTTTTTTAATGTTCATTTTATTATTTTTGAGTGGGGGGGCGGGGAAGAATGCAAGAGGGAGAGGGGCAGAGAGAGCGAGGGAGAGGGGGACAGAGGATCCCAAACAGGCTCCCTGAAAGCAGCCAGCCTGCTGTGGGGCTCGAACTCACGAACCTCAAGATCATGCCCTCAACCGACTGAGCCACCCGGGTGCCCCTCTATTGCCCCTTTTAATCCCTGAATGTCCACGTTTTCTTTTAAGCGAGTTAATTGGGAGCTCACTGCTACATAAATATTTCTACATAAACCCGCCATTGCTTACTTCTGGGTACAGAAAAATTATCCCAATGCCCAAATCATGTATTTCTGTCTTGTGCCATTTCATCCCAGGCCAGTGTAGATGGTGTTTTGCCAATTTTACTCTTGTCACTTGTCAATTAAAGAAGTAGAACAATTATTTTGGGATTAAAAAATCATGTCCTAAAGTTATACTCAGAACTGTGGAATTTTAGCTCCTGTAGGGACCTTGGTCATCATGTGGAGTCTCTCTTTTTTTTCACTTTGAAGATGAATAAACTGAGGGCCAGAGAGATGGATAGGGAAGTTCTCCCCATGCTCACAGGCTAACTGTTGGCAGAACTGGGCTCAGAACATGGGGTTACAATGTTGGGGAGTGTTCGTCCCACCGCATCATGTGGCTGGACTCATAAACAAGGCTTTGGTTTAAACTGTTTATTGTGTATTTGAGCACGGGCACATAGCAAGGGAAAGATGCCCCCAAATATTTTTTTTTATTACCTGTTTTTGCTATATGTCCATGTATTAATTGAGATACTTTTCTAATCATAGGAAGTGGCTTTCGGGGGTTCTTTTTAAGCAGGACTGCTACAATGCTAAACTCAAATTTAGTACATAAACATTTGCTAAATATTTAAAATAAATGGTTAATTTTTAACCATCGATTTTTTGGCTATTAATTATCATCGTTATTTATTTAAAGAGCATTGGCGGCATCTAGGTTCGTTTAAGGGAAATCAAATGTCATTATTAATAACAGGTCAAGGGCAAGTTGGCTCCATTTTCTCTGATTACATGCTGAATGTGCCAGAAGGTATGTAGAGCTGTGTTATCCAGAGAAAGTAGCATTTCAAGGGGGTGACCTCTGAACCCATAGCAAGCCATCCATGGTCCAGTTGGCTTTGTTGAATTTTTAGAAAATGAGAATTTAATGAATTCCAGATGGGGAGATTATTAGTTCTTAAATGTTTTAAATCTTCTTTACAGAGTTGTAAAGCCACACTGTCAGGGTTCTCCGGAGAAACAGAACCAATAATAGGAGATTATCTATCTATCTATCTATCTATCTATCTATCTATCTGAAGAGGTTTATTATAAGAAATTGGCTCCTGAGATTATGGAGGCCGATGAGTTCCAAGATCTGCAGCCAGCAAGCTGGAGTCCCAGGAGACCTGTGGTGTGGTCCTAGTCTGGCATGTTTGAGACCCAAAGAGAGAGTATATTTTAGACTGATATCTTAGCTTGAAAGTAGTCAAGTAGGAAAAGTTTCCCTTCTTTGAGAAGGGTCAGCCTTTTTGTTCTCTTCAGGCCTTCAACTGATTGGATGAGACCCCTTCACAGCAAGAAGGGCAATCTTCTTTAGTCAGTCCTACCATATCAAATGTTAATTTCATCCAGTAACATCCTCACAGACACATCCAGAATGATGTTTGACCCAATGTCTGGATACCCTGCAGCTCATTCAAGCTGACGCATGGAATTAACCATCGTAAGCGCCATATACAATCGAGAGTTCAGTAAAGGCTTTCTGAGAAAGCTGAATTTCCCAATGTTGAAATGTTTGGGCAGGCAGGAAAATGTTAGGATGGCGTGTCAGAATCCCACCTGCCTAATAAGAATGATGGTCTTGGCTTTCTACTTCTTTCCATTGATGGATACATATGCCAATTCCATGTGTTACATTAAGTCCTGGGTAAGGTGCTGCAGGGGACGGCAGAGGACAGGGCCCTGCTCCCAAAAAGTTTTTAGTCCTCTGGGGTGGCAAGACTAATACACATGACCCAGACAAAGAACAATTAACAAGTAGCAGCTCCCTTTGAGAAGGGAGACAGGCCAGCGTGGTTCTCAAATCTCATGCTTCAATGTCTGGGGACATTTGTGATTGTCACAAGTGGGTAGGGGTGCTACGGCTGTTTAAGGATGCTGTTAGACATCCTACAACACACAGCAAAGCCCTCCGTAACAAAGAATTGTCTGGCTTACGATATCAACAGCACCAAGTTGGAGAAACCCTGGTGTAGGCTGGAGCACCAAGGTTGGGCTTTATGGAGCGAGTGAGATGTAATTTACTTTTTGATTCATTCATTCTCACAATCGTTGAATGTTTGTCTAGTGCCTACCATTCTCCGATGTCTGTTTTGTCTTGAGGCTGTGGGAGGGAACCATCAGAGTAGTGCTATGGACATGGGTCTTACAGGTTCATGGGAAAAAGGAAAATTTAGAAAAAAAATCAAAATAAAGTGCAATGATTATGTGGATGGGTGCAGGGTGCCAAGAGGACACATCTTCGTCTTCCTTAGAAGGTCAGGAAAATCCTGCCAAAGGGAAATAGGCTTTAAAATACAACTTGGAGGGGCGCCTGGGTGGCTCAGTCGGTTAAGCGTCCGACTTCGGCCCAGGTCATGATCTCATGGTTCGTGAGTTGGAGCCCCGCATCGGGCTCTGTGCTGACAGCTCGGAGCCTGGAGCCTGCTTCGGATTCTGTGTCTCCCTCTCTCTCTGCCCCTCCCCAGCTCATGCTTGCACTCTGTGTCTGTCAAGAATAAATAAACTTAATAAAAAAAAATTTAAAAATAAATAAATAAAATACAACTTGGAGGGAGCTGGCCACACAAATGAGATGGGAGTGGGTATGGAGGGCAGGGAGAGGGGCACTGTTTGAAGCCCACAGAGCAACTTACGTACAAGCTGGGAGGTGAGGGAGAGGGTGGTACGTACAAAGAGAAGAACAGAGAAGTGAGGCTCGAGAGGAGGCAGAGCCTGCGTCTGGGGGCACCTTGAGTCAGGCCAAGAATTCGGGTTTCGTCCTAGAGACAGTAGAAAATATTTGTCTTCTAAAGTTCTAAGGCAGCGGGGTGCCAGGATCAGATTTCAGTTCTGGAAACTTTACTCTCCACTGCAGTGCGGAGATGAGAGGAGAGGAGGGCAAGGGCGCCATCAAGACAGGGTGTGGGCTCATAGGGTAGGCATGGCAAAAGCAGACAGACTTGACGGCTGCTGAGGAGGGAAGAGAAAGGGCACTTAGTAGAAAGCCAGAGACGGGAATCACGGAAGGCACCGACATGTTTGGTTGAGACAAGTGGGTGTTTTGGGGTGCCATTTCTAGGGTGCAGCGGGAAGGGTGCACACTCCTTTGGTAGTAGTTGGAATCATGTGAGTTCCAACGTGGAACGACACTGAGTTCAGTTTTGGATACACGGAGTTTGAGCTTTTAGAGAGGTATCCCATTAGATGCGCCAATTAGTTCTGAGAGCTCTGGGCCGGAGATAATCATCTGAGAATCGTATGGGTGATGAGACTGTAGAGTGAGAACAGGAGAAAAGTGCTCTTAGAAATGGCAACATTTAGGGGCGCCCGGGTGGCTCAGTCGGTTGAGCATCCAGCTGTATCAGTTTCGGCTCAGGTCACGATCTCCCAGTTTGTGGGTTCGAGCCCCGCGTCGGGCTCTGTGCCGACAGCTCAGAGCCTGGAACCTGCTTCGGATTCTGTGTCTCCCTCTCTCTCTGCCCCTTCCCTGCTCATTCTCTCTCTCTCTCTCTCTCTCTCTCTCAAAATAAACTTAAAAAAAAAAAAAAAAGAAATGGCAACATTTAAGGACAGGTGGAAGGTGAGGTGCTTGCAAAGGCTTCTGAAGGGGGGACCAGAAGAGTGGAAGCAAAACCAGAGGAGTGTGCTGTTGGGGAGACCAGGGGCGACTGATCTGGGGGTGGGGGGAGAAAGGAATGCTCTGTGCTCTCCCACGGCCGACTCTTGCCGCCAGGGGTGAGTCCACGCTGTTCAACAACCGCCACAGCACGGGGGCTCACCCACCCGCCAGAATGACCGCGGGATGGTGTCGTGTGAAAGCTTTCTGATTGATAGCCCACCCGGCTGTAGCTCTGGTGGGCCTATCTCCCAAACAAAGAGGTAGGACAGCTTGCTGGGACATTCAGTCTGGGTGGGAAGAAACAGGAAAGTCTGGGACATGTCGTTGTTAAGGGGTGACCCACGCCTGGAAGGATGATGGTTCACCGAGTCGTTTGGGATCGTGCCTGAAGCAGAGTAGAAGCCGCTGTCAAGGTCACTTGGAGGTGACCTCGGTGAGGGCTTTCAGACCTCCCCCACACCTCTGACGTGCAGATGTTTATACCTGTAACCTAATTTGGGGCACTTCTGCAGGAAATTATTCGCGAGAGAGAATAAAATGCGTTGAAAAGATAAAACTTTCTATACATTTTAGATAGTGTGTAAGTCTCACCTAGCAAGACACTTCCATTAGCACAAAAAAAAAAAAAGAAATTAAAAAATGGCCTTTTTCAACAAGATGACTGTCACAAAGAAAAAAATGTAGACAGTCAAATGATTTATTTCCCCATCCGTATCGCGTTTATTCACGGGGAGATTCACCTTGTGAACTAGTAATTTTCTGGGCTAAGAAAAAGAAGCAGGGCGGCTTTCTTTTTAGGGAATGCCGATTTGTTCTTTTTTCTTTTTTTTATGGTGGGTTTCTTTTGGCCTAAAAAAATCACCTAAGTCTGTGGCTTTGATATCAGGGAAAAGGCTTCCTTCAATTGCTTTAACCTTTTTCAAAAAGTGACCTGTTGGGATAAATGTGCTCATGCTGAGAATCAAGGTTTTATCCGATATCTAAAGTTAGGCGGGCAGAGCGGGATTGCAGGCCACTTTCTTGAGGTGGTTTAAGAGAAATTCAGGATCTCAGATGGAGAGAAAGAACTCCGTTGAAAGATCAAGTTGAAGACTCACACTCTAGGCAATTAAAAAAATAAAAAGACAAACCCCGCTCTTATGCCGGGGGTGGCTGACACCAGAACGGGACCAGCATTGGACCAGGAGTGACCAGCACAGAGGAAGGGTTCTGACAGATTCTTTCTTCCCTTTTGGGGAAACACTGGAGGCCGGTTCAGGCAGGGAGGTGTGGGCAGGCACGAGGGTGGGGCTGTGTGGGTCTGTGTGGCAGGGTTTGGTGTGTGGGAGGTCAGAGAAGTTAGAACCGGACTCACATCGTTGAGGTCCTTGGATTCCAGTGGAGGCACGAGTGATGCCCCCTTCTCCCTGCATCCCATCCTCTTGGTGATGCTCAGGGCCTCTGCTCAGGTATCCCCTTTCCCCTGTTCCTCCAGCCCCTTGGGTTGCTTCTCCAACCAGCTCACCCCCCAGCCCTGCACTCGCACAGCCTCTGGCGTCTGTGACCCCCGTGGGGCTAGCAGGTCATTAACTGTCTTGACCCGGACTTAGGCTCATGTTCATTGTTCTTTTGTCCTTTGCTCATATTCATTTTCTGTTCTCCTTCTACCTGGCTGTGGATTTCCTTACCCATCTGTATCTCCTGGGCCCTGACCTTGGTCAGGAATGATTTGGGGGTTTTTAGAATTGCTTCTATCACATGCCAATGCCTTGAAGTGGCATTGATGACAAAACAGCATTTCATCCCTTCCAGGCATCACGCAGAGTCCAGAAGAAGTATCGTGAATTCCAGAATGTCTATCATCCTCCCCAGCGGGCACCTCTGTGGGAATTCAGGTGTGTACGTGGGGAGCAGAGAGGATGATGGGGACCCAGGCTTCATGACCAGTCCCGTACACACAGCACATACAGAGGGCTTACCTCCCGGAGCAGAGACTGCCCCCCACTTACCCAGACTTCCCTGCGGGGAGACCGGGCCGCGGCGCTGGCAGGAGGGGTGGGGAGAAGCAATTAAACTATCCCACGTGTCCTCTCTTCCCTGGCTGTGGCCACCTTGCTGGACACGCTCTGGATGGCATACGTAGCCCCACGATGGTGGAGCAGCTCTGACCCCCTTGAGCGAGAAAACCTTTATGATGTGAGCCCACGCCAGAGAGTCTGGGTTTCCTTGTGTGGTATCGCTGGGCTGCAGCCGACCCCTTCTCTTCGAAGGTCTTTTCCAGAGTGACCTGAATGTACGTGTTCCCCGGGATTGACTGATACCCGTATTCAGCTCTCTACCCCCGGTCAGGATCTGGGATTTGTACATCCGCACGCGCGTCCGCGACGTCCTCACTTGTGTCTTCCGTGGCGCGGGCTTCGGAGCCTGTTGACCGGTCGGAGCCCGGGGGGCGATGCTGGGAGCTGTGTAGAAGCTGAGCGGAAAACCAGTGTGTGTCTCCCGTGAGCTCCCAAACTTGAGGTTCTGGCGGACAGTGCGCTGTTTTCTCGGGTCGACGTTCTTCGGGGGGACACGCACTGGCTGACTGTCCGGGACCCTTCCTGTGCTTCCACGTGCCACTCACCTTTTCCGTGAAACGCTGTGCTTCATCTGCACACTTCCCAGTATAATGAATGCGGGTCAGGATGGAGCCTAAGGGCGATTCTTGGATACCAAGGGGCTGCCCAGGGAACTTGGCTTCGGCAAACACCCTTAAGGAGCAGGAAGTCCCGAGGCTGGATTTTGACGACTGCTTGCCCTTCTGCTTCCCCAGTTTAGGGACCCAGAATTCTGAGAGTCCTTTTGCTTCTGATGGGGATTTTGGACTGTACTCATCTTGGGGGGAGAGGAAAACAGCTTCTCTCTCTCTCTCTCTCTCTCTCTCTCTCTCTCTCTCTCAGCTTGATGAATGAGTTTATTATTGTCTGTATCTGAAAAATCTTCATAGGGAAGATTTATTAGCTCTTAGCAGCCTACTTGGAGGTGTAAGGAAGCCTGGCCACTTCTGAATTACCCGATCGTTCTTCGGGGCAGGAGGTATTTTGGGATGGCTCCACCTCATCTTTTTAACCTCTTTCTTGGGCTTCTTCTCACAGCCTTCTCTTGTACAGCGGTGCGAGCTCTCTCGTGCGTCTCCCCCGCCGTGTCTGGAGCCCACGGTTCTTTGCGCACTGGGGGAATTGTTTCTGGAAGCAGCTTCGTCTTCTTCCGTGAGGCCACACACAGAGCCTGCAGCGTTCTGACCCGTGGCGTGCTTCCGATGTCCTTCTACATTGAACCCCTCGCTTTTCCGGTCGTGACGGGGGGAATCGTTTGGTGCCGTGAGGGACCAACAGGCCTCCACCCACAGCTCCAGAACTTTATCTGCAGGGGCAGTTCTGGCAAGCCCTACGTCCCAATGGCAGGTGAAGGGACCAGCTTGACCGTCAGTGCCATTCACGTTGTATTCATCTCCGGTCCCCTCCACTTGGCCTTCATGGGTCTTATCTGTGCCAAACATAGTGAGAAGCCTGCCGGCCAGCGGCAGGTAGACACAGTATGCTGCAGTATAACCTGTCAGGCCAGCCTTCACACCGTACTTTGGGAGTTCATGAGCATGAGCTGCACAGACTAGCATGTCTCCTTCCGCATGGGCATAAGCCATCTGACAAACGATATCCCTGTGGGTCACACGAGCGACCACCCTGTATTTAGGTGTGCTGTACCTATTTTTACCCTGAATTACCACGTGTTTCCAAGCATGGTGATCGGTTTTTACCTGTCCCCCCGCCCCCCCCTCCTTTTCTTCTAAATTTCACCTGGTATCTCTTGAAGTGAGACAACTTTATTTTTTTTATTTAAATTTTTTTTAATGTTTATTTATTTTAGAGAGAGACAGAGTGCGAGCAACGGAGGGGCAGAGAGAGACAGAGACACAAAATCCAAAGCAGGCTCCAAGCTCTGAGCTGTCAGCACAGAGCCTGACGCGGGGCTTGAATCCACGAACCATGAGATGATGACCTGAGCCAAAGTCAGGCGCTTAACTGACTGAGTCACCCAGGCGCCCCTATTCTTGGCAACTTGAACAAGCCCCATCCTGTGGCACAGAGAGCGGTGTCCACGCCTCGCCCCTTACTTGAGGCTGGCTGCTTAATGCGCAGGGTCAACCAGGGAGAAGGAGTTCCTTGTTGAAATTGTTTTCTTGTTCAGTTCATCTCCCTGTGGTACGACCTTGAACATGACCTCCTGGCTTTGGTGGGTTTCTCCCGGTGACTCCATGGGGGTGGCGGTAGCTGTCAGCTCGAGTGGCTTCTCCAGAGCCGAGGACACTTGCCCTTTATCGTTCCCCCATGAAGCTTACGGGCACAGGCACAGCCCCAACGGACTTAAGCCAGTTTGGTTATGTGCATCTCTTGGATTCTTCTTGGTCGATTTGGGTAGCAGCTAAAGAAGTCGGAGGCAGGTGAGAGCCTTGACTTTTTGCTCCTCAAAAAGCCTCAAACCAGCTTCAGCCACACACAAGGCATTTATTGAAACAGTCTTAATTTGCCAGCAGGGCCAACGTGTTCATTAACCTGTTCTATGAGCTTAATGAAGTCCTAGCTCCTGCCCCTTAGGGGTTCTGACTCCTGCTGGGCAGAAGGAGCCTTGAGGCAAATGCCAAGGCTGTGGAGGCAAATGCCGTCACCAGCATCAGACAAAGATAATCCTCCCAAGTCCAGGGCCCGACGATGGGGGATGGTTTAGGGCTGTTGTCACACATCATCCCCAAGGGAAGGGGTTCAGGCATCGATGAGTTTTTGCACCCTCTTCCTGAAGGGGTGGGGATGTTTTAAAAAATATTTTAGCCAATCCGTGCATCTTAAGTACCTTTAATGTCACTATTGGGAGCTCCTGTCTAGCAGCCATCATGATAATTAATGGGTCACTAACTGCACTTACAGGCACCATTTTTGGTATTCCATGGGCCTTATTTGATGACAACAGAAGTTCCTGCAGTCACCACCCCAGTGTCTGGGCTCCCTGCATAGCACACCACCGTCTACCCTGAGCTCTGCTCCTTTGACAAGGGTGTTGACAGCTCACTTCACATCACATGGTTGATCTGGAGTGTGTAGAAGTGAACTTCTGACACAGATGGACAACAGATGCCATCGGGTGAGGGAGCCTGTGCCGTTATAGGTGACAGTCAGAGAGCAGCAGCTGATGTGGGGGCACTTCACTGCCCCCTGTGTCTTACATTCATTACCTACGTGATCCTCATGATGACCCATTGGGGTTGTCTGTCTCATTAGCACCATCTTTCAGATAAGGGAGCTGAGGCTCCGTGGAGTTCTAAACTTTCTCAAACTCAGTAGCTAGTAGGTGCAGAGATATTCACCCCGGTGTGTGACCTCAGAACATCTCTGCTACCCACTGGATCAGATCCAAAGCAAATGGCAGTCCAGCCAGAGAAAGCTGTGGCCAGCATAGCAGACCTCAGGAGCTGGCTGGGAGTGTCCTCGCTCTGGTGACGGCTGGACCTCACTACACACTTTTGGTCCCAATGATAAGAGGTCGGTGCAGAATGTCTTGATGTGGAAGCCTCAGTTTCATAGGTCTCTAGACGGGGTCTGTCCAGGAGGGTAGATGAGGGTTGGATTTAGGTCATCTCACAACTGCCCAAAACTGTGGTCCAAGCCTGTCCTCTGGCTGTGTCCCCCTCGATGAGCCCTACCCCACACTGGCCATCTAGGAGCTGTGAACAGGGTGCTACCCTGATCACTGGGAGCCTCCTTCAGGGCTCCCTTCACTGCCTGGACCGTGGAACTTGGTCTTGACCTGTCCCCTTGGGGGCTCTCATCCTCCCTGGGTCACTCTCCCTGGATCCTGAGGAAGTCCTCATTTTTTATGAGCCTCACCTTTCTACTCTCTACCAGTGAGGTTTACAGATAACTTGGATGAACTTCAGTGACTTGAAAATTTTCATCCGTCTCATCATTTATGAAACCAGTATGAGCACCTGTGGGGTGACGGCATTGGTTTTGGGGCACTATGTCATGGTGGCTGAGCACCCGGGCTCTGGGGCCGGGCAGGTCAGACTCTGGCTTGGCTACTCCATCGCCGTGTTGAGCAACTGATTTGACTTGTCTGTGCTTCAGTTCCTGGATCCCAGAAGAGGGATAAGACGGTACTTGCCTCACAGGGTTGTTGGAGGGTTAAGTGAGTTAACCTAGGTGAGTATTTGCTCCCCACCCAACTCATTTGAATGGACTTCTGGTGAGATTTAAGTAATAATCTTCTCTGGAATTCTTTTTGTCGACCGCGTGATTTGCCGCAGAGGGTTTTAGGAAGGTGGATGGAGGGGAAGAACGCACTGGAAGTGGTAGCAAGAGACACCTTGTCAGGAAGCACCCGAGTGCGGCTGTGAATTTTCAAGCCATTGGTGAGTGGCTTGGTTCTTACCATCTGTATCCGAGTTTTACTTTGCTAAGTACTGTCCATCAATTTGTGAATATCTCAGTTATTTGAGGTCGTTCATTCAAGGCAAAATGCTGAAAGTAAAAGCAAAATCAAGGAGAACCCCGGGGCTCTGAAGTCTTTTCCTAACTCGTGGCCATTTTCCGCCTTCAAAAGCACGGACTTGACTTTTACAAGAGCCTGTAGAATAATCTAACAGAAAATGGAAACCAAGAGCACAGTCATTCCCTTAAATATTTTATATTGCATTCGGATGTGCATTTTTCAAAGATCATTTCCTTGACATTTTCTGGGGGTATATTTCTTGGGAAATAAAATAAATATGTTTGGTGGATGCTCCTACCAATTTATTTAGAGCTATAAATAAGATAAAGATGCCTCCTGTCATTTGTACTAGAAAATATAAGGATCAGAGGAATATCTTAGGAGGACAGGGCAAAAGATTAATAATGCTGTTCAGATGGTGCTGAGGTTGGCTGATGCTTTAACCCGTTTTAGTGGATCCTCATGTGAATTATGCCTAAGAATGGTGATGGAGATCCTATGGCCCAAGAGGAGGCCAGAGACACGATGCTCCAGGCCACATACTTCATTAGGGGCTGCTGAGTGACAGAATCCAGATTTCCTAGTTTCTCGATCTATGGATGTTAAGTAGGTTCTTTGGGGGTACCCAGGTCATTCTCAGTGCTTCCCTGAGGCTGGAAATGACCCTTCACAGGTAAGAAATCTAGTCATTCCAGTTGGAGCCTGTAGTGTGCGTGCAGTGCTCCCGGGAGAGGAAGGAACTGGCCACACTCTCCCAGCAAGGAATCTCTTCATGCCGTGAACCTGTTGACTCGTTGCATTGCTGCAGTGGGAGATTTGATGGAAATGGCTCCCCTGGGGTGGACAGTGAGCAAGGATGGAATATGCAAGCCCCATAGGACCAAGTGCGCAACTTTAGGGCAAGTGAGGGCGGACGTGGGGAGGCCTTGGAGATTCAGAGAAGAGACACTCCAGTCTGGGTTGGACAGGGAGGGCTGTGGGGAGGCAAAGGGTCAGAGCAGGGGTACAGAGGAAGGGAAGATGTTACCTGGGTGTAGGGAGGGCTCAGTACTGGGAAGGATGAAGAAAAGCACTGTAAGAGACAACAGAGGGATGAGCGACCCTGCCTGACATTGGGGAGGAGCTGGTTGTGGGCAGGGAAGTAGGAGAAGGTTGGCTGGTGGGCCAGTAGTTCCTGGCTATAGTCCCTGTAGTCAGGGTATAGTTGCTGGCCCCGGAAGTTCAGGTTTGAAGGTAACAGGAAGCAGTAGGTGATTTTTAAAGTAAATCAAATCAGTGGGGCACCAGAGTGGCTCCATCGGTTAAGCATCTGACTTCAGCTCAGGTCATGATCTCACAGTTCGTGGGTTTGAGCCCTGTGTCAGGGTCTGTGCTGACAGCTCAGAGCCTGGAGCCTGATTTGGATTCTGTGTCTCCCTCTCTCTCTGCCCCTCTCCAGCTGGAGCTCTGTCTCTCAAAAATAAATAAACATTAAAAAAATTTAAAATAAATAAAATAAAATATAAAATACAATCTTGTAAAGAACTCTTGTAAATCCTTAAAAAAAATTTTTTTTAATGTTTATTATAGAGAGAAAGACACAGAGCGTGAACAGGGAAGGGATAGAGAGAGGGGGAGACACAGAATCTGAAGTAGGCTCCAGGCTCTGAGCTGTCAGCACAGAGCCCGACGTGGGGCTCGAACTCACAGATGGCGAGATCACGACCTGAGCCAAAGTCGGTCGCCTAACCAACTGAGCCACCCAGGCATCCCTGTAAATCCTTTTAAAAACCAAAGAATATGTGTTATTGTGTAAATGCAGTGAAAATAGTGACTTTCAAATTCAATGATCTTATGAGTTCAGATTTCGTATGTTGTTTTCCTGGATTGGGTGAAGTACAACTCCATTTGTCTTCTCCCATCACCAAAATAATGCCATCCTGAAAGAGAAGTAAAGTATGGAAAGAAAAGGGGAAAATAAATTTTTAGTAGACGGAAGAGCACTGCTATCAAGTTCTTTCAGTTTTGTCTCAGAACTGAAAGCAAGCTTTTTATTTATTTCTTTTCATTTTTATGTCAGTATACATAGTGTCCAAGTCACTTCAGAAACTTGGGACATTTTATTTTATCTTATTTCATTTCTTTTTTTTTAATATGAAATTTATTGTCAGATTGGTTTCCATACAACACCCAGTGTTCATCCCAACAGGTGCCCTCCTCCGTGCCCATCACCCCCCCCCACCATCAACCCTCAGTTTATTCTCAGGTTTTAAGAGTCTCTTATGGTTTGGCTATGGTTATGGTTAGGGACATTTTTTATTTGGAACAACTGATATGAAGAAGGATGTGGTGGTGGTGGCTTAGGGCCCCTGGTGAGACTCAAGGAATGGCTGCCAAGTGGCTTATCCTGTCCCCCTCTCTTTCTTGCCCAAGAGATTCCTCATTTTAACATCAAAGCTCAGCGTCTGCTCCAGAATCCTTCTCAACACGCTATTCTTGGGAATTTCAACTGAATCTGCGATCAGAACCGAGTTGCCTCCTGGCTTTGAGTGTAAGAGTGGTTCTCATTCCTCAGCAGGCATCAGAAAACCTGGAAGACTTGTTCTGTCACAGGACCTGGGCCCCACCCCTTCTGATTTAATAGGTCTGAGAATTTGCTGCCAATGCTGCTGGGTGGGGAGAACGCTTTCGGGACCACCATCTTGGATTTTAGAGGAACCATTAACCGATGGCCACTCAATTTTCCATTTTAATAGGGGTCCTTTGGGTGAAAAGGGCAGCTGTTTAGAATTTCCTTACATTTTCTCTTGCTTCCTCTTCTCTGTCGTCCTTCTTTTGATTGCTCAATTAGAATGTTTTACAGACCAATGACCTTAAGCAAGAAAATGTCTTAGTCCAGAACCACTTGCTTTTTGACATTCCAGTGACCACAGCACCTTAGCTGAAATATAAGTTAATGTTTTAGAATATGAAATGAGCAGTTTCTGACTATAAGAAGAACTGATGGGTTGACAGAGTAGACCAAAGAAGAATGTGCTGGCAATTTTCTCAGTTTTCACCCCAGATCAAGGGTTTGCATCGGTGGCGACGTGGCTGGTAACCGGGAGTTGAGGTAACGTTTGACTGTGTCAGTTTCCTCCTGCTGCGGTAACAAAGCGCCACAAATGTGGGTGGCTTCAACAGAAGAAATGCGTTCCCTGGTGGATCAGGAGGCCAGAAGGTGGAGGTCAAGGGGCCAACACGGCTGGCTCTTCCAAAGCTGTGGGGGAGAGTTGCCCTCTGCCAGCTTCTGGTGGTCTGCCCACCTTGTGGAAGGGTCACCCCTCCTCTGCCCTCATTGTTTCCCCCAGTTTTCTCGAAATACGATTAACAAATAAAATTGTAAGATACCTAAAGCCTGCAATGTGATAACTGGATGCACATACACATTGTGAAAGAATCTCCCCATTGAGTCACTTACTTAGCACAGCATCACCTCACATATTTATCTTTTGTGTGTGAGAACGTTTCAATTCTGTCCTCGCAGATTGCACAGTACAGTGTTATCCACAGGAGATCCTCAGACCTGCTTCATCTTATAGAGGAAGGTTTGTACCTTTTGACCAACCTCTCCGTACTTCCCGGTCCTCCTAGCCCCTGGCGATCACATGTATATAATATATATATGTATATACATATATGTATATGTATGTATATGTATAATATATATATATATAACTTTTTCATTTTGAAAAATTTTTAATGTTTATCTATTTTTGAGACAGAGACAGAGCACAAGCAGAGGAGGGGCAGAGAGAGAGGGAGACAGAATCCAAAGCAGGCTCCAGGCTCTAGGCTCTGAGCTGTCGGCACAGAGCCCAACCCGGGTCTTGAACCCATGAACTGTGAGATTGTGACCTGAGCAGAAGTCAGCCACTTCACCCAGTGAGCCACTCAGGCACCCCTATTTATATATATTATATATAATATACATTTTTTAGATTAGTTATATATTATTTTATATACAAAATGTATAAAATTTTATATATATAAATATGTATATTTTAGATTTGTTACAATATTAGTTTTATATATATAAAATATATAATATATATATTTTAGATTCCACATATAAGTGAGTCCATGCAGTATTTGTCTTCCTCTGTGTCTTTATTTTCACATGAGTTTCTCCCTGTGTGCTTGTCTATGTGTCCAAATCCACTCCCCTTATTTATTTATTTATTTATTTATTTATTTATTTATTTATTTATGAGAGAGACACAGAGAGAGAGAGAGAGAGAGAGCAAGCAGATGAGTAGGAAAGGGGCAGAGAGAGAGGGAGACAATAGAATCTGAATCAGGCTCTGAGCTGTCAGCACAGAGCCTCACGTGGGGCTTGAACCCACGAACTGTGAGATCATGACCTGAGCCAAAGTCGGACGCCTAACTGACTGAGCCACGCAGACGCCCCCAAATTTCACCCTTTTATGAGGACACCAGTCATATTGGATTAGGGCTCACCCCAAGTGGCTTCGTCTTAAGTATTTACATCTGTAACGATCCTGTTTCCAAATCAAGTCACTTTCGGTGGCACTGGGGGCTAGGATCTCAACACATGAAGTTTTGAGGGATGCAGTTCGACCCCTCACAGTGACCCTGAGCTAGTTACTGCTCAAGCCGCCTGCAGGACTCCTGGCCACCACGGGAAGCCTGCAGGGGCGGGGGCACCCACCTCTGGCACCCACCTCTCCTCTCAATGGCTCTGGCGATTGGCCAAAGATGCCACAGAACGTGTCTGGGGACGTGTTCATAACCACAAAATATCCTGCTACATGGAAGCCTACTTCCCTTCGTGTTCTAGCTTTGAACTCTGAATCGTTGAACTTGGAAATGATACCACTGCAAACTAGAAGATCAACGACTAAGCTTGAAGAAGACACTGCTTTTGAAAAGGTAGGACCTTATTATAACTGATCCTGCAGTTAAGGGATCCCATTAACCCTCGACCCCAAGACAAAGGCCTGAATCTTCTGAGACAAGATATCTGCCGAACGTCTGCCAAGGACAGTGCGAGCAGTAAATACGTCAGCGGCTGTGCGGCATCCGAAGTTCGGCCCTGTGCACGGTGGACCTGCCAAGGCCAGTTACACGGCTTGTATTTTGATCTGAGGAGCTCGTGCTTAGCTTGATATGGGGAACATTTCTCTCTATCTGTCAAGAGTATTACCTTGTTCATTAATGCGTCACTAAAATTTAAAATGCCACCTCTCTGCTTCCCAGGTAATTCCCGCAGACAGGTTGGAGGCATATTGTGAAAAGCACGTTTCTCAGCAGAACTAGAGCCACAGAATGTTGGTGGACAGTGTGCTTGGGTTTTAACTACCTGCGTCCCTTGGATGACCGATTTACACGTGATGTGCCTGTTCCTCACAGTTGCCCCTTCGCGAGGCATTTTGCTTAATTTCCGCATCTGAATTTCTATGTACTCAATCCTTCTATGAGTAAGATTACTAGGAGGAAAATCATGTTGTTTTTGTTATTTGAGCACTTTTTCTCTGTTCCATGGTCCTTCAGTCTTCTCCGATTTCTGGGGTGCTGTCACCTCTGGGCAGTTGTTGGGTGAAGAAACCTCAAGGCAGGGGCCTCAGGACACATGGCTTGAGCGTCAGTGAGAAATGAGGAGTTGCTGACATCCAGCTCTGGCTTTTCATTTTCCTTCTTGTTGGAATGTTAGTTTCATGTTTCTTAATAGATTCCTTCAAAGAAATTCAGGAGATAGAGTAAGGATGTCTTCTGCAGTCCTTATATTTCTTTCTTTTTTTCTTTTTCAATGTTTATTCATTTATTTTTGAGAGAGACAGTGCAAACAGGGGAGGGGCAGGGAGAGAGAGAGGGGGAGACAGAGAATCCCAAGCAGTGCCCGACACGGGGCTCGAACCCACCAATGGAGAGATCATGACCTGAGCTGAAATCAAGAGTTGGCCGCTTAACCAACTGAGCCACCAGGTGCCCCACAGACTCTGGTTTTAAGAGGAGTGACTCCCTTGTGCTGCTTTAAGTATTGAGGGTTTTCTTGTAGGATATGCATCCACAGGAGCCCAGGAAAGGCCACCCGTCACCGTGACAGTAAGCACGCCAGTCCTTCCCGCTTTCTTGTACTCATCGGGCCCTTCTCACTGCCTTTTGGGGGGTTATTCAATATTCAACCTTAGAAATTTCACATCACTAGTTCCTGTGCATCCCCCCGGGCCCAGGGAATCCTGGCAAACATCACATTCTATAGTCTGTATTGTGAAAACAGCAGGTGTTATTTTTTCGTTATCCATTTCCATCTCTAGATTGTATCTCACTGCCCTTTTTTTGAACTACACACCCTCCCCACGTCCCCTGCTGCCGAGATTCTGTTTCAGGTCACTTGTCAGCCTACCGATTGGATGTCCTTGGGCCAGGTGGCCACTGGCGTGATTGAGTTACGCCCAGTGGAGGAGTGTGGGAAAGTACTTTCAAGGTAGTTTCCTCCCTAACTTCCTTCTCCGAAGGGAATATAGATCCAGAGACTTCTGTTAGAATCTGCAATTCGGAAGGAGAGGAGGCTGGGTCGTCCTGAAGAGTGTGGGCTCTGGGAAGGAGAAGAGGAATAAAGATGCATTTCAGGTCTGGAAAATAAGCAGTCAAGATTCAGGCTCTGTGCTTGATGAGAGCTGGAATCTGGCAAAGGAGGTGAAGCTGATGTTCGGTACCTCCACCCCTGTTCTCTGTCAGATAATCAAGGAAATGACTCTGGATTCTTAAGAATGTGGATAGAAGAATTGTAAAAGATTCTTTCAGACCTGGGTAGGAGGACACATGGACATGTTTGCCAGGCTTTAGATCTTTATTTTTTTTAAGTTTATTTATTTATTGAGAGAGAGAGAGAGAGAGAGAGAGAGAGAGAGAGAGAATAAGTGGGGGAGGGGCAGAGAGAGAGAATCCCAAGCAGGCTCTGCATTGTCAGTGCAGAGTCTGATGCGGGGCTCGAACTTATAATCCATGAGATCACGACCTGAGCTCAAGTAGGATGCTTAACCGATCGAGCTGCTCAGGTGCCCCAGGCTTTTGGCCTTTAAATTAAGGGGTACTTGGAGCTCTCCAGGGTGGAAGTTAGAGTTGAGGGCCATTACTCCATTCTTGTAAGTGATTACAGACCTTGGAATTGTTTGCCAGGCTCGCTCCAGAACCCTAGTTTTTGGAGCACGACTCCTACATGCATATCGGGTTTGTTCTTTCAACCTTTCCTTCAGGGCAGACCTTGGCCCCGGTTCCGGAGGTCGGCTACCTTGTCTGTGCTAGCTCATTCCCGGCACCAAGTCCTGCTTGAGACACTCAACTGGATAGCCACGCCTCTGTTTTCCTGACGACTCATTCGTATTTAAATCACCTTCCTGAAAGTTCCCTTGGCTTAAGCCTCTCTTCTGTGGCCTGAGCACACAATTTAAATTTCAATCCTAATGTTCTTAGCCGGTCCTCCTGAAACGCACGCTGGGTAATTGGTTGAGGGCTATCTTCTCATTACTTTTGCTAAATGAAGAGAATACCTTAAAACCGGCCACAGGTGAGCACAGAAATTCCCAGACAGAGTTAATAAGCTGTTCTCGTCACGTGTGTTCTCTCCCCGTTTGAATTGTGCTGTCGGTCGTGCCATTGCTGGCAGCAGAAAGAAATATGATGTTCGGCTAATGGCTTGAGAAGGGGAGGGAAGGACTCGGGGTCACCTGTGGCATATCCTATTCTGAGCAGAGCCAAAGGAGATTAATACTGTCACTTGCTTGATTAGCACTGCTCCTTGCCAGGCTCTCGACTTCGAAACGTATTAATTCTGCGAGAACAGCTCCGACCGGACTTGTCTTGTCCACGTTTGCAACTAACCTTGTAAAATCCCACGGCAGGGGGCTGACTGGAGGCGGAGGCTGAGACCCGGGCCAAGCCCTGCTTGTTTTTTTGTTTGCTCTTATGGCAAGGGCTTTCAAAATAATGCTAAATTGCTTACGCTTGAGCCTGCAAAGTAATTGGTATGTTTTGTATCTCGAGTTAAAGCTCTTTTTAGCAAAGAGTTCTAGCGCAAGCATCCTTAAATCTATTCAGCTGTGTACATGCATTTATTCATGCGAGTGTCAGGAAATTTCTTGTTAAGATAACCTTCCTAAGTACATCACTGTGATGTGAATTGGTAATGTGTTCCAGAGTCGGAAGGTGTCTGGGCTTGGGTTTTGAAGGCTCCGTGTGCTGTCTCACTTGGCTGGGAATTATCCGGCATCAGGTGTTTTGCAGGTAAAAGCGTGGCTTTCACCACTTCCGGTGGAAACGTTTTCTGTCCCATCTGCTGATGGATGGAAAGTTCTGCATGTCAAGGCTCTTTTTCTAGTTCTGCAGATCCACTGTCCTGCTTGTGGGAGGTAGGGAACCTGGCAGGTGCCTGAGCTTTGGAGCTGACAAGCCTGAGTTCCAGTCCCAGCTCGGGTACCTACCAGGAGCGGTGATCTTTTATGTACAAAAAGCCTTGCGGGCAAATTGGAGTAAAGTATAAACATTGTCACTGAATAATAGAATAGGAATTTTAAAAACCTTTTGATATATAATGCCAGATTTTCCTTTGACAGGTTATGCGGATTTTCTACTCCCACCATGCTTATTTTGAAATTCATCATATATTATCATTTAAGTAATCCCACCCAGTGTACAGGAAAATTGTTTTGTTATTGTTCTAATGTGTGTTTCCTTGATGACTTGTGAGGTTACGCACATTTTTTTCATATGTTTATTGGCTTTTTGCTGTTTCTTTTTTGTATTGCCCATGAATGTATTTCCAAGTCTTCTTGTTCGTTCTCTCCCCTCAATACAGTGAAAGAGTAATACAAATGATAAAGACACCGTACTTCTTTTGGAAGTGACAACAATATTGCCATAGTTCTTTTTTTTTTAAGTTTATTTACTTTGAGAGAGAACATGCGTGTGTGCAGGTGGGGGAGGGGCAGAGAGAGGGAGAGAGAGAATCCCAAGCAGGCTCTGCTCTGTCAGCACAGAGCGTGATGCGGGGCTCAAACCCACGAACAGTGAGATCATGACCTGAGCCAAAATCAAGAGTCGGACCCTTCACCGACTGAGCCAGCCAGGCGCCCCATCATAGCTCCTTTTTTTCTTTTTTTTTTTTTTAAATGCTGATTCCAAAATATGTTGTATGGGCCTGGTGTCCCTGAGCCCCACACTGTGCAAACTTTCCTTTTGTACACAAGCATTCTTCTCAGATTTGATTGTTCTCCTTCTGTGCCACGGATAGTTTCGCAGAGGATTCCTTTCTCCTCTTTCTTCTTATTTGGTCATCTTAATCAACTTCTTCACTGGTTCCTGTTAAAACCACCCTTTCCTGGCCTTTAGCAGATTAGGGTCGTCCAGACAATAGTCTCTTCCCTGGTCAAGATCTGGGCACCCCGTTTCCCAGGCGGCCCCCACTCACCAGGGTCAGTATCAGGGGGCAGATGGAGAGTGGTTCCATCCCGTCTGAGAGGAGGTCATGGGTGTTGGGATGCATTTATTCCTTCGGTCATTCAGTAAATCTAGTTGAGAGATGGCCACGTTCCGAGCCCTGTCGTAAACAGTGAGCGGAGCGGGTAGAGTCCTCCGCGTCCGCAGCTGCCACCGCTTGGTGACACAGCAAACAAGACTCCGCATGTGCAGATGTCCGAGGGGGCGCGTGCCATGGAGAGGGCAGGGGGTAGGTGCCAGCTGGGGAGGAGAGTCGCTGCCCTGGGTGGGGAGGTCAGGGAAAGCCTCCATGAGAAGCCAGGATCTGAGGGAGCTGAGGGAGGCGAATCTCCCCCACGTGAACACCGGGGAAAGAACATTCCAGGTACAGGGAGCGCTGAAGGTGCCAAGATCCCGAGTGGCGAGCGTGCAGGGGACAGCCAAAGAAGACCGGGGGGCCAGCGGTGAGAGTGGAAGGCTGTGCGGCCAGAGTGGTGCCAGGGACCCAGACCACGGGAGGTCTTACTGGCCACACGCCACCCTGTGTGGAAGGGACAGCCGTGGAGTGACGCGATTTCACTTGATTCTTCAAGGGAAGCCATGGATTACTGTGCTGGGAATAGATCGCTGGGAAAAAGGGGGCTGGGGTGGAACAGGGAGACCAGGTAGGGGGCTACGACCCTAAGCCAGGCAAGGGGTGGTGGGGGCTGGGAGTAGGCTGGAGCAGGGCATGTGGGGGACACGGGCACACTGCTCGGTAGCACCCAGAGGATCTGCTGCTGGACTGAATGCGGCGTCTGGATCATTCGCCAGGGCCGCCGTAACAAAGGGCCAAACGCTGAATTGCTTAAACGACGTGAACGTATTGTCTCACAGCTCCAGAGGCTGGAAGTCCGAGATCAAAGTATCGGCAGGTTTGGTTCCTTCTGGTGGAAGGAGAATCCGTTCCCCGCCTGCTTCCTAGCTTCTTGTGGTTTGTTATCGACGTGTGGTGCTCCTTGGCCAAAGCATCGCTCCGACCTCTGCCTTCATCTTCACACGGCCTTCTCCCTGGGTCCAAATTTCCCCCATTAGTGAGGACACCGGTCACGTAGGATTGGGAACCTACCCCACCCCTCTGCTACCTCATCAAGCTGAACTAATCACATGTGCAACCATCCTGTTTCCAAATAAGATCACGTTCTGAGGGGCTGGGGGTTAGGACCTGAACATGGTTTTGTTTTTGTTTTTGTTTTTGTTTTTGTTTTTGTTTTGTTTTTGGTGGGGACACAATTCAGTCTATCACAGGGTGTGAGAAAATGAGACGAGTCAAGTTTCAATCCAAGACTTCTGGTTTGATCCACGGCAAGGACGGAGTTGCACCGATTTGAGATGGAGAATCTGTGGGAGAAGCAGATCTTGGGAGGAGGATGAGAAACTGGGCTTTGGATGTTGAGTTTGAGGTGTCCGCGAGACAGCTGTTCCTTTGGCGGCTCTCCGGTCAAGCCGCTCAGCGCCTGGCCCCAATATGGGTCTCCTCAGGCCCGGGGTGTGTGCAGGGCAGGGCCTGGGCTGGAGGCAGGTGCAGGCTGGGTCAGGAGGACAGCCGCTCTCCCGGCACCTCCCCCTTCCAAAAGCACAGTCATTTTCCGTGTCCCAGGAGGTGAAACAGGCCGGGAAGCATGGCCCTAAGCTAGCACTGCTTCAGCTCTCATCCGTGAACTAAGGAGCTCTGATCAGACCAGAAAAAAGATTTTTCCGAGTTTTAATTATCCAACAACGTACACGGCTACACCTGAAATCACTTTGGAATCCACTGTCCCCTTCCATTCCTTTTCTATAATCCTGCCACCACTTCTTTGGTGGGAGTCTTCCTTTTCTGCAATATTATACCATAAAGTCATTTAACACTTGCCCGGAATTCTGATCAGTGTTTTCCCTGGAAGACCCAACTGTTCCAGGTAGACAGACGAGATCTTAGAGTTCACGATTTCTCCTATAGTGTTGTACAAATCAATAAAAACAGACCTAAAGCCCCAATTGTGTCTAGAATGAGGACTCGTGGTTCTAGTTACAACCCGAAGGATCTGCTGACCACAGGGTCGCGGGGAGCACTTTGGCATTCAGACGGCATTCTGGAATTTTCCCATCCATGTTAATTAGATTCACACTCCTCTAAGCTCCGGACTATCTTCCAAGTAACAGCAGAGAGAACTACATCTCACATCAAACATAGAATTACCACACGGCTGCTCTGTAGCCTTTATCAGTCGGTGTGCCCACAGCCTGGCTCTCAGATTCCCTCTTTTTCGCGTGGATTGCACGCTACCTGACATGTGGGGTCCACGTACCCAACTTGTGTTTTCTGGTGCTCGTACTCAGAGCTCAATCTTGAGGACATAAAATTTGAAAGAAGACCTAAATTTAGTGAATTTCTTTGCTAATAACAAAGACCCAACTCACAAGGGTGTTTTTAAAATCCAGCTGTCCCGCGTACTTTATCTGGCCGGACCGTGGGAAGGAACATTTTGGCTCGGCAGATCACGGGGGCTGAATCAGAAAACACTGTGAATTGCTTAGGAACAAATGATTTCCCACATTCCAGAGAAGAAAAGATCACATTAAGTTTAAATTAACCCCTTATGCCCAGATTCAAACATTATTTCTTTCCCCTGGACACGTGGTGATCATTCACTGATTCTCATCTGGTAGAATCCTAAAGAGGATTGATTCTGTGTGGCCAGCTCATCTGGTCAGGCATATTCTTTCGCTATCCCCAAATTGGCCGTAGTCTGAACTTGATGGTTGTACCAAATATATTTTTCTGACCTCTGTTACTGATTTCTAAACAATTGCAGAATGGTCTGTACAATCCAACTCCTCGAGCTTGCACAAGCTTTACAGCCAATATGTGGTTGATTTTTATAAATCTTTCATGTATGCTTGAGAGGAATTTGTGTTTTCTGGGTGCAATATTCTTTATAGGTCCGCTCAGCAGATCTTACTGAGTACAGTGGTCAAGTCTGTTATATCCTTAATTATATTATAGCCCTAATTAGGCCAGTGGCCCTGTTTGGCTTAATTGCTAAAAGGAGTATGTAAAAATGTTCCATATGATTGTTGATTTGAATTTTTCTCTCGTAGTTCTGTCATTTTGACTTTGTCTGCTTTTTCAGTTGTGTACACATTTCAAATTATTGTATCTTCCTGGTAAATTAAAATGTTAACTCCACATCTAGAAATGCTTTTTGCCTTAAGGTTTATATATCTAATAATGTAAATTCGTGTGTGTGAGAGTGTGTGTATCTGTATCTATAGATCTATGAATCATTCTCTCTCTCTCTCTAATCCATTATCTTCTTAATTTATAAAATACCTAACAGAGTGATACTAGCTTTCTTTTGTTACTATTTTCCTGACCTGTCTTCTCCTACTTTTTTCTCTTATTGTTTTCTTTGAACCTTCCTGTATCATTTCATTATGTATGTGCCTTTTGTAAGCTATATGAAATTTGGATATTTTAATCCAATTTGACCATCTTTGCCTTTAAACTGGAACATTTAGTCCATTTACATTATTGTCATATATCTGGGTTCATATCTACCATGTGTATTTTTCTTATTATTTGTTTCTCCTTCTCCTTGTTTCTGGCTTTCCTTCCTCATTCTATTTTTTTTTTTTTTGGGGCCTTTGGAGAAATTTAACTTTTTTGCTATTTTGTGAGTACATTTAAAAACGTTTTTGTGCTTATTGAGCAGTTTTAATTGTGTTGGTTGGTCAGGGTCTTTTATATATGGAGGTCCTAAATGGATTCTATTTTTTAATTTAAAATATAATTTTGTGGGGCTCCTGGGTGGCTCAGTCATTAAGCATCTAACATCGGCTCAGGTCATAATCTCACAGTCCGAGAGGTCAAGCCCTGCTTCGTGTGAGCATGAGCCCCGGGTGAGCCTCGCTTCTCTCTCTCTCTCTCTCTCTCCCCCCACTCTTTTTCTCTACCCCTCAATGACTTGCACCCTCTCTCTCTTAAATATAGAAATATATATAAAATATATAAAATTTTTATGTACAAAATTATATATTATATATAAAATACATAAATATATACATATTTATATATAATGTATATTATTTATATAATTTTTATTATTGCACATGCAGTAAATGAACATTCTAGGAGGTTAAGACATTCAGATAAACAAGAATAAGAAGGTAAAAACACTGCATTCCTGTCATTCTGAGATGAGCTACCTCGGGGTAGCTTGTTTTGTGTGTGTGTGTGTGGGGGGGCACACACAGGCACAAATGGTCCATGGTGGATATCCGTGTGCACTCTTTACACCTAGAGAAAGGTCATATTGTCCAAGCGAAGATGGAAGGTGGCTGTTTGCAATTGGTAATCGCCGCCTTTCCATTTTAATTTTATTTTAGCCACAGCCTCCACTCAGGTCTCTTCAATTGTCCTCAGATGTCCATTTCAGTAGGTTTGTTCAAAGCCAGGACCACTCACCGAGATCTGTGTGTCGTCCGTGCAGGTGTAGTTTCCTCTTTGTTTTTGTGGCCGAGACTCGTGGACCGGCCGGCCAGCCTTCCTGGAAGATGCCCCCTGTCTGGGTTTGGTGCGCTTGTCTCTTGTGGTGTCACGAGAGTTGATGCTCTAGGACTCCTGGATCTGAGTCACACATTTTTTTTTTGGTTAGAAAGCATCACAGGTGATGTCATGTGCCTCATCATTGCACTGGGGCGCTGTGCCTTATGACCTCGTTAGTGAGTGTGGCCACTAGGCTAGGATGGCCACAGCTTCATTCCTCCAATCCAATTATTGATTTTTCTTCTTGACGTTCACGAAGGATCTGTGCAGTGCCATGGTGGCCTTACAGAAACAGCCACTTTAACGAGCCATACCCCCAACAGTTTTAACACCATTTGAACCTCCTTTCCTGGGCCATTGGCTTTGTAAAGTGTTGCAGAATATGCTGATTTCCTTATTCCCTTGTTCCCTCTCACTGTTACCCGGCACTCTTCTGTGAAGCAGACCGTTTTCTCCATCAACCAGATCGTTGATTTCTCTGAAACACCATGTTTTTTCCTGGGAAGGCTTGATAGAGGCTTAGTTCTTTCATTTTAATCACCAGTTTTCAAAGAAAGTTCCAGCAGATAGTGACATAAGGAATTTTTCTGGATCTCTCTCTTTTTAAGTATTACCACGGACTCACATATTGTCACGGATTCATTGTGTTTCAATGCACTATAATCAATATTTCTTGTTGTTCTTGCTCCAGTTGTCACAAATATGTATAGCGGAGGCTTTAGGCCGTGTCACTGCTCAAAACTAGAAAGTTTATTTTACATTTCAGCAAAAGTAAAGGCATCGTTCCGTCTCACTCCTCCAAGGACACATGTGATTGCCTTCAGGGACCACCTGGATGATACAGGCTAATCTCCCCATCTCAAGATCCTTAGCTTGATCACCTCTGCAAAGTAATTTTTTTCCATTTGAGCAGGTTGCAGGGATTAAGTTGTGGTTACCTTTTGGAGGGCATTCCTCAACCTACCACAATCATGACCTTCGTGACTTACTATTTGATCATACAATACAAAGTGAACGGCTTTAAGATACGTGTATATTTTTACAAACTATAAAAATACCAAGTGAAGCATAACTGTACGATGGCACTTTTCTGTCCTTAAAATTAAACCTTTAAGGATGTGGCTTCAAAGTGCTGTGTTGCAAACTCACTGGAGATAAATCCTTTCCTGTTTAGGTTTGTTTGTCTCTGTTTGCTTTCTTTTCTTTTCTTTTCTTTTCTTTTCTTTTCTTTTCTTTTCTTTTTTTAAAATTTTTTACTCTTTATTTATTTTTGAGAGAGAGAGAGAGAGAGAGAAAGCATATGTGCAAGTGGGGAAGGGGCAGAGAGAGGGAGACACAGAATCTGAAGCAGACTCCAGGCTCCGAGCTGTCAGCACAGAGCCCGATGCAGGGCTCGAACTCACGAACCACGAGATCATGACCTGAGCTGAAGGTGGACGCTTAACCGACTGAGCCCCCCCCCCCACCCCCCCGACAGGCACCCCTGTCTCTGTTTGCCTTCAATTGCAGGGACCCCCCAAAATTAGTCATCTCAAAATTTAGATAATATATTTGATGGTTCAGGGCGTCCTTCACCAGTTCACTAACTGGGGGACAAAGTCATGTTGAAGGGGGCTGGGCCTTGGATAGGAGACTCAGTGGGAGCTCTACCTCTGTGCAGCTCTGGGGGTTCCTTCTTGTCCCCCACCAGCGTGCTCACCCTCGGTTATGCTAAGCACATCTGTTCTCTCCCCTTTCCTTCCTTTCCAGGACTTTCTACTTCCTTCTAAACCTTTCTGTCCATTCTGTAGCACCTGCCCTTCCCCAGTCTCTCTTCAGCCCCTACCTGACTTGTGCAGTTTCTGCCAAGGTGCTGTGAGCAGGGTGAGGTGGGGAGAGAGCATGTGGAACTGGGGTCTCTACTAGGACGCATGTGGTTCACTTTCCAAGTCATCTGGACCTGAGTGCAGGAGGGAGTAAGACCTGTCTGATTTCAGTAGCCCCAGAACAAAGCACCTTGGCTCTGGAAACATCCATGTCTGTGCTCTTGTATTTCCTACTGCTTTATCTGTCCTTCATTTTCTATTGAATATCCATTGGAGAAATACCAAACTCAAATCGGCTGGATCAAGGTAAAAAAAAGATCCTTCATTCTAGAGATGTCAGGATGTCCCTAGAGGCCATGTGTGGTCCCTGAGTGACCATCTTCTGGCTGCAAAACTCAACTAGTTTGTGCAACTGGGACGAAGGGAGTGAACAGAAATTCTCAGAGTGAGACAGTCTGGACAGGAGTGAGAATTTTTAATTTCATGTCTTTGTAACCCGGAGTGTTTCTATACACTGTGCTGTTTTGCAGGTGTGGTACTGAATCTATTTTCTGAAAATCACAGGCAACTGAAGGCAACCTAGAAATGTCTGTGCGTCTGTATTTGTTGACTTTGCATCTTGGTTCAACAAACCTAAGTCTTCCTGGGGGATGGACTATAATTCAAACCCCTTTTTCTCCAGCTTCCCTTGATTGTATGACTTGGTAAAGGAAATAAGACTGCTATAAGGATGGATAATTTATGTCATGGGAACCCTGGTTATGACAGAGACATTCTCGAAATGACACTGTTACTGCTTTTAAATATTAATTCTGTTTCCTGAAAAAATGAGCTAAAGAATTCAAGAAATTCTAAAGCACATGGAGGGGAAACTAAGTTCTCCAGAACAGAACATTGCTACAAGGGGGAAATAGGCAATTTGACAGTGTGCATACATTATGTTGTTACAAATGCATCAGACTGTTTAGCATCGAACCGCAGGATATGTTTTCACAGAGCATGGTAGTTTTGAAGACGTGACAAGTGATTAATGTCGTACTTAGTGGGATAGTTTCTAAGAAGTGAATTAGATTTCTTGGATGTGGAAGTGGTTGAAGGCGTATATGAGGTATTTTGCCTCGTGAGGGTGGCATTTGTCCCATTGAAGCAATGATGGAATAAGATTCATTTTAATGAATTTAGAAAATTAAAATTCCAAGATGAGTTTATTTGATTGGAGTGGTTTCAGGAATCAGCAGATTATTAGGAATATGTGATCGAACCAGATTGGGGCAGCTGCCTGACTGACAGTAATCTGTTAGTGTCATTTCTAATTCACCCCTCCTTTTTTAAAAGTTTTTATTTAAACTCCAGCTAGTTAACCTACAGGGTAATATTAGTTTCAGGTGTATAGTCACCCAGTGCTCATCACGACAAGTGCCCTCCTTCATCCCCATCACCTATTACACCCACCCCAACCCCCTCCTCACTGGTAACCACCCATTTGTTCTTCATAATTAAGAGTCTGTTTCTTGGGTTGTCTCTCTCTGTCTCTCTCTCTCTTTTTCCCTTTGCTCGTTTGTTTTGTTTCTTAAATTCCACAGATGAGTGAAATCATATGGAATTTTTTTTCTCTGACTTATTTTGCTTAGCATAATATTCTCTAGCTCCATCCTTGTTTTTGCAAATGGCAGGATTTCATTCTTTTTTATGGCTGCGTAGTATTCCAGTATAGATATTCTATATATCTAGTATATCTATATATCTAGATGTGTGTGTGTGTGTGTGTGTGTGTGTATTGGAATATATATCTTTTTATGGCTGAGTAATATTCCAGTACACACACACACACACGCACACACACACACACACATTCATCTTCTTTATCCATTCATCAGTTGATAGACACTGGGATGTTTCCATAATTTGGCTATAGTAAGCAATGCTGCTATAAACATTTTTGGTGGAGTCTTGCAGTCTTTCTTTTTTTTTTTAAGTTTATTTATTTATTTTGAGTGGGAGAGCGAGCAGGGCAGGGGCAGAGAGAAGGGGAGAGAGAAAATCCCAAGCAGGTTCCATGCTTCAGCAAGACCTTGGAAACCGTGATCTGAGCTGAAATCAAGAGTTGGACGCTTCACCGACAGAGCCACCTAGGCACCCCTTGGGTTTTCTATATAGAGTATCATGTCATCTGCAAATAGTGAAAGTTTTACTTCTTCAGTACCAATTTAGATGCCTTTTATTTCTTTTTGTTGTCTGATTGCTGAGGCTAGTTCTCCCAGTACTATGTTGAATGAAAGCGGTAAGAGTGGGCATCCCTGTCTTGTTCCTGATTATAGAGAAAAAGCTCTCAGTTTTCCCCCATTTAGGATGGTATTAGCTGCAGGTTTTTCATAATGGCCTTTATTATGTTGAGGTATGTTCCCTCTAAACCTACTTTGTTGAGGGTTTTTATCATGAATACGTGATGTACTGTGTCAAATGCCTTTTCTGCATTTATTGAGATGATCATATGGTTCTTACCCTTTCTTTTGTTAATGTGGTGTATCACACTGATTGATTTGCAAATATTGAACCACCCTTGCAACCCAGGAATAAATCCCACTTGATTGTGGTGGGTGATTTTTTTAATGTTTGCTAGTATTTTGTTGAGCATTTCTACATATGTGTTCATCAGATATACTGGCCTGTGGTTCTCTTTTTTGGTGGAGTATTTATCTGGTTTTGGTATCACAGTAATGTTGGCCTCATAGAATGAACTTGGAAATTTTCCTTCCTTTTCTACTTTTTGAAATAGTTTGGGAAGAATGGGTATTAACTCTTCTTTAAATGTTTAGTAGAATTCACTTGTGAAGCTGTCTGGTCCTGGAGTTTTGTTTGTTGGGGAGTTTTTTATTACTGACTTAATTTCTTTGCTAGTTATTCGTCTGTTCAAATTTTTCATTTCTTCCTATTTCAGTTTTGGTAATTATATATTTCTAGGAATTTATCCATTTCTTCTATGTTTTCCAATTTGTCGACATATAATTTTTCATAATATTCTCTTATAATTGTTTATATTTCTGTAGTGTTGGTTATTTCTCTTCTCTCATTTGTGAGTTTATTTATTTGGGTCCTTTATCTTTTCTTTTTGATAAGTCTGGGTAGAGGTTTATCAGTTTTGCTAATTTTTTCAAAGAGCTAGCTCCTGGTTTCATTGATCTATTCTATTGTTTTTTGTTTTTGTTTTTTAGTTTTATATCACTCATTTCTGCTTATATTTATTATTTCTTTCCTTCTTCTGTCTATAGGATTTATTTGTTGTTCTTTTTTCATCTCCTTTATGTATAAGGTTAGGTTGTTTATTTGAGATTTTTCTTGCTTCTTGAGGTGGACCTATATTGTTATATACTTCCCTCTTCAGACCACTTTTGCTGCATCCCAAAGGTTTTGGACCATTGTGTTTTCATTTTCATTTGCCATACACACACACACACACACACACGTACATATACATATACATATACATATACATATACATATATGTATACAATATACATATACATATATTTCTTTTTCGATTTCCTGGTTGACCCATTCATTGTTTAGTAGGATGTTTTTTAACCTGCATGTATTTGTGGTCTTTGAAGGTTTTTTCTTGTGGTTGACTTCTAGTTTCGTAGTGTTGTGGTCAGAAAATAAGCCATTCCTCCTTGATGGAAGTCATTCTTTCCCCTCATCCCACCATGATGTCTGTATGGGTCCCAACTCTAACAGTGATTAATTAAAGGGCAGTCACTTGACTTGAAATAAAGTGTTAGTAACTTCCCTTGCTAGCCACAATAATTGGTCTTGGGGTGGCATTTAACTAGGGTTACACTTATTCTGGTTTGCTTGGATTTCTTCCCTTCCAAAACTGAAAGACCTATATATCCTGGGAACCTCCTCAGTATTAGGAAAACTGGATGGTTGGTTATCCAACATTTAACTAAACTGGCTTAGTTTAACTAAGAGGGGATTGGGACTAGAAATGGAGTCTTTCTCTTTCTGGCCACAAAATTGTGAAGGTGTAAGTCCAGAGTAGTTGGCAGCTCTGTTTCCAACCTCAGGACTAAGCTCATTTGATAGTAAAGTCTACTGGCAGAGAATGAGATGGAGACAGAATCTGAAACCATTTCAGTCCCTGGCCCCATCTCCCCACCTTTGGCAAGGAAAACGTGCTTAATAAGAGCCATTGGGCCCCTTTCTTTGCCCAAATGTTTCTAATTGGGCTTCTGTCAATTGCAATCAAGAAATCCTAATGCAATATGTTTGCCCCAGAGAAGCTCAGGAGTTTCTAACTTTTAATCTTTTTAGTTATAATTTTTCCCAGTTTTGTAAAACTTACCAAAAAAAAAAAAGGTAGAGGCGTTTTAAATAGTAATTGAAATTTAGGTTGGAAAGGACCTTAGAGGGTTTGAAGGCTAATCTTGCAGATAGGCAGAATTCCTTTCTACAAAATGCCTGGAACAATTTGGTATACTTCACTTTTCTTCCCTTGTTATCAAGCCCAGTTTCATTATAGCTTCTAAGGCATCTCATGTCTGACATGAACCTAGTACCTGATATGGGGCTTGGTACATAGAGGCATGCTGCATTTGATAACTGGCTTACTGTTGAATGGATGCATGTTTAACTGAACTTAACTCACTTGTAATGATCCCTTAATTTTAATTTTATATTTGGAGTTTGGAAGAGAGTCTTAGAAAAGTACAGAGTCATATTATTAAGGATAAGGAATTCTTATAACCATAGTTTATCATGCATATTGTGTTACACAGGCCAAATAAATTTTGGCCATTTGTTTTACCGTTTCTCTTTTGGATGTTTGAGAATGTGGCTTTACTTTGACATATGATCATGTGGGATGTATAATAGTGATGTCCAAAGTTTCTCTTTGGAGAAACAAAATTTTCTGTTGTAACTTGTGCTTTTATGCTTTGGGAAAGAACTATCTGTTCACTTGGTCAGTAAAAATTGACCAAGAACAATCCATTTTTATTGACCAAGTGCCTACCCTGTGCATAGAAGTTTGAGAAGCTAAGAGCCTTCGGTCACCTTGCGATGTGTCGAAGAGATGAAAGATGTATCAGTGGGACCCTTGCAGCCGCAAGTAATAAAAAATACTACTCTAACTGGCCTAAACAAAAGTGAGAGGTTTTTTGTTTATATAATGGAAAAGGTGGACCAGGCTTCAGGGCTCTCACACTGTTACCTTGTCCTAGCTGGCATTCCCAGTTGTGAGCTCTACTTCCTCTGTGTGAATTCTTAGAAAGGACTCTTCTCCACCCCGAGGTGGTAAGATGGCTGCCACAGCAACTGAGTCTCTCTTTATTTTTAGGTTCAGGTGGGGATGAGGAGGGGAAAAGCACGTGTCTTTCCACGAGCAATCCCAGCAGAGCCTCCTAGTTCCTCCTAGTTGTGATTTTCCGTGTGGATTTTACGTCCCAAAATCAATTGCTGTAGCTAGAAGATTGCAGTACGCTGCTGGTTACCTTAGGCTTGCGTTACACCCCCCATTCTGGAACCCGGCTGAGAATCTCAGAAGGTCTGGGACAGGTTTCCACAAGGATCAAGAAGGAGGCACGTTTGGTAGATGGAAAAACTAATCAGCAGACATTTTCTACGATTAGCAGACATTTCTGTTCAGGATGTCTAGCTGAACAGCATTTTGGGGTGTGAAGCCTTTTTTCTCCTGAGTATAAGTGGTGCTGAACTTTATCAATGTTAAAAAAAAAAAAAGCTTTGCCTGAGTGATTTGTTGCTTCCTGTGCTGACACTGTTTCCATGCATTGAGCATCTTGGTCTCGGTCTTGTTTTCAATCCACTTTAACCTGATGCAGTGTCTCCACCGGAGCCCCTCCCTGCCTCGCTGCCTCTCGTTGCCCGAGCTGGGCTCCCCCGGCCTCAGACCCGACCAGCCGGACTCTGGCAGATGGAGTCAGGGAATTTGAAACAAGTGCCGGGTGATTGTGAAGCGCAGGTCGAGCTGTGCCTGTCGGCTCCTTTGGTTTAGAGAGGCGTTTCCCCCCTCCATCTGGCGTCACCCCCCAGCCATCCCCAACCAGCTCGCACATCACCGTCTCGGCGACGTCTTCTTTGCCTGTCTCAGGAAGACTGGTTGTCCTCCGTAGTGCCACCGCATCGTGCTCCAGCACTTTCTCATCGACACTTTGTGTCTCAGTTTCCTCACCAGATTTTGAGGGGCTTGTGGCCGGACTCATGTCTTCTAAGCTCTGGGTGTTGTGAGAGCGCACAAGAGAAGGGATTCTGAGCCGGGAGGGAAGGGGGTTGCCATGTGATCTCCTGTCCAAGGGGCCGGTTCTGCATGCCCAGGGTTATCGGAATGGACGCAAGCAGAAAGTATTGGGAGTAACATTTCTACTTGTTTTTCCATAAAATCTTTCATTACTGTTTCTGGGTGTGTTTATAAGATACGTCATGTACCGTGTCATAGTACGTGTACATTGGTAATAAATATGAGTATAACTGATATGTTTATAAAGACGAATATGTTGTAAATGCAGCTTTCAAAAAATTTAAAAAAAACGTTTCGTGTTTATCTATTTTTGAGAGAGACAGAGATTCAGAACATGAGCGGGGGAGGGGAAGAGGGAGAGAGGGAGACACGGAATCCCAAGCAGGTTCCAGGCTCTGAGCTGTCAGCACAGAGCCTGACACGGGATTCGAACCCACGAGTGGTGAGATCATGACCCGAGCTGAAGTCGGATGCTTAACCAACTGAGCCACCCAGACGCCCCAGTTTTCAAAAAATTTTAAAGGATGGAGTGTGTGGTCGAAAACAGTTGGAGACTGTTGGTTTAGATCATTGCTTTCCAATTTTTTCGTAACACCAATCCAGTCTAAGGACTATGTTTCACATACGATTCTGCAAGTGTGTTGACGGGTGTGTATCAACTGGAAGAAAAGTTTGAGGAAGTGGCATTTACTATGGATCCTGCAATGATTTCCGACATTTCTGATTCTGTGCTAATGCATTACAGCTCACTCTTAGCTCTCTACACAGATGTCAACACCCCCTGTGCTGGCGGGCCACATCCCACAGCTTGGGATGTGCCGATGAGGATAATGAGGTTGCTGCTTGGACGAGGAGGGCTCTTGATCTGGAGCCTCGTGAATGTCTCCTAACAGAGAACCTGAAAAATGCTGCCTCCCCAGGCCTCAGTCCTGGTTGTCCTGAGGCCTGTGGGTTCAGACAATGTATGGTGTTCTTGTGGACGGTGAGGGACGGGCCCCTGGGAGAGGGGAGGAGTAGGAGAGAGGTCATGTGGGGAAGGACGGCTGGAAGATTGGTGTCCATCAGGGACAAAGCTAGCTAGGTAGGCCTGGGCCTTGGGCCTCAGGGGAGGGACTTTTGTACAAGGTGGAAGACAAAAATTCATCAGCACTGTTAAGTCCCAGCAGCCTTATCATAGTCTGTCAGCTGAAAAGTATTAGCATAAATTTCTTTGGGCCCAGTCTGCGGGGCTTAATGAACTTGAGTTCCAAGCACACACTTTAAGGAAGTATGTCTGACTCGCTTTACCCCTGTTTTGGGTACAGTTGTCGATGAATATTATGCCACCATTCCCGATGGGTTTAGTGATTCCACAGAGGTGGGGTTTCCACCCAACAGCTCCGTGCCTTTAGGACTCTTCCTGGGAAGGCTGTGGGCTTCTGTTAATTCCAGGGCTTCAGGTTTTCTCCTCCGACCTAGCAATGAGTGGCAACTGAATCCAGACTAAAGTCCGTGTTCGATTTCCTAAAATCAATGCCAAGGTGTTACCTATTTCACCCATCCTTATCAATACTTCCTTTTTCTTTCCTTGCGATCGCCCAGAAATGGCAGAAAGAAAAGTTTCTTTACGAGCTCCAAACAGCTACCCAACGGTCTACTCTTCTTTCTTTCAGACCTCCCTGTGCTTGGCCCCTATTTTACTTAATGGGAAATTCATGGATGCTACCGCTTTCCTTCGGAAGCTGTAATAAGAAAATAGTATTCCATTTTGGACGTAACCCGGGCTATACCCTTTCAGCAGACTTGAAATCATTCTGTAGTAATAATTCCTGCATGGCAAACCATGTGTGATCTTGAGGCTTTCTGAAATGAAAGGCTTGACGTTTAAAATTGGATGCTATTGATAACCAGCCTCATAAGGCCGGCAAGGGGGTGTTTGAGCAGGGTCTTAATGCTCTAGTTTTCATTAACTAGTCACTGTGGCAGGAGTTTATTAAATCGCAAATCAGAAACTCTTAGTTAAAAGGGCTGGCTGGGATCCAATTAATATATTCATTTTTAATAGTGGGGCCCCAGGCTAGGAAAAGGCTAACTCAGAAACGCGTCTGTGAGTTCCATCTGGGCCCTAGCTCCTGCCTTTTGAGGCGAAACTGGAACATTATTACCACGCTTGGCCAGTGCCCTTGGGTTCACCTTTGATAGCTCTTCAGAGGAAGGCAGGGCAAGGCGGCCTGGGTTTTGCTCTTTTAGTAGTCCTGAGGATTTCCACCATCCCCCGGGTGGAGGGTTTCTTGCCGGTTGACCTTCTGATCAGCCAGGGGAGGTATAAAGTGGGGGTGTATCGATTGTCTTTGACTTTTGAGAAGACAAAGGTGCTTTCTGCTGATGGCTAAAACTAATTACAACACAGGACTGCTGGGTTTTCAGGATCTTAAACAAAGCAGTGCCCTGCGGTCTCCTAGGAAATCAAATAGAATCTAAGAGCAAAGGGAGAACCAACGTGGGAGAGCTCCCGTTTATGCCCCATGCTTATTTGACTTCTGCAAGTAGGAATTCTGTTTTGAGGGCTGATGTATTCCTTCTAATGGTCTTCCTTCGGTGACATAGGACCTGTGGGGCAACCACACTCATGCCCGCGCCCACTTGAAGCAGGGCTTGGTGTTTCTAAGCATCCCCCGAGCAGATCTGATTTAACCATGCATTAGTAAGAAAGGGATATTTGACGCGGGGTGTTCTGGACAGATGGAGAAGATCATTCGCATCGCCGTCTGCCCAGCAGACCTGGAATCGAGTTTCTGTTGGACGGCCCTGACCCCCCCTGCCAGCATTCTTCTCTGACTTCCACCCCAGCACACCCTCCGAAGTTCCCCTCTGTTTCCTGGGTCGGCTTGGGCTCTGGCTGGCAGCCTGAAGGCTCACTGAGCAGAGCGTGAGCAGAGGAGTGAGCGGCCGCCATCTGTTCAGCGCTCCTTGGTGCGCCCCTGGGTACCGGTCTGTGTCCTCGTTTGGCTGAGTCTGTATCCCCAGCTGCCCTCTTCCTCTTCCCACTGTCCCGTTGGTTGGGTTTCACACTCCAGTAGCGTTCAGCCTTTTTGAATATGGGACCTATAACCGGGTGCCTGGGCTGTTTCCTGCCAACTCTTGCCTCCTGACCTGAGGCTGTGATCTGCCTGGGTACAAAGTCAAGGGGGCTCAAGGGCCTCCCAAGAACTGATGAGGTTCTCGGACGCACGTCAGTCTTGTTGGCAGTGCTGCTCTGATCCTGACCCGGTGAGCGTGCCTGTCCTTTTATCTTTTTCTGGAGGCCAAGTCTCCACTTGTACCCCAGTCTCACCGGCCAGACCCCTGTTTGGTTCCTTGGCTTCCATTTTGCTCTGATAATGCACCCTATAACCTGGGTCTCCTAAACCTGACCCCCTGCTTTGCTCTTGGAAGGCTATTCTAGATTCTGAAACTTCTCCTTCGTGTTTGGAGTCCTGCCCCTCCTCCTGATTCTGATTTCCCCCTTGGGTCTCCCAATATTGCCTTCTGTAGATTACACGTGGTGGGCAGAACCCCCTCGCACAAGATGCCCTCATCCTAATCCCCAGAACCTATAAGTATGTCAGGTTGCATGGGAAAGGGGAGTTATGGTTACCGATGGGATTAAGGTCGCCAATCAGCAGATGGGGAGATGACAAGCAAGGGTCCCTAAAACTGGAAGAGGGAGGCAGAAGAGGAGGTCAGAGTGATGTGATAGGAGAAGGACTCACCTTGCCGCTGGCTTAGAAGATGAGGGGAGGGAACATGAGCCAAGGAATGCAGGCAGCCCCGCAGAAGCTGGAAAAAATGAGGAACAGGCTGTCCCCTTAGAGCCTCCAGAAAGGAATATGGAGCTGCCGACTCCCTGATTTTACCCCAGCGAAACCCATTTTAGCCCTCTGACCTTCGGAATTGTAAGATAATAAATTTTTGTTGTCTGAAGCTGCTAGGTTTATGGCAGCTCGTTACAGCAGCAGTAGGAAACCCACATATGTGTTCTCACTGCCCACCGGTTCTGTCACCCGGCATCTTCCACACCTCCCCATGCTGACCACCTGCCTGGATCACACCCGCCACTCACCCTCGCCTGCATCTGGTGAGCATTCCGCTGAGTGCCCAGCACGGTCCAGGTGCTGTGTGTGACTCACTTACCACTTTATATAACCCTCCTGGCGCCGAAACCAGGAACCCTCTAGGTTGTGAACCGGCCTGAGCCAATCTGGGTAAACACCGGTATGCTGGGTGTCTTTGGGTAGGTAACTCAGGAGGTGTTGCCCCTTTGCCTGCCTGCAGACTGCACACCTTGCCTTGGCGGTAGAGCCGTCAACGGGGCCATGAGTGGCATGACCTGCCTTTTTGTGGCAGCTCAGTGCATGGGACTCTGGGCCGGCCACCTGCTCCTCTGGTATAGGTGCTGGCCTGACTCCTGTGCCTCTTTCCTGTAGGTGCCTACCACCCACCAATCTTAAATGCCATTAATTTCACACACACATGCACATACACACACAGTGGAAAGTAATTGAAAGCAGGGCACTGCACCTATATTTGGACACCCGTGTTCATAGAAGCATTATTCACAAGAGGCAAAAGGTGCAAACAACCCAAATGCTCATTAAAGGATGAATGGGTAAAACATGGTCTATACGTATGGTGAAATATCATTCAGCCTTACAAAGGAAGGAAATCCTGCCCCATGCCACAGCGCGGATGAACCTTGAGAACATTACGTGGAGCGAAATAAGCCAGCCACAAAGACAAATATTGTATGATGCCATTGATATGAGGTATTCAGAGGAGTCAGATTCATAGAAAGTAGAATCGTGGTTGCCAGGGGCCGGGCGGGGAGCGGGAGCAGGAGGGGTAGGAAATAGTGTCTAATGGGTACAGGGTTTCAGTTTTGTAAGATGAAAGTTCTGGATGGAGGTGGTGGCTAAATAGCAATGCGGATGTATTTAAGGAACTACACCTGAAACTGGTTAGAATGGTAAATTGTATGTTGTATATATTCTACTACAGTAAACAATTTCTTAAGAGCTTCTTGTTCTGATTACTGAATGCTCTGGTGTTGCTTTTGATAAGGACATTTATATGCTAATTAAGCACGAAGGCTAAACATGTGCAACCATATCACACAGTTAAGGTGTTCTGAAGTCTTCCTGTGGACTGTGTACCTCCTGACGTTCTGGGTGGCCAGCTGACCTGAGCCTGGTGCCTTCTTTTCCCTCTCAGAGATAGCCTAATCTCTAGCTCAACACCTGTTCAAGGTGCCTTGTTCTTTCTACTGGTTACTGAGCTCCAAGCTTCCATTCTCAGACATTCAGTACATCTCTTTGGGGAGGTAACTATAAGTGTTACTCAACTTCGTGAAAATGAAGTTTTCTAAATCCTGTAACTGGCTAAATTTAGTCACCTGTGGATGGACAACATTGGCCTTGCAGAGTGTCAGGGGATCATCTAGTCCACAATCAGTTTCAATGGGTCCGTTTCCAATGCAATGGTTTCCCCCCCCCCTTTTTTTTGAGAGAGAGAAAGAGAGAGAGAGAGAGAGAGAAAATCAGTGGGGAAAGGGCAGAGAGAAATGGGGACAGAGGATCCAAAGTGGGCCCTGCGCTGACAGCAAAGAGCCTGATGCGGGGCTTGAACTCACGAACTGTGAGATCATGACCTGAGCTGAAGTTGGACACTTAACTGACTGAGCCATGCAGGTGCCCCTCCCCTACTGAAAAAAATGTTTATTTATTTATTTTGAGAGACATTGGGGGAGGGGTGGAGAAAGAGAGAGGGAGAGAGAGAGAGAGAGAGAGAGAGAGAAAGAAAGGGAGAGAGAGGATCCCCAAAACAGGGCTCGATCCCATGAATGGTGAGATCATGACCTGAGCCAATATCAAGAGTCGGATGTTTAACTGACTGAGCCACCCAGGTCCCTCTCCCCCACATTTTACAGTTTTCCAGAAGTTTCTCCATATACGGTTGTATTCTGAGGTTGCAGAAGCACATATCTTTTGGCGGGGGATATTTAACCCCCATCATCATTTAACCCACTACATCATCTGAACAAAATGGAGAATGCCAAGCAAGAAGGAGTTTGGGACAGAGTGGTGAGTTTGGTTTTGGGCATGAAGAATCTGAGGTGTCTATGGAATATCCAGGTAGAGATGTACAGAAGGTATATGAGTTGGGAACTCAGGAGAGTGGTTTGGGTATCATTGTCTGTGTTTTAGGTGAGAATAGGTAAGATTATTCAAGGACAGCATGTACAAGAAAAACAGTGGGTTGAGACTGCCTCATCTAGGAATGCCAACAATCAAGGGGAGGAGGAAGAGTCAGGGTCACCAAAGAGACCAAGAAGGAGTAGTCTCGGAGGGAAGAGGAGAACCATGAGCCAGTCCTGTTACTGGGATGGGGGAATAGAGAGTCTCAAGGACAGTCCCCAAGGTCAACTATAGCAACGACACTAAGACAACTGCTGGGTTCTAAGGTATCTGGGTCGTCATGTTTGTGTGGACTTGAATTAGAGAGAGCCCTGTCTTTTTCCTGCTTGCCTGACAAGGCAGCATGTTTGTTTTTGTAACAACAGTTGTCATAATATGTAATGGACACCACAATGGCCATGACTAGGCGTGACTTGGCTGTGAGTAGGATGCTCTGAATTTTGGTGGTGGCATTTGAATTTTGAGATAATTACCTTAACTGGGTAGGGCAATATGCTGAATGGATCTAATTTCCCCTTACAAACTTCCGTCTGCTTTAATGCTCCTAATTATCACAATTGTAAGGTTGTTTGAGGGTAAAAAGTGATGGGAAACAAAATTATAGGAAATTAGGTTAAAACGATGTGCAGTTGAAGGCAGAAAAGTAGGGGCACAATTTTGTGTTACTGTTTGAGACATGATTGAGCTGCACGGGCCACTAATCCGTCTGGGATCCGACTGTGATGATGTTTCTTGTGAAGGCAGTGGTCTGGTGTACTCTGGGTTGATTAGTCATGGTTTGTTCATGCAGTCCCAAGTTAATTGGTAGATTCCCACGTGCTTTTGTACATCCAGCTCTCTTAGAATTAAGTAAATTCCTGGTATTTTCTCTTTTCCACTTATGAAAGAACCAGGAACCCTGTTAATTTTGAAAGGTGGCTCTAAATATCAAATGCTCTCTATAAGCCTTTTTTGGTTGGCTTTAGGCCTAAGTTTGAGTCACTTGGAACTTAGCAGATTGAATGTATTGGGCTGTGTTTTGCTTCAGTAAGAAACATCCCCAACATCTTGTGCTTAACACAAGAGTTTATTCTTAGTCATACTTCCTATCCAACATGGTGGGTGGATAGCTGTGCCCATACAGTTTTCGGTGGCCCAGAATGTTGGAGCTTTACTGCTTTTTGGCTCTGTCATCTAGAACACACGGACTTCCAGATGGCCACAGCAGGAGAAGAGACCGTGGCTCTTTGCTACCTCAGATCAACCCACCCACCAGAAGCTAGCTTCATGGTCTCTTGGCCCTCAAATGCAAGGGCCTGAGATGTGCAATCTTCCACTGGCCAGAGGGGGAGGAGAACAGGATATTGGAGATGGCTAGTGATGTCCATCAGGAACTGATATAGGAAGCATCGGTGATATGCCCATTTCAGCACTAGTTAGTGTTTCGGCAACCCTCCCTCGTGACTGGAATGCCAACTGGCCTTCCAAAACATTACTCGTTTGCTGGAAAATCTTCCCTGGGAAACTACGTAGTTTTGGATATGTGACTAAATGTTTGCCGGCTATATTTGGGGGTACCAAGGAGCCCATGCTACCTTCTCTGGAAACTTCCCTCCCCAGAAGATGTACCTAGGTAGCTTTTCTTCTCCTCTTCTAGTGACCCTCTATCACTGGACATCTCTGATTGGGCCAACCCCATTGGCTGATGAGTGACCAATCAGATTTTCTTTCTCATAATTATAACAAGATGAGCTGTGATTGGGCTGTGAGTCCAGGGAACCTGCTAGGTGGATCCATTGTATTGATTCTCAACACCACATTCCAGAAAGCCAGAGTGCTTCTGTGAGAGTGAGTCCCCTGTCAGTCCCATTCCTGGGACACGTGACCTGGCAGGGGAGCCTGGTGGCCTGACCACCAAAATGTTGGTCAGGCTTTGGTGGCTTACTCTTGCTATATGAAGCAGCACCCAGATGATGCCATGGAGTTGCATCCCCCTCTTCCCTGGAGTTGGGGGCGAGGGAAGTGCATAGAGCAAAGACGCAGAACCAGATGTGACTCTTTGCAGATGGCGTCAAGTCCGAGGGGAGGGAACGTAGTACTGGGTTCTGCCATCTGTTATCTGGAACGTGACTGAAGGCAAATGCTATATGTCTTGGTTAGCTCATGCTACTATGACCAAATGTCATAGACTGGGGACTTAAAGAACAGAAATTTATTTCTCACAGTTCTGGAGCCCGGAAGCTATGAGGTCAGGGTGCCAGTGTGGTCGGGTTCTGGTGAGAACTCTCTTCCAGGCTTGCAGATGGCTGCTTGCTTGCTGTGTTTTCACATGGAAAGATAAGGAGCCTATCTCTTCCTCTCCTTATAAAAGGGTACTGATCCCATCGTGGGGCTCTACCTACAAAATCTCATCCAAACCTAATCACCTTCTGAAGCCCCCACTTCCAAAACCACCATTGGGGGTTAGAACGTCAACATGAATTTGGGGCAGGGGGTGGTACGCAAACCTCCATTCATGGACCGTGCAGAAGGTTTTAACTGATTCCCCCTTGCTGGGCGACCCAGCGGAATGTTTCGGCATGGCTCACACCCAGTTTCTGCAGCTAAGCATGCTGGATTTTAAGGTTGGTGGCCCTGGGCCTGTCCACGCTCTCCATGAGAGCTTCCAAGTAACAGTACTGAAGGTCAAGCGGGGCGGGGCTTGAGGCAACCAGGCACCGTGCCGAGGAAGAGAATGCTTGTGTGCGTCAGGAGCTGGAGGAGCAGGCGTGGAGGGGAGGAAAAGGAAGAGAGGGAGGAAACACTCACTGCTCCGTCATTTTCCATTCCAAGCTGTGGTTCCTGAAAAACCTCCCTGAACCTTTTATCCATAAACACCCTTGAATGAGATAGTTTAGTTGAGTGTCTAACCCTTAATGGAAAGAAGGGGGGTGGTGAGCATCTTCATTCTTGCAACCAGAGTCGTCCCTCCTCCAACAAATATTTCCCGACGCCTCACTGGATAGGGTCTTCTGCTTCCCCCTGGGGATAAAATGGTAAGAGAGACACGGCCCTTGCCATAGGCGGACCTACTGGAGTCTCCTGGGAAATGCACATAAGCAAACAGGGTGCAGGAGAAGTATGGATAGGAGGGATGCAATCTTGCATGGTGTGGCAAGATTTTTTAACACAATACCCGGGATTCGTTGTCTCGCTGCTCCGAAGAATGAAGAAGTGGACACAGAGTGAGCAGCGGACAAAGTTTATTATACTATAAGATAAGAAAGCAAGAATAGTAGGAAAGCTCTCTTTACAGAGAGGGGACATTTGAAAGTGAATACCCAAGGATTATAGGCAAGGGTCCTTGTTTTATAAGGTTCTGGTCGCCCCCATACTTTCCTTTCTGCTTGTTCCTTCTCAGGTTCTACCCTTATTGGCTGGACAACTCTAGGTGCTGGGTTGTCCACTCCTGGTTGGCTCGTTTCCATTGTATGAGGGGTGGTCTATGGCCAGATCATTTCTTGTGGCTCATACATTTTATGGTCTGCTTATTTTTAGTCAGGCCTTTTGTCAAATTCCTGAGGGAAACCTGAGGGGGCTAGGTGGTGTCTGTTATATTTTTAAGAGGCTCCTTACCCCTGAGGGGGTTTGCTGTGGTCAGATACTCCCAGCATTGTTCCAAAATACGTGTTTTTCCCCACCCAGGGACCTCAGGTCCTCTCCTGTCCCTCTCTGCCCATTTTATCCTGTCTTTTCCTATTATATTGGCAGAGGTGGTTAAGCTTTCAGTGGGGGTGCTGGGGATGAGTTGAAGTACGCTAGCTGGAATCAGATTCAAGGGTAAGAGGGTGGATGCTCCAAGCAGAAGGGCAGCGTTACAGACACAAGGCCATTTTGGGCTCTGTGGTTAACAGTCCTTATTGCAGAAACGTCTTGCTCTATTACCTGCAAGGGTCAGTATTCACCCTGATGCTTGGAGCTGTGGACAGCTCACTTATCCTTAATATTATGAACCATTCTTAATTAAATAGGTTCTTCAGATGATACCTGATGGCCATACTAACTAGGAACTGAAACAAACAAAAAAAAAAACATTAGCAGTGAATCACTGAAGATTTCTTTCTGAAAGGGTGGGTTTTAGAGGGACACAGTAAAGAACACAAATTAAGGCTGTTTTCCCATGTTAAAATGTCAGTCTACCAATTAGGGGCATATTCCTTTGGCCTGTGTGTACTGGAAATGTGTGCTAAATATTGTCACATGATTATGGTCCATTAGTGTTTGATTGATCAGGTTTTCTTTGTTAATATATATATTTCCCCCCACCAAGTTCTGTTCTGTGGCTCATGAAAAAAAAAATACTAGGATTCCTTCTGAGGGAAGATTTTCCTTGTTTTAGTCTCAGCCAGTCAAGGACTTTTGTCACTGGTCCCATTCAGATGCGGTGACAATTATGAACCACAGAATTGCTGAGGCTAGTCCCTGGCCAAGGCCCACTATGGAATGTTCTGGAACAGGGCCCAGAATCCAATTCTCCATGCTGTCTCCTTGGTCATCGCTCAGTTTTTTCTTATTATCTTGTTGATTTCCTAATTAACAGAAAAGACCTGATTTTTTTTTTCACAAACCATTTTTTTTTTAAAAAACAGAATCTATTATGAGAAGTAGGATGTGCTAATTGAGATGATGATTGACTGAAGTGTTTTGCTTTTCTTAAAAAGCATTGACTTTTAGAACTAGAAGGGCCCCTCAAGGTGACCGCTCTCACGCCACTGACAGTGACTCATGCCGAACCTTTCTTCCGTGGGGACCTGTGTGATATGAGCACATCTGTAACAGGTCCAAGTTTTCAGTTTTTTCAAGTGTGAAATTTGGGGATTAGACTTGATTACATAAGAGATTTCTAAATCTTTTGTTTCCAAACTTCTATTTTTCTTCTTCTTTTTTTAAAAATTTGAATATCGTTGGAGCACCTGGGTGGCTCGGTCGGTTAAGCATCCAACTTGGGCTCAGGTCACGATCTCGTGGTTCGTGGGTTTGAGCTCCATGTCGGGCTCTGTGCTGACAGCTCAGAGCCTGGAGCCTGCTTCCGATTCTGTGTCTCCCTGTGTCTCTCTACCCCTCCCCTACTCGTACTCTGTTGCTCTTTCTCTCAAAAATAAACAAACACTAAAAAAAATTTTTTTTATTTGAATATAGTTGACACACAATATTGCATTAGTTTCAGGGGTACAACGTAATGATTCAGCGTCTCTCTATGTTATTCTGTGCTCGCCCTGAGTATAGCCACCATCTGTCACTATGCGACACTATGCGATACCATTAACAATATTCGCTGTGCTGTACCTTTTATTCCCATGACTTGTTCGTTCTGTTCCTAGAAGCCTGTATCTCCCAGTCCCTTTTACCCATTTTGCCCATCCTTCAGCTCCCCTCCCCTTTGGCAACCACCAGTGTATTCTCTGTACTTACAGGTCCAATTATGCTTTTTGTTTGTTTATTTATTCATTTGTGTTGTTGCTTAGATTCCACATATGAGTGAAATCATATGGTGTTTGTTTTTCTCTGTCTGACTTAATTTCACTCAGCATAATACACTCTAGCTCCATCCACGTCATTGCAGATGGCAAGACCCTGTCCTTTTTTATGGCTGAGCAATATTCCATTGTCTATATTTACCACATCTTCTCTCTCCATTCATCTATTGATGGGCACTTGAGCTCCTTCCAGGGGTGCATAAAGCTTTTTGAATTAGTGTTTTTGTTGTCTTTGGGTCCCAGTCTTTTATGATTCCTTACAATGTGGGAGAGAGAGGGGCTGGGGCACTTGCCTCAGACTCACACAGCTGCTGAAACGCAGGATCCCAAGCTCAGAATTAGAAGTGCAGTGCTCTTTCAACTTTCTAGAGTGTTAACTAGTTTAAGCATCAGAGTAAACTCCTATCTAAGGCGTCATTTTCATTGTTATTCAAAACACAACTCAGATCAATATTTGTCAGATACAAAGGGCAACATGAGAAAAATGATTTTCTAAAAGGTCCCTGGACAAAGGCTATATTTAGAATATGCCTGGGCTCCATTTGCCATGATGACATCTTTCTCTCTTTTTATGGTGACCTTCATATTTATAATAGATGTGTTTTCAATATTTTAATTTTAGTTAGCAGTACAACAATATAAATTAACCCATCTGTTCCTGAACAAGGTGCTGAGATTTCATCACTGGGGAGAAAGCTCACCCAAAGTGTTTGGGGGGCACCTGAGGGAAACGAGCTGGTGGACGGGGGTGGGAGGAGATTGGGGATTGCCGGCTGAGCAGGAGCTATGTGTTTGGGGGGGGGGGGTAAATGGGAGCATAATTGAGGATATGAGTTCGGGTCCAGAAAAGTTGGAATTCTCTATAGAGAAAGCTATAATAATTTGGAATGTGTGAATGTGTATGGGAGGAGCACGGATTTCAGTTTTATTTAAGGGGATACTCAGAGCACAGACTCAAAGCGTAACCAATATTTCGGGGTTAGTGTTCGACCTGGGCTTAGGGACCCTTGTTCAGACCCGCTTCCAGCCATGCCCCTCTCACCAGGTGAAGTCTGTGGACAAAAAGGCAGCGGCCCTCATTAACCCCTACCCTACTTTCTGAGCTCACGCTGGATATCTGAGGCCTTGGATTTCCCTGTCCAAAAGCCCGGATCCTGTTTTCCAGGTCTAGGCTGGTGTCTTCCTCAGGTTTGTCCAATGGAGAATGGCCCATTGCACTGTACACATGACTTCAGGCCCCGAGGGTGGCCGAGGGTTGACTGGTTATAACACTAAGAGGTAGTTGGATCTTGCATGGGAGGAGACGAATGTCCACACTCATACGCATATGCATGAGCAACTTTGAGAAATTAAAGACATTTTAAACTTGAACTTGGCCTTCCAGGCCATAGAATGGAGAATAACTTGAGAGTTTGTTGTCTCGATGAATAATGTGTACATATTTGGATGTAAAGCTCCTGGGGCCCCACTCCACTCTTGTCTTGCTCCCTGCGAATGATGCAGGGTTCGTGGGGCAGGGAGGACTGAGACTCAAACTATTTAAAGGGATAAAGGATCTTCAGATGGTCTCTTGCACTTTTTAAATGCCTGTTTGTGTGTAAATAGTCGATGTGTTCATCACGTGTGTTATCAGCTAGTCACTAACTGATTCTTAAAGACCTCCCTGTCAATGTGTGTTTTGTCAGCGTATATTGTTTCTGTCCAGACTTCAAAGCCAGACAGCCCAGATGTGCCTGGACCCCCCCGGGCAGCCTCTGTCTCATCCTGCTCCATTGGCAGTATGTTGCAGAAATTCGTACTGGATGCGGGAGGCTGGCTCCTCTGTCAACTCCCTGCTCCCCTTTCCTCCCTGAATTTCAGCTGCCCTACCATGTCTGCTTCCTGGGAATTTTCCGAAAATTCTGCGGTAGAAGAAGGGAGATAAATATAACAGCTGGCCCTGGCAATGGGCCAGGACTTGTTCCAAATACCTAATGTATTTAGGGACGTGCTACAGAATCTGTGAGTTCCAGATCAAATGAAAATACTGGGCCCCGTGCATGCAAGAATGATTAGGAATTTCAAGACAATGACAACGAAACACTAAACCAGATCAGGTGGTGGGGGGGGGGTGCTTTTAAGCATGGAGGGGGTGGAGGGACACGGTGTGATCACACAGGCTGCGTATTAACTCTTAAATGCTCATGTTCCCATTTCGCCGGTGGGTATGCTGAGGTACATAAGGGTAAGTCTGACCAGTCTAATAAGTTCACAGGATGAAAACAGCACCGAGGAGGTTGGAACACAGGGGTACTTGGTTCCAATGTGCGCCCTCACGGCCTCTCTAGGGAAGAGGGCTCCCTCCGAACGTTCTCTTTCCGTGTTGCCAACCGCCCTTACCCGTAGCCCCTAAAAATCATACCTTCATTAAGAAAACAAATCCCGACAACCATGACTAAACTGACCACCACCCCAGTAACTTATTGGCCATCTACTCTGTTGTAATTTAAACACAGTCTCCGGGGAGTCTCCTCCCACCACATACGTACACACACACCAAGAAGCTTAATAAGGTTTTAAGCCAACAAAAATCAATCTTGTCTGTCCTGGGAGAGATTTTACTGCTATGAAAATCAGATTTTCTCCCTATTGTTATAGTAACAAAATTACATTTCCTTTAAAACACTCCACTTAGTTTTGCCCATTTATTCGCTTTATAGTTCTTTTCTTCCCTTAGTTCATTTTCTTCCACGAAATCTGTGAGTTTTTATTCTAGATTGTTCCAGATTCCAAGCAGTCGAGATAAGGAAAAGTCTATTTTAATTTAATCTACTCGGATTCAGTTGATGTTTCAATACACTGAACATACAATGAGAGGGTCACTCTGCAGGAATGCCTTTTGCTTGTTTCGTGAAAATGTACTTCCTTTCCAACAAGTTTTGCCAAGAAGTTAATCTTCATGTCAAGAAATGCTGTTGGGTGAATGAAAAAAAATGTGACGGTCTGTCCTCTGGGAGAGCACTTCAGCAACACTCTTCCCAAATACTTGAAGCCAAGCCAGATTGTTATTAGAACAAACAATTGATTAATTTTGCAGCATTCGTGACAGAAAACTTGTATGTTAAATGTCTTCTTTCTAATGAAGTCGGAGTGCTGGGTGAGTGACTCATTAGAATGGTGACTGGATTACTTGAGGTTCCTTTTCCAGGACAAATGACAGGGTGTCTCTTATATCTCCAGACCTTCCTCCCAGATCTCCCGTTTCTTATGCTAAAAATTTAGCTTGCAAGTTGGGAGAATAGAAGAAGAAGCCAGGATAGAAGGAGAAAGGAAGTATCCTTGGAAAAGTGTAAAATGAATTAAGTAGATCTGATTAGTGAAAGAAGACAGCTACATTTCAAGAAGATGTTAAATGTTCTGTACAAATCATTTTATGTTGATTAAACAGTACGCTGTAATTTCTTCTCTAAATTGAATGGGCTACAGTGAAAAATAGTATCTGGCCCACCCCACACAATAACTTCCCTCTGAAGACCTTTACTGCGAACTGAGAATTTTAAATTAGATGAAGAAATAACAATGCATGATGTTGCCTAGCAACCACTATATGTCTGTTAGTAACAGGGAATCCAAATGGGTAAGTTTGGGGCCACTTTCAGAAACAAATAAACTAATTACCTGGGGCATAATTAAAAGAATTTCCCAAAGGTGAACCCCTGCCAGTATCATTTTATTCATATATTTGTGCCGAGGAGAGAGATTCTCATGATAATAATTATGAAGGTTCACGATTGTGGCTTGAATCAGTTGTGGCTCTTGAATCAGTTATACTCTGGGTGTCTAGGAGAAGGGGCTTTGGTTTGGGAGGGTCATGATGGTGACTGGACGTCAGGACGGGGTGGGGTCCCAGCTGCAGGTGGTCAGTTACATCTTCACAGTTGTCTGGTGTTTTTTGTGGATATACGTTCCCTTTCGAGAGCATAGGTGGGTGAAGGCTGTAGCTTCTGCCCTCCGTAACCTCATCCCCAAGTGTCCACGGTGAAATCGAGTCTTATAATGAATTCAGCCACCAAATAAGGTTTGCTTAGCAAGGGGCACAAAACCTGTCCTCGGAAGCTCAGAGAAGGCTCAGCCGTCTGTCCTGAGGCTCTCTGAAGGTCAGACCACACAATAGAATCCTTAGCAATTGCAAGGAGTGCAATGCTTACTGGGCTTGTGGGCGTGTGCTAGATAGCCCATCAGACTCTCATACCCTGCTCACGCCTGAGCAGTGGTGCTGGAAAATATTTGCAGCCAATTCACCGATTCGAACCACTCATTTCACCAACAAAAAATAGTTATTTCTAACCACACCCCCTGATAGAATCTGAGTGTGGTAGTTGAAGGCTGTGCAATGTGGGCTTTTGAAAAAGGTCTTTCAGATATTAAGAGGCTGCCCCTGGAGGGTAGATTTCTGATTGGGGTCTTTAAAATGTTGGTGAGCCACTCCCAGGTTGTAGATTAAAACCGCTTTTCACACGCTTGGGTATTTTCCCAAATCTGGGATGCCATCACTAATGTCAAACGCCAGTATTTTATGTATTGCTAAAAAAAGAAAAAATGCTGCCAGTAAAATTGATAACAATGCTTCTTCTCACTTGAAAATTTTATAGTATACTTATCGAAAGAGCCTTTTTGGATTAGACTTAGATTTTTACCATATGTCCAGCATGTTTATACATTAAGAGGGGGAAATATGGATGAAGAATGGGTTACAGTTTTCCTAAAAAAACTTCACATCACAAATTTGAGTTTTCTCACTTTTTTGCCTGAACAGGTGTTTTCGGTTTTATTTGATTTTTTGGTTTATTTTTTGTTCGTTTGTTTGTTTCTGGTTAAACCAATACTACTCTTTGTGTCATCAAGGACACTGATGCTGTGTCTTTTCTTAAAAATAACAAAAAGCCACGGGACTGGCTCTTACCTAGCTCTGTCATCATGCGGCTACCACGGGGGTCGATCTAGGTGATGTGGAGTCGGAAGGTTATAAAATTTGGGGAGGGAGGCCACAGAATTGCAAATTACAGACAAAATCAGGTTACAATCATGGTTATTTATTTAAAATGGGAAAAGCAAAATATTTTGAAACATCACAGATTTGTGAAGTCAAATTTTGCTCTCCAAAGCTGTCAAATACCACAAATATAAAATACAAAAAAAGAACGTAGATACTTCCATTAACTGCATGACTGCATCAATCTATGATGCCCTTTTCCCTACCTTTTCTGGCCGCATACTCTGATTGCCACATTGCAACAGCCATCAAAGCGACTGATTCTTCCATATAAGGAGCAGTTTGGTCATCACAACACTTGATTTTCTGGAGCATTTCATCGCTTTGGTTTGATTTTACACGCTATTTCATTTGCGCCGGCCGGATTGCATCAGGACGGGACGCCACGGTGTTGCTCAAAAGCCATCTCATGTACCAGAATGCGTACGACGTCACCCACAGAATATGTAAGACTTCACCCACCAACAGTTTGAGGTGTTGTTACATGTTTGTCCTCTTAAGACAGAGGGATTCTAATTGTGTGATTTTTATAAAAGGGTGTGGTTTGTTTCTAGCTGTGAACATTTCATTTGTTTTTAAGGTTAAAAAAAATGTAATATTTATTTTTGAGAGAGACAACACAAGGGAGGAGGGGCAGAGAGAGAGACAGACAGACAGACACAGAATCTGAAGCAGGCTCCAGGCTCCAGGACTTGAACTCATGAACCGCGAGATCACGACCTGAGCTGAAGTTGGACGCTCAACCGACTGAGCCACCCAGGCGCCCATAAAGATTTTTTATTTTTCAGTAATCTCTACACCCAGGGTGGGGCTCGAACTTATACACCCAAGATCAAGAGTTGCATGCTGGACTGCCTGAGACAGCCAGGTGCCCCACAGTTCATTCTTGAGTTTCTCTACGGAAGAGCACCTCCATTCGGGTTTGAACTCATGCTAACTGAGCTCTCTGCTTACAGTTTTACACCTTTGAGGACTGGGACAAGTTCGCACTGACTGGCTCCAGGCTCCGTGCATTTCCACCACTGTCCTCTGCTGTATTAGTCTGTTCCAGCGGACATAGCAAAGAACCATAGAACAGGGCAGCTGAGACAACAGAAATTTATGTTCTCACAGTTCTGGGGGCTGGAAGTCCAAGATCAAGGTGTCAGCAGGTTTGGTTTCTCCTGTGGCCTCTCTCCTCGGCGTGTAGACGGCCACCTTCTCGCTGTGACCTCGTGTGCGCTTTTTGGTGTGTACGGGCATCCTTGGTTTCTCTTTCTCTTCTTATAAATACGCGGGTCTTCTTGGATTAGGGTCCCACTCTTACAACCTCATTTAACCTTCACTACCTCCTTAAAGGCCCTTTCTTCAAATACAGTCACCTTGGGGCTTGGGGTTTCAACCTAGGAATTTGGGGGGTAAATGATTCAGTCCCTACAGGGGCCATAGATAATGTTTAGGTTGGAGTATGACCTCTGGACCTACACTTCTGTGTCATGCTGGGTGAGACGACACAGTGCGTGGTAGGGAAATCCTGAAAGCGTTCCTCTACGGAGATAACTGGTGATAGCGTGGTTATGCTTGGACGTGATTATGAGCCATGTGATAACCTCATGGGGTAACCTCGGCTACCAAACAAGCTGTTTCTCCTGTTCGGCTTCCCCTTAACAATGTCCCCAAGATGCCTGTGACCATTTCGCCCCTGCCCAACACAAGGAGAAGCTATAGGAGGACAAATCAGAGTAGAAGGTGTTCTCAATCCTCACCAACGCTGGTCGAGTATTTTACCTTTGCAAATTTGTACTCAAGCGAATACATTGCTAAGGTGCATGCCAGGGCCTCCGTAGGGTCTGTGCAAGCGAGGGGTCCTGCAGCTTAAGTTTTGTTTTTTTTTCATGGCAAATCCGTCTCGGAGAACAAACTTCGATGTCAACTATGGAAAATTGCAAAAGGCATGTGACTCGCTGTTCTCCAGCCCTTCCCTACAAGTGTTTGGCTCCAAGGGGTTAAAAAGTCGTCTGCTTCATCCACAGGATTTTCTTCTCAATCGTTAACATTCAACCTGCATGCTTTTTTTTTTTTTTTTTTCCAAATTGAACTTTGTATTTTGAGATAACTGTAGGTTCACATGCAGTTACAGGGGATAGTATTGAAAGACCCTGTGCACCGTTTACTCACTTCCCCCAGTGGTCACATCTTGCAAAACTGCGGTGCGATATCACAACCAGGATACAGACATGGATACAGTCAAGACAGAAAATTTCCGTTACTAGCAGGATTCCTCATGTTGCCCTTTATAGCCACACATGCCTCCTTCTCATACCATTATTCCTTCATCCCTGTAACTAGTCTCGTCTCCATTTCTAAAGTTTGGTTATTTTGAGACTATTATATAAATGGGTCACTCAGTATGTAACATTTTAAAAAAAATGTTTATTTATTTGTTTTGAGAAAGACAGAGAGTGCAAGCAGGGGAGCAGCAGAGAGAAAGAGGGAGAGAGAGAATCCCTAGCAGGCTCCACGCTGTCAGCACAGAGCCTGATATGGGACTTGATCTCATGAACCATGAGATCATGACCTAAGCCAAAATCCAGTCACACGCTTAACTGATGGGGCCACCTAGGTTTCCCCAGTATGTAACATTTTGAAATGGGTTTTTCCCCACTTAGCGTAACTAGAGATTCATCCAGTGTGTATGCGTTTTCTCCATCGTTCAGAGCCTCTTTATATTTATTTTCTGTATAATGTTCAGGGTTTCTCGTTGTACTTAGTGGAAGGAGTCAGGAAAAGTACATCTACTCCCTTCTCGGAAGCAGATGTCCACCCTGCAGGGTCTGATGCTGATAGTTTTGATGCCTGTTTTTCTGTGGGTGATGGCAGTGACCTAAGACCAGTTGCCTCGCCGGGAGCAAAACCAGAAACAGTAATATGTGAAGAGATGTGTCTTACGATGAAGCACAGTATGTCATGTAGGCCATGATGGAGTCTTCCCCTGTAAGTATAGACCATCTAGCAGGTAATCTCTCCATTAGCCATACTTTATGGCTCACCAGAATTCTGGTCTCCTCACTTCTCTTTCCCACTCTGAAGGTATGAAAACCGTAAGGATATTAAACTTGTCTCCTGGTTAACAAAGCGATTGAGAGGCTTGGGCACAGTTTGTGTTACAGGTTGGGCTTCCCGGGAGCAGCCCCTGGGAAGGGGTTGGTCGTTCAGGGTGTTTATTTGGGGGCATCCTGGGCCCTGACCTCTGTGGGAGGGAGCTGTAGGAAGAGGGATGGGGCAGGGGCCTGGGTCAGCTCTGATGCAGACCCCGTAGCAGCTCTGGCCACCCCTGGGCACAGCTCAGGTGGCTAGGATGACCTTCAGAGTCGTCCAGAGTCGGTCCCGGCCGGCCAGCCCTTCATGGCAGAGTCTCCGGGTAGGACCTGTGCAGTCAGCCAGGTCCTGTGTAGCTCGGGCATCCCTCAAGGGTCTGACCACTGAGGCTGCCTGCCCGAAGCACTCTGAGCAGCTGGGCAACATGTCCTTCATCAAAGGGGGCTCTGGGCGGGGCCTCACAGTGTGCACTGCAGGGTGTCAATAAATATATGTATATTGAAGATACATTCTCAAGATTGTTTTACTATTAAGGGTGCACAGTCACAACTATCCTAGAACTGGTTCATTCTGTGGGAAAATAATGCCAGCATCAAAATGGATAGTGATTTATAAGTTCCGATTTGGTTTTTTTTAATGTTTATTTCTTTATTTTTGAGAGAGAGAGAGAGAGAGAGAGAGAGAGAGAGAGAGAGCGAGTGCACAGGTGGGGGCAGGGTGGAGAGAGAAGGAGCCACAGAATCCGAAGCAGGCTCCAGGCTCCGAGCTGTCAGCACAGAGCCCGAGGCGGGGCTTGAACCCACGAACTGTGAGATCATGACCTGAGCCGAAGTCAGGCACTCAAGCCACTGAGCCACTCAGGTGCCCCTAAAAGTTCTGATTTCTTGGTATGAGTGTTTGGGTCTTTAACATGACTTTTTTTCCCCCTCCCTAAAAGGGTTGACTTACATCTATTTAGACTTTCAGATTAATTTTCAATTTATTCAAATAACAAAATGTAAAATTCTTGTTTTCTTTAAGCTTCTAAGTCCTGCTTGTAAATCTGATTGTTCTTTTTATAAATCCATTGAATTTTAACAATCCTATTCAAGGGTGCTTTTATTAGTGTTCCAGTTGAACAGACAAAACTGCCTTAAATAATCAGCCCCCTTTACAACTTGGTTAATTAAATTCCTTTAAACATTTTTACTGCATTTATAAATATAATACATTTGATTTCTCCTATGTAGTTGATGTGATAAATTAAACTTATGGATATAGTAAATCTCAAGTTCTCTTAAGCATCCCAGTGCTATTTACAAACCTAGCCAAATTCTTTCAGCTTAAAATCTCACGTCTGAAGTAAATTGCACATTTTAATGGAACCACAAAGAGAATTTGCTCGTTCCGATAGACCAAATTATCCAAAAACACTTCACACACTAGATATACGTAGGTTGTTCCCCATTGTAACATATGAGCGTTGATATTCTAGCCTACGGAGAACTGGTTCTTGCAGGTGGGGTCATCATGGTTCAGCCAGGTTACAGGAAGGGAGGTCTTAAGCCGAACCTTCCTTACTGGTATTTATAAAAACAAACTCCTATTACCAAGTCTGTGAGCTTGGTGAAACCCAAGTTCTCTGTCTCGTGGGTGGTCTGATCACACTGCACAGAAGGTTCATGGAGGAAGATATGACATTACCCGCAGGCCAGAGTCTTCCCAATACAGGGGCAGGACATGGGAGTCTTATGGCATCCAATGGCAGTGGTACCGTTTACTGAGTTCCTGGTCTATGTTGTTCATGAAGCATGGAGGTTATTACTGACATATTTTGTTCAATCACGTAGCTTGAGAACCACTCATTTTCCCAACAAAAAATCCCTTTCTGACCCTCTCTATATTAATTAGAGCATCCTTGCATGTGGATGGAGAATTGGGAGGCTGACACTCTTGCTGCAGCCATCTTGGTGTGTGTGGGTTTGCCAGTGAGAACACCAGCCAAGGGTTGGGGTTCTCCAGAAGGCCACTGAGCATGCCCACGGTGTAACTTGTCTATGTGGGAGTATTTTAAGATGGGCTATACATATTTTAAGGTCTTCCAAGGGTTAAAAGTGGAAAAGTAGTTTTATCATTTGCTCTGGTCTGAATTGTGTCCCCAGCCCCTACCCAAATTCATATGTTGAAGCCCAACCCCAATGAAATCACATTAGGACGTGGGGCCCTTGGGAGGTAATTAGGTTTAGACGAGGTCATGAAGATAGATCCCTCATAATGGGATTCGTGACCGTGTAAGAAGACACGACGGAGTTTCCTCTTTCTTTCCCTCCCAACGTCTTTCTGTCTCCCTTCCCATCATGCTGACACAGTGAGAAGGCAGGGTGTTCTGCAAGCAGGAAGGAGGGCTTTCACCAGAACCTGAGCATGTTGGCAACTTAGATCTTGGACTTCCACCCTCCAGAACTGTGAGAAATAATTGCCTGTTGTTTAACCCCCCCAGTCTATGGTATTTTGTTATGGCAGCCTGAGCTCAGTAATTCACTGTTTCTGGGTATATTGGGATTCTCGTCCTAAGCAGAAAGATGTTGGTTCTCTTTAGGAGAATTTTCTCTGGGACTCATGCTCTGGATGCCCGGGCCCTTTGTGCTTCAGATGGACACGCGAAGTCTTTTTATGGTCATTCGTAGGGGGACTGTGGGGACTCCTAGTTCACACCCATCAAATGGAATGGTCTTGCAGCCCATGTCCTAAGGGTTCAAATGAACTCTCACCAATTATTGAGTTAACTGAGTTGAGCAAAGCCCTCAACCTCACTGGGGTTGCACTAACTTCCCTCCCTCCTTGGCTAAACTTTATGTTTCCTTAGCCTAAGTCATTTTCATGGTTTCCATTGTCTTTAGAAGGACGAGTGCATGAGTTTTTCCTCTCATTTGAGTCTGCAGTGAGTTCCATCCCATTGCCTGGAAGCAAACCTCTTTTAGGAATTGCTGTTTAAGAAATATTGATCCATGTAGAAGGATGTATGTAGTGTACGTGTATGTTATAAAGTGTAATAATACAGTTAACACCCAGGTTACTGAACATCTCATGGAGTCCAGGGAAGATGGAGCCACTAGGCCTCAGGAGGAAAGGACATCGTGCAGTTCTAGGGATCTTAGAAGCAAGAGCTTCTGGACCACCTCTCCAGGATGTGGCTGTCAACCTGATGATTCAACGCCAGATCCCTTCTGTCCGTCATGTATCCCTCAAAGTTGAGCTCCCAGGAGGGAGTCTGTGTGACCTAGCTTGCTCACGCACTCAGCTCTGTGGTCAGGATGTGGCAGGTCCTATGTTTGGGGGCCCAGAGGGAGATGTACAGTTTCCCCAAAGAAGGAAGGGAAGTAGGCAAAACAAAACCCATCATCCCTCATGCTCTCCAAGCTAGGAGTTGCTGGTGGGACTTAGCTGGGGCTCCCTGCCTGTGTTCCCACTTGTTCCCAAGTGGGTTTTCTCTGCATTTGGCAGTGGTGGGCCCAGAGTATTCTATTCTGTGGCTGGTCTCACGTTACTCTATTGCTTGGAAAATCCTTGAATATCATTTGAATGTCATTTTCAACCTTTCCAATTTTCCAGCATTGATACAGATTTTCTTTGGTCAGCTGGTGCTAATTTTGAGAAGGAGTTAAATTCAGTATTTGAGCCATATTTTGAGTTGTAGGAGCTATTTCTGGAGCAGGTTGGCAGGGTTTGTGGGTGGGATGGGAGGAGGAGGGCAAGAAAGAAGTTGAATGTAGCAACTTTCACTGAGTAAAGGAATACAGGAGCAGGGATGAATTTGGGGGGAAAGAGGGAATATATAGATTTTTAATTTTTTTTATGTTTATTTATTTTTGAGAGAGGGAGAGAGAGTGAGCGCGAGTGGGGGAGGGGCAGAGAGAGAGGGAGACACAGAATCCGAAGCAGGCTCCAGGCTCCGAGCTGTCAGCATAGAGCCTGACACAAGGGTCAAACCCACAAACTGTGGGATCATGACCTGAGCCAAAGTCAGACGTTTAACTGACTGAGCCACCCAGGTGCCCCTCGAGTCTTAATCCTTAGGAGTTTGGAGATGTCTAGTAGGTCTTTGCAAATGTGGGCTGGATTACGCAACTTCTCTTCCACTTGGGCCACAGTTTTCTGCTCATTCCCCCTCTCCTGAAGGTCTGGCCGTCACCACCTGCTTCGTCTTTGTCCACAGTATTTTGTGTCTTGCCACAAATGAAAACAACTACCATTTTAGGAACTTATGCGTTGAACACATTGAGCATTGATATATATGTTTTATTTCCATTTCAGACCAGCCTTGCAAGATAGGTCTTTTCTGTCCTTGTTTTATAAGATAAGGGAACTGAAGCCTAATGAGGTCACCTCTGCCCCGTTTCTGCATGGTTTTGTCATCAGCCATGGTGGGACTGGTGGAGGTTAGCTGGAGAGGCAGGATGGTTCAGGGCTGAGAGCAGGCTCACCGCCTGATTTGAATGTTGACTACATCATTCACTGGTTGTGTAACCTAGTTAGTCTCTTTACCACTCTGGGCCTCAGTTTCCCCATCTGTAAAGTGAGGGTAATCACAGAACATACCTAATTGATTCATAGTGATAACTAAGGGAATTAATATACGTAAAGCACTTAAAACGGTGCGTGGTACGGCGTGAGCACGATGTAAATGCTCGTCATTGTCATTACCTTTGTGTGTGTGTACTATACAGAAGAGAACTTTCCTGGGCGTCGGGACAGTTAATTTGCTGTGGGATTTTGAGGCGGGTTCATTTTGCCGTCGGGGATTCCATTGACTTGACTGTGGAATTAGGAGGCAGATCAGATGTTCTGTAAGGGCCTCTTAACACTTGGTCGAAATGCATGAGGGGACAAGGAATGTTTTTGTGTGCTCTCTGAAGTTCGTGCCACTCCCCCAAGAGTAAGATGCCAGGAAAGAATCGATAAAGGGTGACTGTCAGGATGGGTCCTCCTGGGCAGAGCCTCTGCCCACAATGTCTCTTGCTTGTGGAGGTCATACAGGACCAGCCTTATATACACAAGCATGAGAGGCCGTAGGGCAGAGCAGTGGGGCTTTGAGAGCAACGGAGCCAAGCACGGGGTGATCAAGGATGTGGCAGCAGCAGTGAAAATTCAAGGACTCACACCTTCAAGGCAAGAATTCTTACTTTTCTTTATGACCTAGAGCCTCTGATGAGTCCCAGGGACCCTTTCTCCAAAGAGTGTTTTAATTGGTTAGTCAATTAATTAATTAATTGTAGAGAGACGGGGAGAGAGCACGCGTGTGCGTGCACAAGCGGGTGAGAGGGGCAGAGGGCGAGAAAGAGAGAGAGAATCCTGTGCAGGCTTCACACTCCGCGTGGAGCCTGATTCAGGGCTCATCACAGGACCTGGAATCATGACTTGAGCCGAAGTCAAGAGTCAGATGCCTAACCAACTGAGCCACCCAGATGCCCCTCCTAATAATGTTTTTATGTATGTATGTATGTATGTATGTATGTATGTATGTATTTTGAATATTTCTCCCCTACATATAATTTATTGTCAAGTTAGCTAACATACAGGATATACGGTGTGCCCAGAGTTTTAGGAGTAGAGTCCCATGATTCACCATTTACGTACAACATCCAGGGCTCATCCCACCCAGCAAGTGCCCTCCTCCGTGCCCATCACCCATTTTCCCCTCTCCCCCACCCCCCTCCATCAACCCTCAGTTTTGTTCTCTGTATGAGAGTCTCTTACGGTTTGCCTCCCTCTCTGTTTGAAACTATTTTTCCCCCTTCCCTTCCCCCATGGTCTTCTGTTATGTTTCTCAAATTCCACATATGAGTGAAAACATATGATGTCTGCCTTTCTCTGACGTTTTATTTCGCATGGCGTAATACCCTCCAGTTCCAGTATCCTCCAGTTGTCGCAAATGGCAAGATTTCATTCTTTCTTATTACCAAATATTATTCCGTCGTATATATAAACCACATCTTCTTTATCCATTAATCAGTTGATGGACATTTGGGCTCTTGACATGATTTGGCTATTGTTGAAAGCGCTGTTATAAACATTGGGGTACATGTGCCCCTATGCATCAGCACTCCTGTATCCTTTGGATAGACTCCTAGTAGTGCTATTGCTGGGTTGTAGAGGAGTTCTATTTTTAATTGTTTGAGGAACCTCCACGCTGTTTTCCAGAGCGGCTGCACCAGTTTGCATTCCCACCAACAGTGCAAGAGGGTTCCCGTTTCTCCGCATCCTCTCCAGCATCTGTTGTTTCCTGAGTTGTTCATTTTAGCCATTCTGACCGGCGTGAGGTGGTATCTCAGTGTGGTTTTGATTTGTGTTTCCCTGATGAGGAGTGACGTTGAACATCTTTCCACATGTCTGTTGACCATCTGGATGTCTTCTTTGGAAAAGTGTCAATTCATGTCTTCTGCCCATTTCTTCATTGGATTATTTGTTTTTTGAGTGTTGAGTTTGGTAAGTTCTTTATAGATTTTGGATACTAACCCCTTATCTGATATGTCATTTGCAAATATCTTCTGCCATTTCATCGGTTGTTTTTTGGTTTTGTTGATTGTTTCCTTTGCTGTACAGAAGCTTTTTATCTCAATGAGGTCCCAGTGAAAGACCTAAATGGGAGACAGGAAACCATCAAAACTGTAGAGGAGAAAACAGGCAACAACCTTTTTTACTTCAGCCACAGCAACTTCTTACTCAGCACGTCTCAGAAGGCAAAGGAAATTATGTTTTTAAGTGCACAAAATAAAATACAAAGGATTACAATGGCAACCAGTTTTGTTAAAATATAATTAGCAAATATATGTATCAAATTGGTGATTTAGTGATATGTAGGCTTCTTTGTAACTATACTAAAAGCAAGCTCAAGCTCTCATGGCAGGTCTAACAGCTACCTGCATTTTGAAATAGTGACAACAGTAAATATTTTGAAATATCCGTGCAGCATTAATGTGATATGAAAACACCTGTGATTTCTCTTGGTGATAATGTCTCCAAGACAACTGTGGTTTGTTGCCTGCATTCACATTTGAAGGAAATGCTAAATTCCAGTTAGAGATTAGTGAAAATAAAGCTGTAACATTTCCCCCCATTCAAGTTTGTGGATCCTCTGAATTCATGCCATCCAGATAATGTCTATGATTCTGTGACCCACAGGCAGACGCAGAATGATACATAAGTCATGAGGCATGCCAGAGGCCAGGGAAGAACAATTTCTAAACAAGAGCCTGCAGAATTCCTGTTTGTCAGGGGGAAGATCTCCCAGAGAGTGTGGAAATTAGAAAATCCCCTCTCCAAAGGGCAACACGTTCATTGTAGAGGCAACTTTGGTGGCACAAGGGGTTGGGAAGCAGCATGACTTTGCATGCCTGTGCCCACAAGCCAGGTGGGGCTGGGCCTCGCTCATTTCTGACCTGGGTTTCTCGCAGAGATCGTGCATACAGACAGGGTGTGATTTCCTGTCAAAGTGCAATAGGGTTAAATATATAAAAATGCCAGCTTCTCACCCACAGTGCGACGGACCAGTGGGATGATTTAATGCAGCTCTCAATGGCACTGTTAAGATTTATGTGGATAATCATCCCTATGGAGGGGATGATAAGTTATCACACTTATTATTTGCATATAGAAAGGTCCTTCTTGAATTCTCTGCGTTCTTACAGCTCAACCCTACGCTTGAGAAGAAGGTGAACAGGTTTTAGATTTAATTAGACAGTACTAGAAAGGTAAATTTCGGGGATGTAACACATCAATAGTAGACTATGTATTGACACTAAAAGAAAGAAAGGAGGACATTTGTTTCCTGGTGCAGGCAAATCTGGTGTAGACACAGTGATCTCTGAAGCTTTAATGTAAGCCACGAACTCGTTCTAGAATGTTTGCACAGGGACCGTCATTTCTGGATAATTTTATGGCTATCAGCGCACAGGATCTGTGAAAGCCAGCTGGTGAGACCAGACTGGCAGACTGTGAAGTTAAGGCAGAGACCTGTGAGTCTCTCTCCACATGCGTTCTGCCTTTTTCTGATCATGTGGGAGTTCTTGCTAAAATTTCTTGGTATTCAAAAAGGATCTTTGAAGAAGTTAGAAACCATTGCTCTAGAGGATAGGCAATTACTTCCATGGAAGTGCAATTTCAAATTTATTCTCAGCAAATTTCAAGAGACATCAGCATGTTCAGCTACTTATATAATACATTTCAGAGGTATGGCTTTTATGAAACAGCATACTTCGTTTCATATACAAAACTTTATTTCCTTATCTTTTTCATTTCTTTACTAATAAGTCCTTATTATAAAAACACTAGAATCTCAGTTTTTAAGTTCTATTTCAACATTATGTTAAAACTTGTGTTCGTGAATAAGCTTGAGTTCGTAGCTAGAGACTGGTCATAAAAGTTTCAGGTTGCGATAGTTTCTAAGGGAACCACTGCATTTAAATTTGAGCTCAAATTAAATGAAACAAGGGAAGAGAGTTAACGGAGGCTCTTTGCTCATCTTTGGAAAATATGAGACGATGGGTAAATTTATCAAAGAAAAGTAGTCTATATCATGTTTTTGTGAGGTGATTCATTTACATGGCAATACATTTTTTTTCTTGCTTGAACTGATGGAATTTGGGGGTCGGATGGAATTCTGGAACTTTTCTAAAGGACGAATGAGAGATATACTTTTAATTAGATGATTTTGTTTTTCTACCATGGGAGTAACTTACTTGTAACTGTAGTGGAGAAGTGGAGAAAAGCAGTAGGTGTCCAGAAGGTGGAGAGCCAGTTGCCACACGGATTGCTTTACAGACACGGAGAGTCTCCAAGTTTGTTTTTTTTTTTTAATGTTTATGTATTTATTTTGAGAGAGAGAGAGAGAGAGAACAAGCAGGGGAGGGGCAGACAGAGGGAAACAGAGAATCCCAAGCAGGCTCTGCACTGTCAGCTCAGAGCCCAACGTGGGGCTCGAACTCACGAACTGTGAGATCATGACCTGAGCTGAAATCAAGAGCTGGACCAACTGAACCACCCAGCCACCCCAAGTCAAGTTCTGAAACCTAGCAACTGCCCTGGGAGGGCTCAAGAATTCAGAATGTTCAAAAGGAATTCAGTCTCCAGTGTTAGAGGCCAGGCTGATACACAGTGTTGGATCTACCAAGGATAAAGGATAAAGTTAATGGTTAATCTTCCAGGAAAATTTCCCAGCATAGTTGCCTAGAATTATGGAAGCTGAGAACCATACTAGGGAAACATACTTGCAGCCCAAATTCTTCCTGCTCTACACACTTCTGCCATTCTACTGATAAGGTAAGGATGTCTAAGAATTCTACTACAAGAGAGGATTGCGACTTGGTGATGGTCATTGGAGGAGGCTATGGTGTCTGATGTTTAGGACAACCTGTTAAAGCACAGGTCTCCTGCTGGAGAGATGTGTTGACAATGTAGAAGTGCTCAGTAGGTAAGCTTCTGTAGGGAAAAAAAAAGGACTTTCAGAATTGGGTTTCTCGAAGCATCATTCAGGAGGCTAGCCACCGTGCCCACCTCCGTAGCTTCTAAACAGAACAAGCAGATTTAGCGGGCTTGTGCTCGGCGGCCGTGTGGCTAAGGTTGGCTGTGGAGGCTGGCTCGAGGGGATCTATTGACTCAGGTTTGTTCTAATGATGTGAAAAGGTCAACGGATTGGGAGAATGGCATGACAACACCTTATGAAGCTGACATAATACTTTTAAGAACTAGCCAGGAAAAAATCTCAGCTCTTCCCAAGGAACATTTCCATCTTACAGGACTAGCCCCCTCTCTCCTGTTATCCGAACAACCCCGTGTCCTCAAAAGCTGTCTGGAGCAAGGCCCAGTTCCCGGGATCCCGTGTGCAGACTTGAGTCTCTTGTGATTTAAGGTGTTGAGGATGAAGGAACCACCATCAGGCCATTTGCTTATTGTCTGTCTGTTCTTGCAACTACCACGGCAGGAGGACTCATTAGATGTGCTCTTAGTAGTGGCATTTTCAAGGAGGTACAGCCAGGTTAATTAAAAGCAAATCTTGTGAAAGGTAATTGTTTCTTTGATTATAATCACTGATTTTGTGGGGAGAGTGCAATGAGGGAAGAGGGCTTAATTTAGGTAGCAGCTTGACTTTAAGACACCTGGTTATGCTCCTGAAAAACAATGGATTTGGAAGTACAAACGAAATGAAGTCCCCCAAAGAGTGAGTTCATCCTTGAAGAACAACAAACAGTGCATGTCTCGGGGGGGGGGGGGTTGCAATATGGGGAGCTGGAGCAAATACTCCAGGGAACCTTGCACTACCCACCAATTCTACTAATCCGATCATCTGAACGTTCCTTGTGGGCTGTAGGCTCTTCGGGGGGAAAAGTGGATCCCTCTTGACTTTTGCATTTTTACAGTATTCACAGATACTTGGCACTCAAAATATTTGTTGACGGAATAAGTAAAGGGAGGAGGAGGCTAGTTTGGTTTAGTTAAGGTCAAGGATGTAAGCACTTGCTACGGTTGTATGCAACATTGAGACATAGGCCGTGTTTGGTTTCCGTCTCCTTTATGAAGCTGTCTATACTACTCCAGGAAAAGGAGTGAGTGGCCCTCACTGATTCCATTGAACGTGTCCTGATGGGCCCGCTCTCCTGACTTACCCCCTCGGCTCACTTTCCTACTCTTGCTGACTCACAAATTCAGAGACAGTGAATGTGGGTAGGTACAGAGTGATGTAAAATAATGATCCAGCTCACCAAACGGTGTTTCCCATCTCTGGGGAATGCCTGCTCCAAGAAGGTTCTTTCTGCTGCTCAGCTTCTCTCCATGAGTTAGGGGCTGCCTCCCAGCCTTCTAAGACATCTGGACTCCTTGGCGTCTAGATCTAAAAAGCAAAGCATGGCAGAGATGAACTATCTCCTCTTTTGCCAACTCAAGGCTCATTTGTTGGGGGACTCCCATTTTTCCCTTAAGAGGATTCACACATTCTCTTAAGTAACCCACACTGAAAAAGATCTCTCTTAAAGGGGAATTTGACTACCCACGGTAGGGTATCAGAAGAATAGCATCATATATACAAGGAAAACACATGTGATGTGCATTCTCTACAGTGATACTTACCCCCCAGGAGGCAAAAATTGATTCTCAAGGTGGGGAGTGAAAAAAATCGTAGATATTACAATGGTTTGTGGACCTTTTACAGGGTCAAGGTGCATAACCAGAGTTACAGGTACTAAAATGTCTTGGGGAAGGGCGATTAGGAAAAAGCTAAAAAGGCTCCTTGTGGGGGAGAGGTGATGATGAAAAGCAGGCTGAGGAACACTGATCTACAGTAAGTGAGGTCATTTTATGCACCGTGTTTTGAGGTCCAGCTCACATCCGTACTTTTCTAGGAAGCTTTGCTTTCCTCTGTGGTGTTCAGTGACACCTTCTGAACTTCTCTGAAGCCCCCTGAAGGAGATGAGAGGAGCCCATTCAAGTGAGGGCCGGTGGGGTGGGCTGTGGGTTCCAGAGTGGCTCACCTGCCGTAGGACACCCATGGGTGCTCCGTAGGTGCGCTCCCCAGGTGCCGTAGGACAAGTGCAGAGGCAGGAGTTACTGGGGCCTCTAGACAAGATCAACCCAGCTGGCAGGATGTGAAACACCTTCGGGTGTTTTCATTTCTTTTATGTTGGTGTGTTGGTCGACTTCAGCGTAGAGCCCTGGGACATTCATTCATTTGATTAGGAATAAAAAACAAAAACAAAGTCTGATGCCTAATCTCCTTATGAAAACAGATTCTCCCCGGGTATCTTGCCTAAGGGGCTAGTGGTTAGGTTTCCACCATTGCCTGATTTCCAGAGCACCAGCAATTTGGTAAAGTTAGTTACTCACTTCTCTGACCCCCGGAACTAGGAATCTGACCCCAGGTACTAGGATTCGGTGCTAACCACGGATTTAAAAAAAGGGTCTGCTACAGAGAACCAAAGAACTCACAGCTTCTTTACCCTTATCGGATGCATGTATCTGAGAAAATGACCCACCACGGGCAAAACTTCCTGGCCAAGGAGAAGGAATGCCGTCTGCATTGAGAGGAAGCCTCGCACAGGCTCCGGCCTCGAGTGAGCGCAGCTGGCATGTCAGCTGGATTCCCTGCTGGTGGCAGCCGTCATCATGCCTGCTGCGTCAGTCAGCCCTCAGAATTTGCAAGGAACGTGACCCTACTTGGGGATCATGAGAAAGCCAGTGGCAATCTCTCGGTACCACAGGTAGCTTTTCTCTACTGCTCCGTCCCGGAACACTCTGCCACGGAGTTCATTGCACGTACTTGATTTGAGTGGGATGCAAACACACTTGTGATAATCCCTTTTCCCTTTTAAACGGTTGGTATAGTATCCAGTTTACGTTTTAAAAACTCATTTAACAGTACAGTATTTTAATAATGGGGGCATGGGTGAAGGGGAGAGGGAGATACAGGCTTCCAGTTATGGGATGAATAAGTCACGGGGGTGAAAGGTACAACAGAAGGAAGAAAGTCAATGGTGTTGGAATAGTGTCGTATGGGGGCAGGTGGCAGATACACTTGCGGTGAGCACAGCGTGACATAACATTTAAAAAACAAAAATGCATTATTTAATTCCTAAAACATAAAGCATCCTTAAAAACAGAAAGTGGATTTGACTTACAAATCTCTTTGAATACATATGAAACCAAACTAATAAAAATCGATAGCGAGGACGAGAGGCTGTAAGACTAAATTAAAGTGTGTGTAACACACACACACACACACACACACGATAAAGCATCGTTCAGTACAATAGCAAACAAATGATTCCTTTAAAGGAAATCTCTAAGGTTTACCAAGAGCAATGGAATCTTCATGGTTTTGAAATAAATCAAGGCTCTTGGCACAATGCTAATTTGCATAAATCTGCATTCCCCCCCCCCCCCAACCCCAACCCCCACTCCGTGTGGCTAACTCCAGGAAGGAAATGTGCTTTTGTTAATGGGCTAAACAAATCTATTGCATATTTCATATTTACTATGTTTGTCCTTTCTTAAATATTAAATATTTGGTTTCAAAATAATCCGTTTTATACTGCCCAGGGTAGGAATGACAAGACCATAGTTGAAGGCTACAGGTCATTGCCTGGGGGGCTCACAGTGACTGAAGTTATCAGCTGTGCCGCTACAGCCCTTGGTTCTTCGCACACCAGCTAGCTCACTGAGCAGGCGTGATGCATAATGCATGTATATTGACAAAGCACTGTATGCAGAAACTCCCAGACCGACATTAATATATGTGACATGCTGGAACTTACCGCTCAGTGGACTCCTCTGAGTCAAGACCTGTTCCACAACCGACTGCTGACCCATTCTGAGATTCAGATATGATGGCGAGGTGCTCTTGTGGTTCCTGCCAGCTCAGCCAGCCAAAGACATCCAGGGCCTGGAGGAGAGAAGGTTGTCGTAAGAGGATGCCCATCCCAGGAGAGAAGGCCATGGTTAGCTCTAGTGTAGGATAAGCCATCAGAGCCTGGAAATCAGGAGGCTGGGCTAGGTAGGTCAGGTCGCTCTCTGATCTTGGGCAAGCCAGTTAGTTTCTTTGGATCTCATTTTCTTGGACCAAACTGAGACATTTGAATTAGATAATCTCTCAGACTGAACTCTAAGTAATCCTGTAAGCCCTTTCTCTTTTTCTGATAAAGCAAAACACTGAGCCGCTAGTTGCCCATCTGTAGGGCAGCAGATGCCCCTTAAAGTAGCTGCAACTGCATAGCTGTCCTTGGTGTCCAGATGTGCCGGTATCCGGGGGGCCTAGTGTTTCTTCTCCCTCCCAGTTTCTTCAAGGTAAAAAGTGAGACCTCTGGCTCTCAGCTGGATCCTTTCTAGATTCGTTCTGATGCCACCTGTTAATTTATAGGATTTGTATAATTATTTAGTCATGTGATATATTTAAGGTTTAAAGAAATTCTTTTCTGTTAATATTTATTTATTTTTGAAAGAGAGAGACAGCATGAGTGGGGGAGGGGCAGAGAGCAAGGGAGACACAGAATCTGAAGCAGGTTCCAGGCTCTGAGCTGGCAGTGCAGAGCCTGATGGGGGGCTCGAACTCACGAACCGTGAGATCGTGACCTGAGTTGAAGTTGGATGCTCAACCGAATGAGCCACCCAGGCACCCTAAGATTTTTTATATTTATTTTTATTAGAGAGAGAGAGAGAGAGAGAGAGCAAGCAAGTGGGGGAGAAGGGGAGAGAGAGAGGGAGAGAGAGAGAATCTCAAGCAGGCTCCACACTCAGCACAGAGCCCAGCACCACAACCCTGGGATCATGACCTGAGCCGAAATCAAGAGTTGGATGCTAAACTGACTGAGCCACCCTGGTGCTCCTTATCGTGTAATATATTTAAAACTATGTCAGGATCAGGATATATTTTACCTGAACAAGAGTTACTCTTTTAGAGAATTACTTTTTTTGTAATGTTCCTATGCTGCATTTAATAATCTCTGCATCTCTTGATAGTGCTTTTGGATTAGTAAGCCACCCCATTTGTATATTCATTGGGTTAGAAATTTGGAAGCTGCTATTTATTTAGTAGGTCTCCAAATGAAGTCCATTGTGAAGGGAAGAAAGGAGCACAGTCTCCTGTACTGTAATTGAATTCTAAGTTTTCTATCCACCATTATGTAGGATTGAGCACTATAAAAACTTCTAAATTTTAGCTGTGCTGCAGTTAAACCAATAGACTAAAACCTAGTTTGAATTATAGCTGTGAAATTGCATTATTCTAGAAATAATTCCAGTACAAATGCCATAAAATATGATGATTTTTTTTTTGGACTTAGGCTCCTCCCCCCCTCAATTTCCTTTCAGATGGTCTTATGACATCTTATGGCCGTTCAAAGCTGATTTACAACTGATAAGATGCATTAGTCAAACGTTTACTCGTCTGCCAAAGTTGGTACTGATTGAAATGTTTTACATTTCCTATCTGTTTTGTCGATAGCTTTAGGGTTCTTCCTGGCGCGGGCTTCTGGGCTGTGCTCTTGCTTTATTCCTGCTTATCACCTCAGTCGATCGATCAAGTATTCGTTCCAGTTGATTGTTATTCATTAAGTCTTCTTTGAAATTGTTCAGAGAAAGTTAACTCCTATCTGTCTTGTATTTCAGATCCTCTGCTTGAATTCCATGAAACCGGCAAATAAAGCTTAATTACTTCAAGGGAGAAGAATGGATCTCAAACATGTGACCTGAAGGCACCCAGAAGAAGAGCTCTTGCTGACTTGAAAAGGGACAAAATATGGTGAGGGCTCGCAGATAAGTCAAACATCAGATCGCATAATTATACTCTACAAAATGTCTTGGCCCGTCTAAGCCCCTTTGCTAAATGTACTTTGCAAATACTATTGTGTGTTCTACAAAGCAGAGACCCTGCTCTGTGGGCGCTCAGTTCCTAATACTGTTGTTGACATTCAGTGCAAGGCTCAGGGAAACATAATTCTTGACAAGTAACCCAGTCCATCTATGTGGAGATGACCATCTCTAGATGAAAGATAATTCTTTTCTTGCCAATCAGGTAGAGCTATGTCCTTTTAAATATAAAATTCTACAGGGGACAGGTTTACTGCACTTGTGATGGATGCATATATATACGCATGTATGCTGCTGATGAGAACCTTTTCCCCTTGTTTGGGTCTCCAGAGAGATCCCCACAAAAGGTGGGTGTTGGAGGGAGTAGGCCGGATCCTCTCTCCCTGCTGATGGGCTCCAGGGAGGGGGCATCGCCTAGGATGGGAGCTGGATGGCCACTGTCCATGCCTGTGCCGTTTGAGGAGGGAAGGGCAAGGTTCAAGGGCTCTGCTTGTATCTGGGAGGTTCTCTGGCTCTGGCGCAGTGGCTAATACCAGCTCTCCTACTTCCTGTTTCCTACTGCTCAGGGCTTCCCTAGGAGCAGGTGCCTTCTCCCTCATTCTTGCACTTTCTCTGTGCAGTGATGAGAGTCCGGGTTGGCCTGTGCTCCTGCACTTTTCTGAGGAAGTCTCAGGGTCTAGCACCGGAGAGAGAAGGCTTCCTGCAGCCTCAGCCCAGACTGTTGTCCGGTCCTGTTTTAGGTGAGGAGCCGATTCCTCGATCCTCATTATGACCATTTCCCTGTCTGCTTTTAATCTACAGGTGAGAAGGAGTGAGCATCAGGACCCCTACTCCATCCCAGGCTCCAAAGCTTCAGTTTATTGTCTGGAGATCCCCTGCAGGCCAGCATCTGTATTTTGGCTATACCGAGCAACCCCCTCCCCGGTGATATGGTGAGCAAGAGGTCTTTATTGAAGACAGTACCTCCCAGAGAGCTTAAATGAGTGCCGACAGTCCGGGGGTTTCTGAGCAGGGTCGCGGAATCAGAGACAGCTCCGAGGTGAGAACAGCACCGACAGACAGATATACAGCAATTGTCAAGTGATAAACACTCCCATGCTCCTGGATCATGTCAGTGTTTGGCCTTCCTCTGGTTCTCAAAACCGACTTAGGCCACGTTCCTAGTGACCCCCAGTCTTTTGTTTGATGCTTCCCTCTCACCCTTCCTTTCCATCTACTTTCTCCTCTTTGAAATGAGAGCTTGGCCATTCACAATACGAAGAGTGGGTTAAAGCATATCTTGATGATAATTTTTTTAAAACCGCATGAATTTGCAAGTGCTTCTTAATGATCACAGTGAGCACATGAAGGGGATATGTACACAAATGCATGTACCTACATATGTACACGTGGCAGATGAAATACACATGGATATTTATACACAAATGTATACATGTGAAATATATATGCATACAGACATATGTGTGTATAATCCTCTGTTTAAACAAAAATTTGAAGATATCCCCTGTCAAATTTTAAACACATCTGAAATTTTAGTAGAATGTGCACCATCTCTTAGCAAAGGTCATGACATTTATTCATTCATTCATTCATTTATTCATTCATTTCTCTTTTGGTGGAACAAAGCAGGTTTACTAACTAATTTGAAGCCAACAGTTGAGGTAACAATCTGTGGGATTTCAAAGAAATCCAATCTTATGGAACGTCTGGGTCTGTACCATGAAATCAGGAAGTTTTCCTTATGTGATATATATTAGCATGACTTGGAATATCTTCCATAGAGAACTCCCATCATATCTATAGTCAGGTAACTTTGGGAAATATTGTGTTAAATAGTTTCCTTTCAGTAGAACTAATCAGAGCCTTGAATAAGGTAGAATATATTGGGGATTTGTAAGGTGGGATAATCGTGACATAATGGAAATCATCATTTCCCGTAAATATATTGGACCGTAGAACCCTTTCTTCAAGGTGCATCTCATCAGATGAGTGTTTTATAGGACAAACTTTGGGAAATGCGTATCTAAAAACATCTGAAAAAAAACCCTATCTTCCCCCTATTAAATATTAGCTTACCTGTATTTTAGCTGTCTTTTATTTTTCTTATGGTATATTTTTATTGTCTTACTATTTATTTATTTATTTATTGATTGATTGATTGATTGCTGTCTTACTGTTTAGATGTATATGTTTGTCTTCCGTCTCTTGCCTAAGCTCCTTCCCTTGCATCCACTGGACTGCATACTCAGTGGGGACAGGGTGGTGGTTCATTTCTGTATGTCTCTTCCTCCCTTGCACCCTCCCCCAGCATAATGTCGTTCTTGAAAGAAACACTGAATTCACATTTGCTGAGTCGACATATGCCACTACATATGATTTCTGTTAGTTTATTTTTTGCTTAAGCCCCTGTTCCTCAAGAGCCCCCACAGCAACTTTCTTAAAACAAAAAGGAAGGAGTTGTACCTCCTGTGAGATTTCAGGGAGAGTGGCCACAAATAAATTATTCATGTCAGAAAGGGAAATGTAGCAATGATCTTGTTAATAGCGGCGCTGGGAGAAACCAGCCTCCAGATAGCCCACGAGCCATGGTTCACGCGCCAGGAACCGTGATCTTGCCACGGCCACCATCTTTCCTTATCCGAGCAGGTCAGATTCTGACGATGAGCCAACACTTACTTGATTCTGCACAGATTTCAGGCCCTGGACAACAACAGCAGAGAAGCACAAATGTCCAAACACAGAGCGCAAAGTCCTGTTCACCAACACCGTCACTGGGAACCCTTGCCGCCTTAGAACTCGGCTCAAGAAATGCCTTTTGAGACAATTTATGTCCGATTGTTGCTCGTCCTAGTATATCTTAACATTCTTAGAACACCAATAAGGCAAGATAAAAACAAAAATAAAAAGCAAAAAATGAGAAATAAAATCTTTGTTTTTACTTACTTCTTGCATTGAAATTAGCCGACGACCCAAGGTCTGAAAGTTGTCACCCTTAAAACTCAGACAAGATTTGCCTATACGATATTGTGACGTAATAAGAGTTATATCCTTGGTCTTTATCTCCAATTCTTGGCACAGACCTCCTAGGATCCCTAGAATTTAAGAGTGAGAGGAGCATCTCCCATGATTCATCATAAAGCCCTTTCAACCAGACCTGAGTTTATACTATTAAGGTGACTGTGGAGGATGGGGCTGGTTGCCAGGGAAGCCAAGCCTGGGATTAGAGGGGTAGGACTTTGAGCCATACCCCTGATCTCCAGGGAATGGAGAGGGGCTGGAGATTAAGCTAATCACCAGTGATTAAGAATTTAATCAATCATACCTACATAATGGAACCCCCACAAGAACCCGAAACCACAGGGCTCAGAAAGCTTCTGTGTTGTTGAGTACATCAAGTTGTGCCCAGAGAGGGGTTGGAAGCCTCTCTCCCTCCCTCCCCCTTACACATCGCCCTGTGCATCCATTTGGCTGTTCCCGAGTTGTATCCTTTATAGTAAACCTCCAAATAGTAAGTCAAACACTCCTGAGTTCTGTGAGCTGTTCCTAGCAAATTATTGAACCCGAGAACGGGGTCATGGGAACCCTTCGTTTATAGCCAGTCTGTTGGTCAAAAATGCCAGAGGCTAAGACTTTCGGTTGGTGTCTGAAGTGAGGGCATTCCTATGGGACTCAGCCCTTAATCTGTGGGGTCTGGGCTGATGCCAGGTAGTTAGAATCAGCCTTTTCACCTTCTGAATCTGCTTCTTCGAATTCTCTCCTTCTCAGGTAGGTTGTCCATGTGTTGTCAGAGGTTGCTGCGGCACACCTGGGCTCATGTCTTCCCGGTGATGATGCTAGCAATCCGTGGAGGGTGTCTCCTTTCTGATGATTCCAGCCATGTCCCTGTTGGGGGAGGGGGACCACTTTCTCTGGCCCAAGTGGCTGTGTCTGTCCCTGAAGTAATCACTGTGGTCAGGGGCTTGTGTTTCCTGGAGGGACCAAGCCTGAGTCTTAAGTCTTAAATACGTTGGTTGGAAAGAGTTTCTCACAAGGGGGTTTCGTTACTGGAAGAAATTGGGGGGGGGGGGGGGGGGAAGGGAAAGGGCGGGGCGGATAAAAGCTAGAATTACCACAGTCCATCCCAGCAACCTTCCAGAATGAAGCGGGAAGCAGCCTCGAGCATCCCCATCTTTGAGTTTCTTTACTCAAGCCGCTAGACTCACCGGTGTCATGCCTTTCAGTATTTTCTGTGATGAAAAACGTGATCAAGAGGGCGCCCCTCATCAACATCTAAGTGACTCTTTCACACGTCTATACCCTGGGGACATTCTTCATGATGTAGTTGAGGTTCAATACTCACATTTCTCATGTTTGGAGTCAATCAAACCCATTTAAAGTCGAACAGCAAGCCCTCGCGAGGCTCAGGCTGTAGGGCCAGTGGTGATATGTAGATATGTCACCACAAAACAGGGAGCATCGCAGGGTGTGCAGTCACCACACCTGGTAATTGAATGTTATTTTGGGTTTGAGCCGAAGATACTCTTCAGCCGAATTGCATAGAGAAGCAAAAAAATTGATTGTCAACAAATTCATGGCTTGGATGTTATTACTCAGAATAAATTGCAAGGGGAAAATGGCCTTTATGAGGGTGTTGATATATTTTTAATAGAAAATCTCCATCCCTGATAGACTAGATTACAAATGTTTCTAAGGAAAACCAGAACAGTAGGTTTATCATATAAGTGCTTTCTGCTGGTCTTAGTAAATTGAGTTCCTTCACTGCCAGGAAACTGATAGTATTTATAAACAAGAGACTCAAACACCCTCTCTATCACTGAGATTTTAGGCCATTTACATACTGTGCCATCATTTTTAATTACTAGGAAAAATGATGTGCAAGAAAACCAACTATTAGAGCTCTGTTGTAGAGATGGAGAGGAAGAAATCATCCTCTCGAAATGTGTGTATTTTTAATGCTTCCCTTAGAGTGTTGGCCTAGCCATGAAGTGGTTTGTGTGGGCACAGCGGTCTCTGATCTTGTTCTCCCTTTCACTGGAGATCGGTTTAGACCCTGTGGCTGCCGTGGGGTGAACCACGTCTGTTTACACAGGCTGGAGGGGCCGGCAGAAGAAGCGGGAGTCAGTGTGATGTTCCTGGGGTGAAGGCAGGCAGCAGTCTATAGCGTCCATTATCCTGTGTCCCACGCTGTCCGGAGGAAATGGATGGAGAAGACGAAGTCCTGGGGGGCGGGGCAGCAAGGAGGCATCACTGTCTCATCTTATGCCCCAGGGCTTGTCTGAACTGGAGCAAGAAAGGAAAGTCAAGTGTGATGAGGGTTGGAGAAACCCATCTGGAAAGCAGGCAGAGTGAATGGAACGGGACCCTCCTGACCACTACTTGACTTCTCTGGACACCTGCTGAAGGGGACATTAGCGCTTCCGACTCAGAAATGGCACCGAAACCAGGAGGTTCTTTCCCATTTCTGGGTACAGAGCAGCGAGTCACATCACACATCCAGGCTGAAGTAAGTCTCGTGACATGCTGTCTGCCAGGCACACTCAGGACCTCTTGTCTACGACAGTCGAATAGAGCTTCTCGTATAGAATTTTATGAAGGCGTACGAAGGGATGTGTTGAGGGCCGCTACACTCTGGAGTGAGACAGATGGATAGAGACGGGTAGACATAGCTATATACATAAATAATTTATGAGATAGTGTAATAACACATGTGTAATTTATTAATATATGCAATACATGTAATGTATTGTTCTCTTACATGTATAATGTATGTGACTATTAACACGTTACATGTGACATTAATACACAAAACACAATACAGTTTTACTAATACATCTCTATCATCGATACTAGATTATATGTGATGTGTGTGTTGCTCAACGTGTTTATTTACTGAGACACACAAGCAGTGCAGTGGGATGTGCCGTCCAGCTTTGTGCCTCCTCGGGCAGTGAGTTCATGGCCTGTGTTTTGGGAGGAGCTCCTCTTCTGGCCCTGTCTGGGTTGGGGGGCTCCTCCCAGGTTCCGCTGACCCTCCTCTGGGCCCCATGGCCACCTAGGCTGCAGTTTGCTCCCTCTGTTTGTAAGGCCCTGATGACTTCCTGCAGAATATTAGCAGTCTCTGCTTAGGTGACATGTACTCGGTAGTAGATTTTCCTGGAAACTCTCCTTTCCCTCCCTGTGTCTCCAAAGCGCCAGGAAGGGATGATACCAGCCCACAGAATACAAGGACCTATGCTGGGAGGGCCTGGTTCTTCCCCTTGGTACGGTCGTTTAAACTCCGGTCTGCGTCATCTTATTGTGTTGACTTGGGGCGACTCCTGAACGTCCTCTGGAGGCAAGTTCATTTTTTCCAGAATGAATCCCGTGATTAACACAGAACCTGCCTGGTCCTGTATGTCCCGTTCTCTGATGGGCCTTGAGATCCACGAATCCCTGACTCGTGAGCACAGGAAGGGCTGAAGGGTTTGGGCCAGGACCGTCTCCAGACTGCCTCCACTCCACGGTGGCAGTGTGGCTTTGGTGCAGGCGGAAGGTTCAGTGTCCTCTGCTTCTGCCCTCTGGCCTGTTGGCTCCTGTGGTCCTCCCCAGCGCGGCCACCTCTGAGTGCTCTGAAGGATCCCCGGGCACCCCTTCCTCTTCACCGTGGCTGGGTCCAGTTCTCTCTCTGTGTGTTCAGTTCTCTCTCTCTCTGCTCAGTTCTGTCGGTGGCTGGCGTTTCTCTGGCTTCTCGGCTTCACGGGGCCCCGTTTCACTCTGAGAGAGGTGGGTCGTGTGCCAGAATCTGCTTTGTGCTGGGGGAGTCCTGGGGCCCCAGCTGTGGGTCCGCCGGCCATAGCTCCTCCTATCTACGACCTTGTATGGTTTCACAGTGTTTTGACTGTATATAAAACCCCTCTACGGAGCACATTTTTACTAGCTGCTGAAGAAAATGTCCCACAGATTCTCTATGTAATGCAATATTATTTCCTTGGAAGCATGTTCATTTTAGGGCGAGAGACTGCAGAAGGGTGGCTGGTATTAATTTGTGATTTATCTGTCTCTGGGAAAAATTAGGAAAATGGCCTTGTCTTTGGATCAGTTGAGGCTTATTTAATCTTTAGTCAAAGAATCTCCCTGTATTAGTTTCCCAGGGCTGCCGTGACAGATTACCACAAACTCAGTAGCTCAAAACGATAGAAGTTTTATCCTTTCACAGAAATCAAGTGTCGGCAAGGCCACGCTCCCTTTGAAGTCCCTGGTTGCGGGGGGCCCTTCCTTTCCTCCCGCAGCTTCTGGGGGTTCCTGCCCTTCCTCGGTCTGTGGTGGTATCACCCCCATCTCTGCCCCCGTCATCTCGTGCCCTCTGTGTCTTCTCTTCTGTCTCTTACAAGGACGTGCACCATTGGACTTAGAACCACCTGGGTAATCCAGGATGATCTTATCTCAGGTCCTTAATAACATTTGCAGGGGCGCCTGGGTGGCTCAGTCGGTTAAGCGTCCAACTTCGGCTCAGGTCATGATCTCACAGTTCGTGAGCTCCAGCCCCGCGGCTCTCTGCTGTCAACGCAGAGTTTGCTTCCGATCTTCTGTCCCCCTCTCTCTGTCCCTCCCCTACTGGTTCTCTCCCTCCCTGTCTCTCTCCTTCTGTCTCTCAAAATAAAGAAACTTAAAAGAACACATTTGCAAAAGCCCTTTTTCCAAGTCAGGCCACATCCCGAGGTTTCTGGCGGACTTGTCTTTGGGAAGACTACTGTTCAACCCCCTGGAGCCCCTCTTCCTATGGAGGTTTCTCCTCAGGGGGTGCACATTTTTATTTTTAAATCAGAAAGCAGATCTTTTCAATAATGTGTCTCTCGGGACAATGATTCGCAGATAGTAGACCATGACCGACAGCGTCGGCCTCACCCGGGAACTTGTTAGAAATGCAATATCCCAGGCCCCATGCCAAACCTACCAGAAACCGGCCCTGTGGCCCAGGAGTCTGTTTCAACAGGCCAGCCAGGGGATCCTGCTGTGCTTGAAGTTGGAGAATCTCTGCCGGGTGCCTTCAGAGGGGACCCACACCTTCTCCAGTACTGTGTTCCAGTACCCTGACTAGCTGGGCTGGCCAGGAGAACTCACAGCTCCCTGGGGCCGGAGGGCTCGGCCCTGTTCTCCCGCTTCCCCCACCTCAGGTGGAGCTGTGAGCCCCGAGAAGCTCCTGGCACCGCAGTCCACCCCCATCTTCTGGTGAAAGCTGAAGGGCCACTTGCCTGGCCTGAGGAAGAGGCATTACTACCCGCCTTGGCCCCCCTGGCAGAAGCAGGTTCTCAGTGACCCTGTGCTCGAAGGGCCCTTTGGGAGTGTTACAGGTTGAACTGTGTCCCCCTCAGATTCTTTTGTTGAACCTTGACCTCAGATTGTGACCTCATTTGGAGATAAGGTCGTTGCAGATGTAATTAGCTAAGGTGAGGCCTTGCTGGAGCAGGGTGGGCCCCTCATCTCGTATGACTGTTGTCCTATAAAAAAGGGGAACTTGGACCCATAGACGGATATACACCCGGCGGGGAGGGGATGCGAAAGATTGCCGGCAAATCCCCAGATGCGAGGAGAGGGGCACACAGCAGACTCTTCCTCACGGGCCTCAATGGGAACCAACTTGCCCGCACCTTGATCTTGGACCTGTAACGTCCCGAACTGTGAGACAATATATTTCGGTGTTGAACCCCCCATGGTCTTTGGTACTCTGCACGGTCGGCCGAGGAAACCAAAGCAAGAAGCGTTTAGGGTTAATTTTCTTTTGTGAGCTGGCCTGAGTTCCGAACAATTAACTTCAAAAGAACTTTTTGAGCACAACTCATTTGTCAGTTGGGAACTGCCTCACAGCAAAGCAAAAGCTCTATGTCATGTTGACAATTATTTGGGACACGCAGTTCTCAGTTCCTGAGAGTGTTCAAGATGATATTTTTAGTGAGTTTTAACTGATTGTGGTATCTTAAAACGGTTGTCAAAAGAATAATGTTTTAGATTTTATAGCACTTTTGACCTTCTTCTTCTTCATCTTTATTTTCTTTTGGAATTATCCTTTATAAATGTTTTTTTCCCCTTAGAATCTCTCATTTGTTCAGAACTACAAATCATCACAATTAGATATGAAGGACTCAGCTGAAAATAAAAGCAAATTAATGTATATGTTGGAGGAACATTTTGTGCCATTTTTCTCTTCCAATTAGCCCAATTAGTCAGTGACATCTAGGACTGGTCTTCCAGAAAGAATTACGGGCCAGAAGTCCCGTTCTCCACTTTAATGAGTTCTTCCAAGAGAGCCGGTCATTCTGCATAAATTGATAAGTACGAGATGTCCTGGGTAATAATTCCAAGTGTTTATGCTGCTCTTCCATTGTTCATTAATTTTTGTCAGGTAAACTTAAGGCTTTAAAAATGTGAAAGAGGTAACAATTCATTGGTGATGTGAAACTGCCAAAAAAGGTTACAGTTCTCTAACATCGGACATTTTTTTCCTCCTGTACCTCACAATGTAGGCCGTATGGCACGCAAGCATCCACACACACACACACACACACACATTTCTTACTCTGATTCCTAAGTGGGCAATGTTAGGGGAAGCCAATGGAAGAGTCAAAGTCTCTGCAGTCGGTACTCATTCAGTACATACCACGCCGCCTAGATTCTCCTCCTGAGAATAAGCGTGTATCTATTTCATGACCAGGAGAATCTGGAACTAAAAATGATGATAATGCTCTTCAACAACCTGGTATTTGGAGCTCTCCTTAATGAGAAGAAAAGTACAAGGAAGCATCTTCGTAAAAGAGAACTACTTTGAAGTGGTGCCCGGGTGTCTAGCCCTTAGCAGCCCCCAGGTTCAAATTGAAGTCACATTTTCTTTAACTCTCAGAGTGACACTACCTCAAACTTCCCCCTGCAGGTGCCTGCCCCCCTGAAGCAATCTCCTGGGTATTTGGGAGGCTTCTGTGGATTTGGGATGGGCTCTCTCGTGACCTCTATCCCCAGCCTCAACTTCTCAGACTAGCCTACGGTCCTTGCCACCAGTGGCCCACGTGGAGAGTCCCCTCTGGTGGACACGGGCCTCTGTCTTTTGGTGAAGGCTAAAGGGCCTGTACTCCACCCTGAGAAAGGGGTATTACTGACCGCCTTTTCCTCTCTGTCTCCAACGTAAATCAAGCCCTTCCATTTAGAGCCCACAGTTGAAATCGGGCTGCGTTGGTAAGGTTCTACTGAATGCCTATGGGTAAATGATGGAAAGTACAATACCAAGAATAGTTAACAATGGTTATGAGATGTGGTTTTCAGAGGGAAGTCACCTCCCACCCCCCATGCATTATATGCACACATTCAAAGTCCATCCGCTACAAGGTCGAAGAGAAGATGGTGTTCCCCTTCACCTCACTGTAAACTTCATCTCTGAAGTCTGCATTCTGTGTTCCCGTATCTCCCTCTTCCCAGGGGAAGGGATGCTGGGAATGTACACTCATCCTAACAGAAACTGCTCACGTCTCACTCCAAGGGGCCCCAAAGATAATCATTTCGGAAGAGGACAGTTCAACGCCAGGATATTCACCAATGTTGAGGGTGGTTCATGCAAATAATACCAGCACACGTGTTAACAGTCCTATGCAGCTTTCGTCTTGCCAAGCCAAATTTACTTCCTTGTATAGTCCAGACTCCAGCATTAGGGAAAGATCGATGTCTTCACAATTTTCTTGAAGTTCCAGGTCTCAAGTTAGAGGATCCAGGGTTTTATTGGGAAAGATTGACATAAATTCTTGATAAGCTATAGTTCTTTCTAAAATTCTTAACCAAATCATGACTAATTTCTTTCCTTTCTTCTTCCAGTGAGAAGTCAACAGTGAGAGGTACGATTCAAACTCAGTCCTTTAGAATCTGGTTTTGCACCAGGTCACCTCACAGTTTTCCCTTGGAACCATAGGTAGGAACTCACTCTATATCTGAGGAGTCAGAAGGATGTGTTCAAACAAATGAGCCACCCCCTAGCTTGTTCCTTTTGAGAACGTTCTACAGTTCTAGAAACCTCAGAGTTGAGTTTTGCATAGGCCACCTTCTTACACAAATATCAAGGGCTGTATTTCACAGACTGTGTGATCTTAACAAAAATCTTTTCAGATAGGTGAAGGGTCAATTTTTAATTTCCTGAAGCTAAACTGAAGACGAGAGCATTTAAAATTGTACTTGGCCAGGCTTTATGTCCGGAATTTCAGGGTGTGTGCTCCAGCCTTGGTTGGTGCTGTTCTCCGTGATACCTCCTGGGCATTTTAACGTTCAAAAGTCCTAAATCCTGAAGAGGATGAGTGATATACTAATTCTGTGTGTGGATAGTGCTTTGCATTTCGTTGTAGAGCCGTGTCGTCCTCCCAGTTTTATGTGGCTTGTCCATGCTTCCTCCCCGGAAGAGTTTAGTTCCCTTCAGGAATACTCATGAGTCACCGTGTTAATGATGGTAGCAGGCTCAAGAGGCTTCAGAGATGAGAGCCATGGTCTCTGCAATGACTCATGGAATGATAGCAAAGGCAGATTTACAAACAAATGAGCATGACACAGAATAAACACTGTAATAGTGGGATGTATACGTTATACAGCAAAGCATATGGTGGCATTCTGCCTGGCTAAGTTTCAGTGAAAGCTAAAAGGAGGAAGTTTTTCCTTTTTCTTTTTTAAATTAGGAAGATGAGAAGATCTTCCTAAATTAGTAGGGGAAGCTTTTCTAAACATGGAGAATATGAGCGAAGGCCTGGAAATATCTGAGAAGGAGCAGACTCCTCTGTCTAGATTGGAAGGTGGAGAGGCTGGAAAGGTAAACCAGGGCCATTTTCCGAGGGTCTCGAATGCCACGTTAAGGAGGGTTTGCCTTATTCGATAGGTGATGCAGATTCTCAGGTACTTAGGAGTCTGTGTGGCAGAGAGGACCAAGAAAATAAGTGCTTCCTCTCTCAGGATGTGGAGGTCTCACTGAGAAGGGGCTGCAGGAAGGGCCACGCAAATGGTTCTCTAATGCAGTAGGAGCGGAAGTAAAATTGGGCTTCCTCATCAGAAAGCGGGACATGTGATTCTAGGCTGAAGGCAATGGGGAGAAGCTAGTTCTTGTGTGGATCTGGATCATCAGCATAGAAGTGATAGGTAAATTTATGTGCTACGAGAAGCGTGTTGACATAAATTCAAGGAATAGTAATATTTATGAGGTGTCAAGAGGAAAACTATCATGGCAGAGACCAAAAGGGGGTAGTGAGAGATGGAAAGGCCAGCTTCCTGTGAGGTGATAAGATGGGAGATGGTGGAGGGAGGGTTTCAACAAAGAGGAAACAATCAACTGTAGGAGAGGTCCGGGAAAGCAGTGGCAGAAAACCATCCACTGGATTTGGCAATTAAAAAACGAGACGCTTCTTCCGAGGTGGAATGATTTTGGGGGAGGGAGAATGGCAGGGGTCGAGAACAAAAGGGCAGAGGAATGTTGAGCTTCCAGTTGGAGACAATTGTTTCATGAATATTTAATAGTACGAATGCATATGTACTAAGGACTTATGTCTATACTCATCAATTACTCTGAGCTAATTATGTGATCTGAGCAACATAAAAATCCCTCCTCCCCCTCTTAAAATAGCTTCCCTCCTCTAGACTCTGGCAGTAGGCATACCTCTGCTCATTAGCTGGGGCCAGTGTTTGAAATGGTACTGGTGTGTAGGGTAAGAAACACCTCTCTTAAAATTGTGAAAGACCCTATTCTCAGAGAGTGAAAAACTCGTAACTCTGACATAACCTGCGTATTCATTTGCTGGGGCTGCCATAACAAACTACCCAGAGGGGGTGGTTTAAACAACAAAGATTTAATTTCTCACAGACTTCTCTGGAGGCCAGAATTCTGAAATCAAGATGTCCTCGGGGCTGGTTCCTTCTGAGGAACGTGGGAGACTGTGGTAGGGCTCTCTCCCTGGCTTGTAGATGGCCGTCTTCTCCTGTGTCTTTGCATGGTTTCCCAATGTTCATTTGTGTATCTGTGTCCAAATTCGTTTTTTTTTTTAAGTTTATTTGAGAGAGACAGAGAGAGTGTGAGTGGGTGAGGGGCAGAGAGAGGAGAGAGGGAGAATCCCGAGAGGCTCTGCATGGTCAGCACACAGAGCCCGATGCGGGGCTCAAACTCATGATACTGTGAGATCATGAGCTGAGCTGAATTCAAGAGTCAGATGCTTAACTGACTAAGCCACCCACGTGCCCCCAAATTCTGTTTTTGTATAAGGACACCAGTCATATGGAATTAGAACCTCATTTGAAATAATCTCATTTTAACTTACTCTTTAAAGACACTATCTCCAAATATAATCATATTCTGAGGTGCTAGGGTCAGGACTTTATCATATGAATTTTGGTGACATAATTCAGCTCAGGGCATCCATCTTATGCAATAATCTGTAGGTGAGTATTTGGGGAGTTTTAGACACACTTAGAACCAGAGGCAGATTATCAACATGGGCCCAGGGAACGAGAGTGGGAAGCAGGGCCTTTCCTGTGTGGGGACTTCACTGTCTGCAGGACAGGATGCCTGGAGCAGCAGACATGGTTTCATCTCTTTGAAAGGTTTGTCTGTATCCTGACGACTTGATGTCACTATCCATAAAATCATTCCACAATCTCCTCTTGTCCTCACTGCGTGCTCATCAAACAGTTTTTTATTTATAATTTGACTGTGTTGGAATCTTCAAGGAGGTGAGAATGTGCTGACCACAAGAAGTGAGTCTCATGGTGAGTGAAGAGTTCTTTTTAAATTTTTTTTCAAGATTTTATTTTTAAGCAGTCTCTACATCCAATGTGGGGCTCAAACCCACAACCCTGAGATCACCCTACCGACTGAACCAGCCAGGTGCCTCAGTATAGAGTTCTTTTGAGGTGAATTAAGAAACCATTGTTCTCATGTATGGATCAGCCTCTTGAGGACAGCTGGAGCCAGTCCCTGGGAGACGTCCGGTGCCTGGCAGAGCTGGGGACCAAGTCACCTTCCCCAATGCTCTTCTCCCAGAAGTCTGGGCTCTGCCTGGTCTTCTCAGACAGCTTCTGTGGCTCTCTTCACTGCAGACGCAACACTTATGAATCCTTTTCATAAAGGATCTTGTGGGAGGACTTTGAACCATTTGCTAAAATTAGATTTTTGGATTACTGATGGCTTTTTATTACCCATATGCTGTCTGTCTCCTATTGCCACAAGTAATGGAAATGCGAAGGTAACTTGGCAGTGTTACACAGTGTTATCCATCATTGTGTATTTCCATGGTCTTTTGTGGTTTTGTTACTTTATGGTGGCATCTCATCAGACCAAGACCTCTCCCAAGAAATCGCTTGTTAAAAAAAAATCATTGTTATAGCCACTGTGTGTGTGTGTGTGTGTAGAGTGGCTGTTGTTGGAAATGCCTACATTCAAGATGGCCTTTCTTCCCCTCCCCCACAGGTATTGAGCGTAGGATTCTCTTGCCCTGAGCAAGTGCAGTTTCTCTCTCACTCATGCTTCCCTTTCTCATTTACCTTAAGGGGGTCTTGTGCCCTGAAAGTAATTTTTTTGTTCAATAAGCCTGACCCATAAATCCACTAGGAGTTATTAATGTTCTTATGACTTCTGCACAGACAGTGGCTGTATCTTTGACCTATGATTCAGTAGATATCTTCTGAATAGTAGAAAACTGGAATTGCAGAGGTGAAATATTTATATACTTTCCTTCACCCAAGATTTCAAGGGCGAATAAGAAGGTGGATACATCCTGAAAAAAAGTCTAAAGGGCAATGGATATGAGCTACTTAAAGAGAATAAAGAAGCTAATAGGATGTCATTAATGATTCCTTTGAAGAACTAAAGGTATAAGATTGTTTCTGTGCATTGTATTAGTAAATATTTGTACTTTCAATATTAAAATACCTTTTGATTCTATCAGTCAGGGTTCTCCAGTATGTGTGTGTGTGTGTGTGTGTGTGTGTGTGTGTGTGTGTCTGTATGTGAGTGTGTGTGTATACTGCCAAGTTCAAAATTTGTAATTCAAGTCTGAAGGCCATCAGGCTGGAGACCCAGGAAAGAGCTGAGTCAGGTCATGAACCTGAAGACTGTCATGCTATTAGGGGAAGAGCGGATGATGTCATAACTCAAGTCTGAAGGTTGTCTGCTGGAAGAATCCTTTCTTATTCCAAGGGAGTCAGTCTTTTGCTCTGGTAAGGACTTCATTTGGTTGGATAAGGCCCACCTACATTATGGAGGGAAACCTGCTTTAGTTAAAGTCCACCAATTTAAACGTAAATGTCATCAAAAAAACCCTACAGAAACATCTAGAATAATATTTGATCACATATGTGGGCACCATGTTCCAGCCAAGTTGACACCTAAAATTAACCATCACAGGAATATTCTCTGAAAGTATTAAAGCATTTTTATTGCAATTATATAGATAGTAGCCTTTTTTATTTTTGACAGGCTGGTTGACTTCTCCTATATAAATAGCAAAGAAGGGACAGTCCATGGTCAGGTGGAGTAGAATCAGGCAGAATGCCTCCTTTCTAGTTTTTCAGTGAAGTTTGAATTTTAGAACCCTTTTGGGGCACCTGCTTGGCTCAGTCAGTTAAGAGTCCAACTTCAGCTCAGGTCACGATCTCATGGTTCATGAGTTTGAGCCCTGCGTCGGGCTCTGTGCTGTCAGTTCTGTCAATGCAAAGCCTGTTTCAGATCCTCTGTCTCTCTCTCTCCCTCTGCCCCTACCCTGCTCTCTCTCTCTCTCTCTCTCTCTCTCTCACAGATAAATAAACATTTAGAGCCCTTCTGAATGCATGCATTCAGTGTACGTCCACAAAGCATGCATGGCTGTGTCTGTGTGTGTGCTCAGCTTCACCTAAGCCTTTAGAAAACTTTGGTTTGGATTCAAGGGCACTTATTGGGAAGAATAACCATTTGGGTGATGATGCCATCTTATGTCAATTTGAACTTGAAAAAAATGACATTGTTCTAGAATCTGTAAGCTTCAACATTTGTATCAGTAATTTGAATGAAGATAGGCAGGTGTGCCTTGTAACTTTTTGATATGCTGAATCTGGACTGGACAGATTCAGTCACTGGACAGTGGGAAAATAAGACCATAAGTGAGCGTCCAGGATAATGTGGAGAGGTTCAAATGTAGAACTGAATCTAAGTGGAAACTTACAAGAGCACATTAGTGATCCTATTCTTGGCTTCAGAAGCACTTCTGCAAACTGTAGGAAGGTGGGGTTGTGGCTTGGTAATGTGGGACGTGTAAAAAAGACTTAGGAGACTTGAGGTGACAGTGGATTTGGTGAATTGGCCGGAGCAAAGTGGATGCATTGAAGACCTGAGCTGAGTTTGCTCATCAAGTCTGCATTGCCTGCTGGGGAGAGGGCACTGCGCTCACCAGAAAGTCACAGAACAATTGGCTACTTCATTTACTCATAACATCCTTAACTGGCATTGCTAAAAGGGGCTTCCATTGAAAAATTGCTAGAAAGTAGAGTGCTTGGTGAGATATTTCCCTATGACCTTTCTTGTTACTGTCATGTTATTTAGAAAACCAGCACTCAGAATTTGCTTCGACAGTGGAAGTCTTTATAGTATAAATCCATTTGTTCTGGCAAATGTATCTCTATTAGTATATTTTAGCTTAAATCAATTATATAAGTGCTTCGTAAGAACATTTATTTTGCCCAGTGTTTCACCAGCATCAAGGATTTTAGAAAGTGTTTGATCTTTCTTTTTCTGAAACTCTTACAAGAGTGATGGGCTTACTAAAATTTACAGTGAAGCTAACCTGATTACTCTGAGCTATTTTTAAGAGGATTAGACTATTCAAGGCCAGATGGAGTCTAATCCCATGACTAATGTTTTGGCCAATAGAGTACAATGCTTTTTGATTATGAAAATTGGTTAGTAACCATCTCAGTATGCTCCACCCTTTCCTGCTTATGACAAACAGTACTAAAATGTTTCTCTTGGAACCTGGTTATAGATCAGCTCTATATTCCTGAATTAATCACTGTTTAGTAGGGCAAGTTGCCATGTTGCAGAAGGGACCTAGGGGTAAAGTTCTTTGGCTGTTGACAATGGCGGGTGACTCATTAGAGCCAAATGTTTCCCATTATTTAATCAAGGTCGAATACAGAAAATGGAGTAGTGTTGTGGTGGTAATAATCATCTCAGAGGGATCTGGTCTTTGCCAGGATAGAATTAAGTGTCCAGGTTGAAGTTTCCAAATGGTTTTTTGTTTTTTGCCTAAAAGAAAGCAGCTTACTTGAGTTTATTATCATCAGTGTGCTAAAATTCACAATGGTTACAAGTTTTAGGAGAGTGGTTAATTAACATGACTTCTCAAGCAAAAGGGATGTCTCACGGATTTGGTAACCAAATTGGTGGTCCCAAAGGCTTTTAGTCTGATAAAAGAAAATTTGAGGATACTTTTGTACCAAAGGAAATCTGGAAATGTGGCTTCATTAGAAAAATAGCAGATTTTTTCTGAGAGATGTTGAGTTTATGAAGACAAGAGAATCAAATATTTGAAATCAGGACTGTATTGGTGAAGATAAACTCTTGCTCTGTCCTGATCCTCCATTTCCCCCTACTCGTTCCCTAATTGGATCCTTCACCATTGTTTACTAAGTGAGAGCACCACCAGGTAGCTCAAGCCAGAACATCAGGCATCATCCTTTATACCTTCTTCTTGCAGAATTTTTGTATCCAATCAATGGCTAAGTCCTATTGATTATATTTCCTAATAACCATCCTAGGGGTTCAGAATGAGAATTGCCCCAATATGTGCCATGTTGGCACGCAGATGATTTTGATCTGAAACAATCAAGGCACAAAGAAGCTTTGACCTTCCCCTTGACTGCCTAAAAGAATTTAAATAGAGGACCTGATCCAGGAAGAGAGCTACCACATAGATAATTACATTATAACGTGAACCAGGGTGGTAGACAAGGAGGAACTTAGCTGAGGCCTGTTTGATCAAAGTCTACGTCCCATTGCTCTGTATGGCCTAGCAAATGTTTGCTTACCAAACATTCACTCTTTTTCATTTTCCTGTGAATTGTCTTCCTTCCCTTTGAAGTTCCGGACCCCTGCCCCCCCCTTCTCCTTAGTTCAGGATGACACATATACCTCATTTTGCCTGTCTTTGGACTCTCTCATGTTTATGTGGAGTGCATAATTAAAGTTGATTTTTTTCCCCGTTGATCTGTCTCATGTCGACGTAATTCATAGACCAGCCAGAAGAAAAGTGTTTCCTCCCAGAACCATCCACTTGTCTCTACTCTCACCACCATTTTGGGTGAAGCCACCATCATATCTTCTGTGGGTTTTAGAAACAGCAGTCAAATTGGCCTCTTTGCCTCCACAAGCTCCCCTTCTCTCCCTTCAACTTCTTCTTGACCCTGCAACAGAGTTGGGTTTTTAAAACCCATTTGACCATGTTGTCCCCCTGTGTAAACCACTCAATGGCTCCCCATTGCTGTGAAGATCTAACCCCATCCTCACTATGACCCATGGGGCCTCCATTACTTGCCCGTTTGCTCCTGTAGCTTCTTCTCTCTCTGTGCTCCATGCTTCTCATTCTCTGCGCTCCATGCTACCCTTGCTTCAGTTTCTTGAACTGAGGCCTTCCAACTCAGAGCTTGCATGCACATTTCCTCTGCTTGGATCGTGCTCCTCCTGCTTCTACCTTCCAGACTTTTTCCATGCTGACACCTACTCATGTGTCAGCTCCCAAGGTGACGGCAGCTGCCCAAACTAGCCTTTCCCGGTGCAGCAGTCTGAGCTGCATCTCCTGGCCGTCTGCCCAGAAGCACCCAGTACTTTTCCTTTGTGCATCATTGCGATCAAATCATTGTTTAACTAGTTGTTTGGTGTCTCTCTCACCAGCTAAACTGTAAGCTCCCTGGGGGCAGGTACTGTGTCTGCTGCTATGTTTCCTCTACACCAGAGCTCTGCTTGGACTCACTACCTTGATTTCCTGTTGAATAGAGAAATAAATGGACATTTGGGATGTGTGGTTACTGTGGCAGGGGGAGCTGTCCTACGAGCTAGAAAGCTCAGGAACGAGGAATATATATATATACAGCTTGCGTGGCAGTGCCATGTGAGTGAATGTTAGCCCAGTGCATTTCTACTCTTCAGTCATCCATGGTCCTTTTGGTACATCTCTGCCACGCTGCAATCACTCCCTAAGGAAATGGGTGTTAACGAGCAGAGAGTAGAGAAAAGCAGGCAGGGTCCCTTTCTGGCTTGTGAGTTGTGAAAACTGAGTTTGGCACAGTAAAGAATATATCTGGTCTTTATGGCCAGTTCTTAGTATAAGAGTTCAAAGCCTTTGGAATTTCCTGCATGATGAGAGTGTCTTTTGTTATTGGCAATGAGCCCTTTCCAACCACACTTGAGTTTATGCTAATGAGGTGACTCAAGGTGGGTGGGCCCTTGATATAAGATTAGGCTGGCCCACGCCTGAAAGACCTGGGGTCTGGGAGAGGAGAGGGGCTAGACATAGCTCTGCACATGGCCAGAGTTGTAATAAGATCCCAGTAAGACCCACACATTGGTATGGTGTGGCGATGGCGTGCCCTGACTCCCTGGGAGAGGTCATGGGAACTTTACATCTGTGACCCACCCCCGGCCAGTTATTGTCCCCTGCATCCCTGACATCTGGGTGTTTCTGAGTTATGTCCTTTAGTAAAACCTTAATAGTAAGTGCAGTGCTCTCCGTGAGCTCCTTGACTTGTTTTTGCAAGTTCTTGAACCTGAGGGGGTCACGGGATCCTCCGAATTTGTAGCCAGTCAGCGTGGGCAGCCCTGAAACATACACTTGCCATCTGAAGTGGGGGTGGTCTTATGCAAATCTTTGCCCTTAACCCACGGAGTCTGCCCCAGCTCTGGGAGTTGAGCTGAATGGCAAGAGATCCGGCTGGTGTCGGAGAATTGGTGTCGGGACAATAAGAGAGAAGATTTAGGGCAGCGATCCCAGCAGATTTCCCTTCCTTTAGGGCCAGGACCACTGTCGTGGGGAAGCAGTGGGGCACAGATGTAGGTGGACCCCTGAAAAGGGAGCCCCAGTGCCCTGCCTTCCTAAGGTAAGTGCCATCAGAGTCAGACCCCTCAGGTGGTTTTGTAGGACACGAGAGCAGAGCAGCTTGTGTCTCCAGGTAGAAGATCCCAGGAAGGGGATCTTCCCATGAAGACCTGAGGAAATTTCTCAGGTTTTACTCTAGGCGGTGGGAGCCGCCTGAACCTGGGGCTGCTGGAAGGACATGGAAGGAGCAGGAAAGAGCCAGTGTGCTCACGAGGTGGAAAGTCAGATCACAAGGGGCTTTGGGGAATTGAGGGTGTGGGCGGGCTCTAGGGAATGCACATTTTAACCATGTGTGTGCATGAGTTTGTGCGTGCACATGTAAACCCTACGTCTCCTATCATTCTCTTGCTAAAATCTCTCAGTGCCTAATGCTTATATAATTTATGTCAAAAGCAGAACTGGAATCACATTTACCTACGTATATTATTATTTTGCAGTTTGATCTTTTGGGGCAGGAAGAATATCGGTCCCCCAAAGAGGTCCATGTCTAATCCCAGGAATTTATGAATGTTATCCTATCCGACAAAAGGAACTTTCTAGATGTGATTTAGTTAAGGATTTTGCGATGGAAGGTTATCCTAGATTATCCGGGTGGGTCCAGTGCAATCACAGGGGTCCTTATAAGAGGGAGGCAGGAAGGTCAGAGTCAGAGGAAGTGTGATGACAGAAGCAGAGGTCAAAGAGAGAGATTTGAAGATGCTACCTGCCTGGTTTCGAAGCTGGAGGGAGGGACCACGAGCCAAGGAATACAGGTGGTGTCCAGCCTCCAGAACTGCAAGATGATACATTTGTCTTTGTTGTTTTAAATCACGAAGGTTGCAGTCATTTGTTACAGCAGGAAGAGGACATTAAAGCAATCTTTCACTTAAAATATGGGATAAACATTTTCCGTGTCCGTGGATGTATTCCTTTAGCCTCATTTTAAAGACTCCCATGGTTTTCCATTAAAAAGCTGTATCATAATGTATTTACTGATCATCTATGGCTGGGCATTTAGGTTGCTTTCCGATTTCTTTTTTCTTTTTGCTACAGTAAACACCAATGCAATTAATATCCTTGACATATGTCCTTCTGCTCTTCTCTGGTATTTCCTTAGGATCGATCTCTAGAAGTGCAGTTCTAGGAAATGCACATTTTAAAGGTTTGTGACACACGTCTGACATTTGATTTGGGGGGCTGGAGACTTTCCAAGTCCGTTTGTTGATGACTGGGTCCTTCGCTTTCATTTATGAAAGTAGGTCTGCTGAAATGGAGTGTCCCTTTATGTTTGAACCAATCCTTTCTTCTTCCTTCTGCAAAGAGGAGAAAAGGAAGATGCTAAAATAGTGCCAGAAGGGGCCTGATTTCCCGACAGCCAGTGCGCAGGGTCCTATCCAGGAATACTGTGTAGGCAGCAGAGGCCAACATCTTGCGAGAGCTGAATACATGAGTCACCCACACTTGAATATACAAATGGATTCTCTAAAATGTTTGCCTCTGTGTGGATATGAATTTGCCCACCGGCTCCTGGGGCTATGTTCAGGGACAGTGTACAATCCTCCGTGGGCACAAGGTGGTGGCAACTGAATACTGAGTGGAGAGGGGCTTGCTGTGAATTCCCAAGAGCATTTGTTATACGTGCTAATCACATCTCTAGACACTATTGCTTGAAAACAAAGACGCTACTAGAGTTAATCAGGGACAAAGGATTAATATGACAAGGGTGTTGCATTGGGAAAAGTGGCGATCAATCCAGAATTTGAAGGGTTGGGGGTTTTAACTTGGAAATAAATGCAACATAGACACGTTTTTTTGCTTCTAAAATACTAAGGCTAACTCAGAAGTGACCAGGATGCAGGACGAGGAAGAGGGGAGAGAGAAACCCCGGGGGGTGGGAGAACGTACGAAGATGGTAATTTGCCCAGTCTTAAATATGCTAATATGAGTTAGTTTCTCAGGTAACATGTTCTGGCCCGTTATGCCCTGTTATGAATGTCCCTGTCATGCATATTACCCTGGTGTTGTGAATAAGCTCTTTCAATAAGTTTATTATTAATCACCTACGTATAAATGGTATTAGCTGCTGTGCATTTTTAAGTAAATAGCCACAGATACACCCTCGAGGGACTGTTGACCACATACCAAAGAGAGCCTATATTTATAAAAAGCCAAAGAAATAAAAATCTGGATATTTTTCTTTGTGTGAAATGTAAAGTTATTTTGGAATACCCAAATTTTGAATGTTTCAGTTTTCTTTTGCATATTTTGGGTATTTGATATGGGGAACATCCGTTTTTCTTGTGTCTCCTCCTTAGGCGAAGCAGACCTGGAGGAAGGGGGTTATGATGCCCGTGCGTCCTGGAACCCCTCTGCTGTAATAACCCACCATGAATTCTGTCCCTGAAACCAGCATAAATTTATTCTCTCCCAGTGCTGGAGGCCAAAAGTACAAGATCAATGTGTCAGTAGGGCCACGCCCCTTGATAGCTGTAGGAGAGGATCTCTCCTCACCTCTTCCAGGTTTTGGTGGCTCCAGAAGTTCCTTGGCTTGTGGCTGTGTCCCTCCAGTCCCTGCCTCCATCTTCACATGGTCTGTTACTCCTCTCTTGGTCTCCTCCTCATCTGTCTCCTTTAGGGACACTGTCGTTGAGTGAAGAGCCCACCTGGGTAATCTAGGATGATCTCCTCTCCAGACCCTTAACTTAATCACACCTGTAAAGATCTTCTTTTCCAAATGGATACTCAGGATTAGAATACGGACATACTTCTGGAGGGGCCATCAGTCAACCCGTTGCACTCTCCTGTCCCCTGGAGGCGGATGTGGACAGCGTATATATGGCTGTTTGTTTTGCTTGCCTGGGGGACTGAATACACAGTGGACGCTGGCCAGACCATATATATATATATATATATATATATATATATATATATATAAATAGAACTCTGACCCACAACCTGTAGCAACCTGCCCAGGAAACCAACCCAGTATCCCCATACCAGCCCAGGAAGCCAGCCTGCTGTAAGTCAGACCACTATCTCTAGTAGTAATCCAGGAAACCAAGCAATAATCCCATCAATAGCCCCAAATGGCCAGGACTTGATTAATAACTGGCACCTCCCCTAACTTTTGTTCTCACCCTGACTTAGGTCTAATCGGAGAAGCCCATGTGGACCTTTGACCAATCACATAGGATGCCCGCCTTCCACTGAGCCCGCCCCCAGCTCCCCCGTGCCCACAGCCTCCCATCAGGGCACACTGGAGCCGCCCCTGGTTTCCCCTGTGAAGCTTTGCTGCCCCTCTGCCTGCCTTTGAGTCTCTGCCGAAGCTCGAGTGACGGCGGCCAACTCCCTTGCTCTAGCAAGTTCGGGATAAACAGACTTTGCTTTTCCCATTTGACTGGTTTTCATCTATTTCCACATGGGTTTGCTATTCTTCTGACCGTACCAGGCAGACATTCTCCGCTGGGTGTCGTTCTGCCTTTCACGTCTCCTTCCGCACCTTAATGTCTACCTGCCGCTGGGAAAGAGCCCTGTCGTGCTGGTAGAACAGGGTGGCAGTGGAGGACCCAAGGGGGAGGTGTAGTGAGCCAAGGGCCGAGTGGTAGCGGCACCACCCGGGAGCAGAAAGAGAACAATAAGAGCTATGACAAGGTGCCAGGACGCACCCCCAGAAACCATTCAGGACCCCACTCAAGATCTGCGCTTGTTAAAAGCTACTTGTGTATGCAACCCATGCATTTTATAAGTCGTGTTATTTTTCAGATTTCTTTTCCTCTGACCTTTCCTTAGTTAACACATGGCACTGTGCTTGGGATATACCATCATTTATTTCCTACTACCCTGTATTTATGGGGAAGCCGACTGGAAGGCACACAGGAGAAAGACGGGTCTTTAAGGCACACAGGACTGCACGAAAGCTGGGTGTGAGAAGAGTGGAAGGAAAGCCAGAGGGGTTAAGCTCTAGAAGTGGCAAATCAGGGATGCAGAGAGGAGAAAACACGCTGTAGTGTGAGAAGGCGTGAGGGGCCATGTGGTTTGATGTAGAGAGCGCGGGGCCGCAAGCCAGGTGACGGGGGTGACGTGAAACAAGGCGTCAATTTATCGGATGCTTGTGGCTCCCTTTGCTCCATAATTCACGCTCCGGTACTAGTCTGACATTTGCCCAATGAGACAATAATTCTAAGGCTCTGTTTTTTCACATGAAAGGTCTCTGTTGTCATTAAAAACATTCTGGAGTCGGTGGGACCCCTGGCTCTCACCTCCCTGTGAACAGACGGGGACAGGGCTTTTGTCGATCAGCTCCCCTGAGCCTTATGAAGGTTTTTCTGAGAGTCTGGGGCAGCCAGAGGGGACCAGCCAGGCGCTGAGATCTGTGTCTCACGCCAACCCAAATAACCCCACATTCATGGCTTTTACTTGTTGGGTGTTGGGCTTCTACCCGCATTTCACTTTAAGAAATATTCTTTTAGCTAAACGTGAAGACATCGCAGCTGAGTATGGTGGGGAGGGGAGCCAGCCAGCCAGCGACTGTAGGTTCTCTCTTGCCCAGAACAGTCCAGCTTTCCCATCCTCTGCTCCACCCCTGGCGAGGTGTCACGAATTAGGTGACAATGCACCACTCTCTCACCTGATTCAGAGGCGTTGGGAGCCCTCATCGGTCAGGTTGTGCTCACATCATTGGCTGATCATGGTGTGAAAATTAGCACAGACTTTATTTAAGGTTTTATAGCATCCCTGGAGAGAAGGCATAATTAATCCTGCTCTTACAGATGAAAAGCTGGAAATGCAAGCTATTTAAAGGACGCCCTACACGACACCGACACCGGATGGGTCATTAGGAAGGAGGCCAGGGTGGGACGGCAGCCTGTAAGACCCAAGCCCGGAGTCACCGGGCTCCCGTGATGCATTTTGTGCAACTGCCTTTTGAATTTCAGTCGCTGCCCCCTGATTGAGAAGATAGTAGCCACAAATTGCCAATTCTTGTCACCAACAGAACTTACGCTTGACCTCTTGATAACGAGGATAGGCTTTCAGCACTTCCTGCTCCAGAAGCGAGTACGATCAAAAGGAAGACAGGGTCTGTACTCCTTGCTCAGTGCCCTCTGTTGATCCAGACCCTGCAGGCACATGTGTGAATGGCCATGAACCCCGAGCAGCCCTGCAGCGCCGTAACAGGCAAGAGCTTGCTGAAGACTCTAGCCATTATCCCATCGGGACAGGGGGCATGGAGGGGTGGGGCCTCTCTCTGGCTTTGTGTCAGGTATCTTCCCCCCCCCCCCCCCCTTTGGCTGCTATAGCAAATTGCCACAAACTTAGTGGTTCAAAACAGCACATATTTATCCTGTTACAGTTCCAGGGATTACAGAAATCTGAAAGGCGTCTCAGCTGGCTAAAATCAAGATGTCGACAGGGCTGGGTCCTGCTCGAGGCTCCAGGGGATAACCTGTCCTTGGTGCTTCCAGCTTCTAAGGCCATTCATTCCTTGGCTACATCCGATCTGTTTACAAGCCTGGGCCCACCTGGATAACCCAGGATCGTCCCTCCGTCTCAAGATCTGCAGACACGTCTGCAGGGTTCTTTTGACATAGAAGGCAATGTATTCACACGGTCTGGGGACTGGTACGTGGACATCTTGGGGGTCATTATTCAGCTACCACACCAGGCAGTTCTCAGACTTGGGGGGTGGTTCAGAATGAATCCAGCTCTGAGACTTGACCAGGGCCTCTGGTGGCACGGTAGGATTTTCAAAGTGTCTTGCTTTTGGAAACTCACCTCCTCTGGAACTGGAGCCTGGAGAAGAAGGCGCAGAAGCCCCGGGCTGACGATATCCTCGGGAATCCATGCTTAGACTGGAAAGCGTCACAGCGACCTAGAGATTCGCTAGGTGCTTTCTGCCATGTGCCCTGAGCCCTGGAGACAACACGAAGGAGGGTGCAGACCTGGTTTGTCCCTGACCCTCTACACTTGCTGGCAGCTCCCTTGACGTTGGTTTTCTCCGCTGTGACAGAAGTGTGATTCAGAATGCCAACACACGCAAAAGCCCCGTTTCAACAATTTTATTTTACTTTGATCATTCTTTTTAAAAAGTATATCTACGATTTCTTTCTAACGGTAACTACAATACATGTCAAGGGCAGAATGTTTGAAGAGTTCAGAAATCCATATATTACTCAGGATCCTACTGCCCACTCATCTACACTCCAGAGGCAGTCCTGCCTTCGTTTCTAAGCAAACACACACATGCACATACATTCACAACTGGGACCAACCATTGTATAAGCACATAACGTATGTTTTTTTAGATGTTTATTTATTTTTGAGAGAGAGACAGAGACAGAGACAGAAACAGCGAGCAGGGGAGGGGCAGAGAGAGAGAAAGGAGACACAGAATCTGAAGCAGGCTTCAGCGCAGAGCCCAATGTGGGGCTCAAACCCATGAACCGTGAGACCATGACTTGCGCTGAAGTCGGACACTTAACCAGCTGAGCCCTGCAGGCGCCCCAGCATATAATAAACATATTTGTGCATGAACCATTCAACTACTGTTACGGGAAAATAGCAGTTTTGATTTATTCACCAGCGTAGTATACCTCCAGACACACACCTTTTGGTGCTTTTCACACCTACTTTTCCTTGCTCTCAGGTTTCCACGGGGTGGGGACTTCCTCATTCTTTTGTCATGAAAGCCAAGGGCAGCGAACACCGCCTATCTTACTGCTTGAGTGTCTTAGACGGCTTTTAGAATTTATGAAGAGACAATAGTCTTGTGATTTAAGGCTATTGATTTGCAAGAATTGGGCCTTTTGAAAGAGAAAGAGGTGTTTGAAAGTCAAAGACTTGTCTTTGCCTATCAAAAGCTAAGTGAGTCCCCGTGTATAGATTTATAAAGTTTATACCAAAAAAAAAAAAAAAAAAATGGAGCTGGGGGAAATGGAGAAAGAGCCAGACTATTCTGTCACCCTGCTGGATAAAGATTCAGTGCTTGGTGCAGTTGCAACCGGGGGGACTGGAGAGGATGGGAGCAGAAAGCGAGGTCTGTGGTCCAGATAGCAAGGGACTGGGTCCAAAGGCTTGGGGGCGCACTGGGGAGTCCGCTATATTGATCACGCTCCAATCTCAGAAACACACAGCGTTTTCTCTGGCTACGTCTGCATCTGACCTGTCAGGTGTTGCTGTAGAATTTCGGACAACCCAGCTGATTCAATTCACTTCACGATCATGGTTTCAAACTTCCAGTGACTTCCCAAGACTGCCCACCAAATCTTTCTCTTTTTTTTTTTTTTTTTTTCCCCACCATGGAATATCTGCTCTCCATTCTCTGGGATAACTATTTCATGCCTCAATTCTTCTCCTTAAATCTCCAAGCCTCTCTTCCTTCCCATCCCTTCCACAGCCAGGTCATCAGCTAACTAGATGGAAATAGAAGGAATTAGATGGAAGCATCTTTTTTAAATTTAATTTAATTTAATTTTATTTTATTTTGTAATGTTTCTATTTATTTTTGAGACAGAGAGAGACAGAGCATGAGCAGGGGAGGGGCAGAGAGAGAGGGAGACACAGAATCCGAAGGAGGCTCCAGGCTCGGAGCTGTCAGCACAGAGCCCAGTGCAGGGCTCCAACTTACAGACCATGAGATCATGACCTGAGCTGAAGTCGGATGCTTAACCGACTGCCCCTAGGTGGAAGCATCTTAATTTAGCACCATCAAATCTAGAGGCCTACCAGCCCTGGGAGTCCTTGTCCTTTCTCCGTCCCTAGGCCTCTGTTGTCCAGAGGCCACCATTCCTGCTGTTTTCTCAAGGATTTAACTCACTTCGTGTTCCTTTCCTTCCTTCCTTCCTGCGACTTCAGTTTCTCTCCGCCAGCATATTTTTCACAGCACACAAACAGGCTGTGGTTTTTTCTGATCCACTTAAGTCTTCTTTGACCCTCTCCTGCTGCAGTTAGCGCCCCATCATTCTGCCCCGTTTCGCAGCAGACATCCGCGATCTCGTAAGAATTGTATACACACGCTGTCTCCGTTTGTTTACGATGGCAGAACCTTCTCCTCTGGTTTTCACCCACTTCTGTTTTGACTGGCTCTCTTCAAGTTCACCGGTGGTCTCCACATTCCGTTTCATTCTGTTTCTCACTCGAATTGGAACAGAGGATGACTCTTTTTCTGGAAGACCCTCTCTCACACTTCAGGATTTCTTCTGATCTGGCGTCTTTCTTTTTCCCATCTCTTGTTCCTCTGATTCTCCCCAACTGCAACTGTTCGAGGGCCCTACGGCTCACTTTTCATCTCCCTACTCTCTCTGCCCTTGAGAGGTCAGATTTGTTCTCCTGACCTCCACACATCAGTCTCTAGCCCAAACGATGTGATGTGAACCTGAGAGCCCTGCCTCTGATACATCTGGTCTGTTGGCTCACAGTCTGGTCTCAGAGTTGTCATGTCGTCCTTCCTTTCCATAATCAGTAAATGACACCCCCACCAGCCAGCTGCCCACCGAGGCTGCTTCCCCATCCCCCTCCCTGTGCAAACCATCCATATATCCTGCCATATCCCATATCCCCCACAAGGGTACATTTGCTTTTCTCCACCTCTCCACTTCTCTTTGTTCCAAAATTCTTTTTTTGTTTAAATGTTTATTTTTGAGAGAGAGAATGAGAATGAGAATGAGTTGGGGAGGGGCAGAGAGAGAGGGAGACACAGAATCCGAAGCAGGCTCCAGCCTCTGAGCTGTCAGCACAGAGCCCGACACCAGGCTCGAACTCACAAACCGTGAGATCATGACCTGAGCCCAAGTCGGTCGCTCAACCGACTGAGCCACCCAGGCGCCCCTATTCCAACTTTCTTGACATCTCACCCGGACCACCATAGCAGCGTTATGACTCTGACCCCTTTTCTGTTCTATCCTCTATAAGGTAAAATCCCAGCTCCCGCCATCACTTACAGGGTACTCTTGTTCCCCTCTGCCCAGCTTGCTAACTTGTTCTCCTCTGTCTCATGTACACTTACCACTGGCTGTGCTGGGACTCTCCTGCCCTAGGAGCATTGCACACACTCTTCTCCGTCTCTCAGGACTTCTCAACCTTGGCCCTGCTGACACTTGGGACTGCATAATTCTTTGTTGTGGGGGTCTGACGTATGTATTATAGAGTGTTTAGTAGTGTTCCTGGCTTCTTCCAAGTAGACGTCAGTAGCATCCCCCCACGCCAAGTTTGACAACTAAAAATGGCTCCAGACGTTGTCAAAGGTCTCTTAGTTGGCGAAATCTCCCCTTAGTTGGCAAAATCAGCCCCTGCTCTACCCAAAATTACACCCACCCATCATCCCCTAACCTAGGGCCAGCATTAAAATGACTTAATAACTGCTATAGCATAGACTTCAACCAATCAGAATATATGCTGGCCCCAAGCATCCTTATTTTTGTCTGTAAAATGAAGATACTGATAATCCCCACCTTGTAGGCTTGTCATGAGAGCAGATGAGTTTAAGTGGATAAAGTGCTTATCCCAAGGCCTGCCATGGAGGGAATGCTCCATAAGCACCCAATGTTCCTCTTGCCATCCTTATTCTAATTGGCTCATTACTAGCCATGTCCAAAGCAGCCTCCTTGCTCATCTGTTATGCTTCATTGCTGCACTCTGGTTGTTCCTGAAGAACACTCACAGGTCGTAATTAACTTGTAATCATATCTGTTTTCATTTGTGTATTGGTCTATTACCTGACTTCCCTTGTAAATCCTACCAAGGCAGTGCATCAGGGTAGTTCACTGTTGTAACAAGTAACTTCTACACCTCTGTGATTTCGCGCAGTGGAAGATTATTCGCTTTTTCCAAATGTCTGTTCCATGTGACTCTTTGGGGTACAAGCCTTCCAGGTGCCCATTTGGGGTTTCCTCCTTCCTTTGCTGGGGCTCGCTGTGGGACCCTCTGCCTCCATCTGGCAGCCAGGGGAGGGAGACAGATGGAGGATTTCACGCGGAAGATTTTCAGTGGACCTGGGCTGGGAACACCCGTCGTCACTTCCTGCCCCCATTCCACTGGCTACTGCTCAGTCACATGGCCGCAGAGCTGCAAGGCAGGCTGGGAAATGTAGTCTGGCCGTGCCCAGCAGAGACAGGAAAGAGTGCGGGGAGCGTCGGGTCAGTCTGTTTACAGGCAGGCATTGCATCCGTGGGCTCAGCATCTGCAACGGTGCTGGGCACAGAACTCATAACAAAAAATATTGGTGAATGAAATCAGTGAATAAATGAATATGTTTTAACCCATGTCAATCTTTCCTGAGCATCCACATTGGAAAGGATTAATTTTTTTTCAGAGGGGCTGTAACATTTATAAACTTTATTACGTGCTGAAAAGCTTGTGGAAGGATAATTGAGTAGTTTAACACTCTTAGCTTTGCCAGTTAAGAGCCACCTAAACCTTGGGAAGACCACCTCCTTCTCCGTGTAGGGCCTTAGTTTCTCTACCTGCCCAGGGTCTTTCCTGGAGTGGGTAAGTGCTGTCTGTTTTTGTTTCAGATGTGATCACCAGCATAGCCTTGTTTACAAAAGAGACCTGAAATAAATGCTTCTAGATTGATTTTCTGACCAGCGTAGTTCCCTCTGACTGTCATGTTCCTCCGGGTCTGGGCTGCTCTCAGGGAGATACATTAAAAAGAAGGACTCCCGACCAGGACCAGGCAGATTGGAAAGACAAGAATGTTAAAATGCAGCCTGTCTCTCCCTGCCCCCTCCAAGGGCTGGCAACAGCGTGATTCAGGTGTGCGGTTACCATTTCAGATGGCTGGTCAACCAATATTGTGGTTTATATTGGAATTACAGGAAAGTCCTTGACAAGCTTTTTGTTACAACTCTGAGATGGTTTGTGCAGAGAGGGTTGCCAAATTCAGCGGAAAAAAAAAATACAGGATGTCTATTGCATGGGACGTACCATAAGTATGCAAAGAATTATTCATTGTTCATCTGAAATTCTAAGCAAACTGGGCACTCTCTATTTTATCCGGTAATCTTATTGGTGTGGACCCTCAGTCTTCAGTGTTGGCCTGGCTCTGTCTCCTTCTCTGTCTCCATTCCTGATTAGTTTGAACAGTGGCAGAACTGACTGGAAAATTCTAGGATGTGTGAGTTTCCAGAGCAAGTCCCCCTCCTCCCTTATCACATGTGGGTTGGTTACTTGATGATTGACTTCAATGTTCACCCTATAGCTGCCTACTTCCATTTCAGTGGCTGGCTGGGCAGGTTATGCCATCTTTCTGTATGTTCTAGCTAGCGGGTCATTTACTTTCCAGCCTTAAGTAGAAGGGACTGTCGAGGCACCGGGGTGGCTTAGTTGGTTAAGCGTCCGACTCTTCATTTCAGGTCAGGTCGTGATCTCGCGGTTCAGAGTTCGAGCCCTGCATTGGGCTCTACACTGACAGTGCAGAGCCTGCTTGGGATTCTCTCTCTCTCTCAGTCTCTTTCTGCCCCTCCCCTGCTTTTGCTCATGTGCTCTCTCTTTCAAATAAATAAATATACTTAAAAAAAAAAAAGAAGAGACTGTCTTGGCCTCCCATTCATCTTGCTTTCCACCTGACCAAAATTACTCAGCCAAGTCCCTAATGATTGTATTTCCTTCTCCTCTATTAAAATTGGGGTCAACCTTAACATCTGTGAGCCATGTTCAGATTTAATTAAGATACACTTGGTTTGGTCCACAACCACTTATAAATTTTAATTAAGCTGGATATATATTAAACTGAATTATTTTACAAGAACCAGTGCATTTGATAAGAAATGTAATTATCCGTATTTGAAATGCTACAGTTTTATATTCTGAAATCCCGATTTTAAAAGAAAACTCATTTTAGGTCAACTTTAGTCTTGAATAAGCATTGATGAATGAGGCCATTTCTGGCTTTGATTTCAATTAATATTAGTCTTGTTCCGTTATTAGAAAAATATTCATTCATTCTTTCTTTCAACAGTGAGGGTCTATTTAGTACCAGGAACTATGTAAGTCATGATATTGGAAACTCACGTTTTAGATTCATAATGGTCTTCCTTTAGCCTTGCTTTTTGTCTTCACAGCCTTCATGAGTTGAGTTAGTTATCCGCTTAGGTATAAGTGGATTATCTTTTCATTACTCACGTACACATGTAACTCTATTAGTATCCAGAAAAAAGTTTGGGTAAAAGGTGTCTAAACATCTCACTCAAAGAAGAAAAGATATCCTCTTTCTTTTTTCTTTCCTTTCCTTTCCTTTCCTTTCCTTTCCTTTCCTTTCTTTTTTCTTTTTTTTTTTTTTTTTTAAGTGAAGTCTGTGTCCATTTAGGGAGGTGAGAGAAGGCTGTATAAGGAAGGGAAGATCTCTGGACTGAATTGTGTTTCCCTGCCCCCACCCACCAATTCATGTGCTGAAGCCCTAACCCCCAATGTGACTGCATTTGGAGATAGCACACGCATCAGTTAGGAGGTAATTGAAATTAAATGAGCTGAAATGTGGGGTCTTAATGCTGAGAGGATTGGTGGTTTTATAAGGAGTGGAAGAGCCATCAGCCATCTCTCTTTCCCCATAAACACACCCACCAAGGAAAGGCCAGGTGAACATATGGTAAACAAATCCCTCTTTGCCAGGAATAGGTATTTTACCAAAACCCTACCATGCTGGCACTCTGATCTTGGACTTGTGGCCTCTGAAATGGTGACAGATTTCTGCTGTTAAGCCACCCAGTCTGTGGCATTGTGTTATGGTGGCCTGATCTGACTAATATAGCGAGCCTGCATCTAACCCTTTGGATGCATAGAATTTCCATGGGCTTTGGCGTTCCGGCCTGGGAGGTGGGCAGCTCTTTTCTCCAGAGCAGTTTTGCCCTTTACTGTAATAAATCCCATGAAGTCAGCTACTTCCTGTTCCTGAGAACAGCACGGATCTATCTTAGAGTTCGCGGGACAACCCTTGACAGTGGAGCAAAGCTGACCAGCTTGTCCTTGGATTGACCTTGACTTCTTAACATAGCATCTTGACTGATTGAACTTCACAGCCTGGACGCTTGTGATTTACAACACTCAAGTCCTCCACAAAAAGATAAATGCAGAATTCAATTTATCAGTTCCTGCAGCTTGCTCCATTCTGTTAGGGGGAGTTTTTCCATTAGAAGAGCTAATAATCCCTTCCTTTTTTGTGTCCCATTGAGTCTCATATGTCAACAGATTTCAGAACATTAAAAAAAAATCTCAAGTTCAGCTTAATATTTGATGTGACTTTTACACTGCTGAGCCATGTCCCTCCCTAAAAGCATGGTTCTTGTCTTTCCCTTGGAGTCTCACCTTCCGTACCTCTTTGATGCACTAAAAATGCTCTCTGTGGATCAATGGCGAGTACCAGCCCTCCAGACATAGAGCTGTGACAGAAAATCAATGTGCGGTGTGGACAGTTGAGGAGAACCTTAAATAATGCCTTAAAAGGTCTGCACTCTGCAGTCCTCCATCCCAATGCCCGTAGAGAATGCCAGTAGGGGTCATACCTGCTAACGTGTGTATTCTTTCCTAGTGTGCAGGAGTTTAATAAAACCAGCAGATGAAAACTACAGTCAAGTCACAATTAAAAAGCCTTTGGATATAGATTATTCTGACACCTTTTTTACCCCTCCTGTCCCTATGGTGAGAATATTTAAAAAATACTGAACTTGGCACTTTCCTTAAGTCACGCTGAGACCTAACGCATGCATCTCATTTTCTTTCTAAAAGCCAGCACTTAGCAACTTTCACTTGCTGGCATCATCTCATGCCAAGAACAGTGAGGATGCTCCGAGAAACCCAGTGGCTACTTTCTTCTGGTGTCAGATGAGAGGGGAAGGGGTAAGTACCCCCATTTATTAGCTTCTTGTTATAGCATAAAGCATCATAAAACTGCCATCTGTAAAAGGACCTACGAAGGACCTTTAAGCTAAATGTCTGCAATTCCCAAGATACTCCAAAATAACCTGGAACAGCATGGATGCTAATGTATGCCAGATTTGGATTTCTTCTGGTGGAGTATCCCTCGGATAACATCCTCTGAGGTTTTTCTTGAATAAAATTTATACCCAGAAAACTTTTTGGGGCCCTGTAATTAAAGAAGGATAGGCGGGATAGGAGGGTATACATTTCACAATAGTTTTTGTAGCTGTGTTTGTGAAAACAACAACGACAACAAAAACTGCAAGACAGATGAGAAAGCCAAAGGGCACGGATGTGTTACTGAAGCACTGTGGCTAAGAGGACTTCCCTGCCTGGACTGCTTTGCTTGCAGCTACTGAGTGGCGTTATAAAGCTGCCGGAGGTTTGCAGCAATGTGCTATCACAATTCAGTTTACAGGCGTTCAGGGGTGAGAACTAGATGTGAGATGTGCCTGGAGGTGGTGTGCCTATTCAGAATGTGAGAGGGACATGGAAGATGGAGCAGAGGAGGAGATGTAGGCCTTTGGCCACAAGGAGGAGAGAGAGTGTGGCTTATGGCAGGGTGAGAGGGCTCTGAGAGCAGGTGGCTCTTTGTTAGCATTAGTTGAAAAGAGACGAGAGCTGTGACGAAATGTTTTTCCAGTTGAGAAATCACCCTCAGCCACAAACGTTTATGACTCGTAATGATTTAAGAAGGGAAGAGCCTCAGGTCACACGGGACTTTGAAGACAGACCTTCTGATGTTTTTTCTAGCACACGATGGCCCAATTTAAGCTCTAGAGCTGCTCTGATCAATATGGCAGCCACTGGCCGCTTGTGGCTAGTGTAAATTGTGTCAAATACACGTTGGATTTCAAAGATGTAATCAGAAAAAAGTACTACACTTCTCAGCAATTCTTAAAAATATTGATTATAGGGGCACCCGGGCGGCTCCGTCGGTTATGCGTCGACTCTTGATTTTGGCTCAGGTCGTGATCTCACGGTCATGAGTCTGAGCCCCGCATCCGGCTCTGCACTGACAGCACAGAGCCTGCTTGGGATTCTCTCTCTCCCTCTTTCTCTGTCCCTCCCCTGCTCACATTCTCTCCTGTCTCTCGAAATAACTAAATAAACATTTTAAAAAAATATTGATTACATGTTGTAATGATATTTTGAATATATTGGGTTAATAAAGTTTTTATACAATTATGAAAATTAATTGCAATACAACGTTCTGGTTATAAGATGAAGTAAATCATGGAATGGAATGTGCAGCATGGTGACTACTTAATGACACCGTGTTGCATGTTTGGAAGTTGCCAAGAGAGTAGATCTTAAGAGCCCTCATCATAAAGAAAACACCTGTAACCCTGCATGGTGAGTGATGTTAACTACATTTACACTGGTGATCGCTGTCACGGTATATACGAATCCCAAATCATTATATTGTTGACCTGAAACTCACCTAACATTCTCAGTAAGAAAATTAATTTCACCATTTTTTTTTCACTTTCAAATGTGTGGGGTTGGGGCGCCTGGGTGGCTCAGTCGGTTGAGCGTCTGACTTCAGCTCAGGTCATGATCTCGAGGTTCATGAGTCTGAGCCCCCCGTTGGGCTCTGTGCCGACAGCTCAGAGCCTGGAACCTGCTTCGGATTCTGTGTCTCCCTCTCTCTCTGCTCCTCCCCTGCTCACGCTCTGCCTCTCTCTCTGTCTCTCAAAAATAAATAAATGTTAAAAAAGAAAAAAGAAAAAAAAAAACGCTGTCTGCAATTGCACGTAATAATGGCTGACCGTGGTTTAGAAAGGGCGCAGGAGAAGTAGAGTATGAGGGCCTGGAATCTGCATGACACGGTCCGAGATTGCTCGTAGCCTAATGCTAACAGTTCGCAGTCTTTTCAGGGTGACTTCCCTGTGAGGTGGGCTGAGGTCTGACTCGGATCTGACCCTCTAGCAATAGGATGGCGCCCAGGTGGATGGGAACAAGAATCATAGCCCTCCAGGCCCGGGACTCATCCCTCCCTGCCCCGTGCTCCCGGAGATCCGCAGAATCCCGCCTTCTAACAGCAGTCTGACTTGGAGACGCAGTTGGATGCTCTCCCATCTGCCCCCGGGAGCGACGGTTAGTGTAAATACTTGCCCTGGTTATATAAACAAGAGACGCTGCGTTTTTAACCGCTGAGCTTTTGGAATTTGGAACTCAGGTGCCTCTGAAGCCACACAAGGCAAGTTCCATTGTCCCTGTTCTCTGGGCTTCTGATTGCTTGACATCCCATGTAAGCTGACTGATTGCTCCCGACTGACCCTAAGCCATACTTGATCTGTAGTAGGTGATATCGATGTGTTTTAGGTGGATAGAAAATCCAGGCTCTCAAAATGTCCCAGAGGCTCCTGTTTGCTTATTCGAGGTGGCTGGTGAAGGGGCGATGAGCAGGACTGGAGAACTGGCTCTCACTGCACGAACGTCCAGCCGCGCTGCCCCCCAGTTGCATCCAACACCCTCTGTTGACCGAGCGCTAGGAGGATGGGAGCAGGAAGGGAGGGGGCTGGCGGATGAGAGGGTGGGAAAGAAAGGAGAGCAGTTTTCTTCTGAAGGAGGGATTTATAGAACAACGTTCTCTCTCTCTGTTTCCCCTGGGACCACTTCTCACCGAAATCACCTGTTCAGTCTTGGGAAGTTTTCGCAAAACTGAAAAGTTTCATTTGACCAATTGAGGGTTTTTTGGTGTGTGTGTGTTTTCATCATTTTAGCAAGATAAAGCTAATCTCTTTAAACCTTTATTTAGAGAAAAACCTTGAAATCGGGTATATGCAGAATTGAGATCTTACCCCCAGGAAATAACGCCCTAATCTCTCATGAGTCACCATTCAGAATCGTGCAAATATTCTGCCGGTTGAGTTCTCCCAGCTGAGTGCCCAAAAGATATCTCTATTTGGTGAACCACCCTGGGGCTCCCCTGCTTCTCTTGTGAGGGCCCCCTCCTCCCGTCTGGGCCACCGTTGTGCGGATTACACTTCTCCTTCTATGCTTCTCCCTCCACCTGTAACGTCTTAGCCAACCGCGCACAGCCTTCACAGAGGCCTTGTGGGAACCTCGTGGTGAAAGGTGCTTTGTAAAAAATAATACCACATAAATGGAAGATCATTATTACTAGATTAGCTTCTCTCTCCCAGACTAATCATTTCAGTCTCGCAAAATGAACCGCATTAGCCATCTGCTGGCCCAATTACCTAAATGATTCAAATTCTTTGAAACCTGGTCACACAGCTCCTCATTCTTCCCAACTCCCATTTTAGTGCTGCCAGCAGATTTTAGAGCCCCGGTGTCCTCGTCAGAGCCACTTAGCTTTATGGTGAGTAATGGCACTCCTCAAGGTAGGCCGGTGACCCTCTGGCAGCTGAAGGCGGTGGCCATCTTGCTTCAGTGTCTAATCTACCACTTGCCTTGTTTTTAACATACTGGTTTTTTTTTTGTTTTTTTTTTCTGTATCACCTTCCTCTTAAAAGTGTGCATGGAGTCTTTTTGGAAAATCAAAGAAAGTGGAATGATGCCTGCCTTCTATATTTCTTTCTTTCTTTCTTTCTTTCTTTCTTTCTTTCTTTCTTTCTCTTTTAATTTTTTTTAATGTTTATTTATTTTTGAGATAGAGAGACACAGAGCATGAACAGGGGAAGGGCAGGGAGAGAGGGAGACACAGAATCTGAAACACGCTCCAGGCTCTGAGCTGTCAGCACAGAGCCCGACGCGGGGCTCGAACTCACTGACCACGAAATCATGACCTGAGCCGAAGTCGGACGCTTAACCGACTGAGCCACCCAGGCGCCCCTATTTTTCTTTATTAACTTGGTTGTAGGTGGATAATTTTTGGCCTCTTGGCCATACTGTCTAAAAACTAAATTCTAGAAAGTTAGTTGGATGATCTGTTTTACGTTTACACTCTTGGTTTTCTTTTGGTTTGCCCAGTTTTTTTCCATGTTATTTATTGTACCGTCTTTAAAAATGACTCTCTTTCCAGATTACCTCTCTAACAGAACTTGAAATTTGTGTTCTAAAGTTCCAAGATTTGTTTAATTTACTGGTTTGTGTGTGTATATATATGTATATATATATATATATATATATATATATATATATATATATATGGTTTCAATCAATTGAGTTAATCTCGACATTGGAAGTTGAAGCCTGGAATCCTGGTGTAACCAAGGGAACCCCCGCTCTTAGCACAGGGCATGTGCAGGTGCAAATGGCACCAAGTACATTGGTATTGGCTTTTCCGGCAGCCACTAATTTCACACATTGACGTTGCCAGGGACTCTCTCTATCCTGCAGCTATTCCGTTTCTCACTCTGCTTTACTTCTTAATATAAAATTTTGACTTGAAATCAAAGTAAAGCCAATCGTTTATGACCCGTGCTATATGGCAGTTAGAGGTTTAATACCTGTGGAAGATACATACACACACACACGCACACACACGCACACACACACAAATACATACGACTGCATGTTCTAGTCCCGTAGTCAAATAACAGTGAAAACCTTAAAGATCAGTTAAAGGTATCAAAACACTTTATTAGTAATTGGAGTATTGGTTGTGCAAACAGTAAGTACCACAAGAAATCTGAGAAGAGAGAGGTCACTTAAAAATATTTTTTTTAATCTTTATTTTTGAGAGAGAGAGAGACAGAGTGTGAGCAGGGGAGGAGCAGCGAGAGAGGGAGACACAGAATCCGAAGCAGCTCCAGGCTCCGAGCTGTCAGCACAGAGCCTGATGTGGGACTTGAACCCACGAACTGCGAGATCATGACCCGAGCCGAAGTTGGACGCTCAGCTGACTGAGCCACCCAGGTGCCCTGCGGTCACTTTTAAAGAATTAATTTTTGGGGGAGCCTGGGTGGCTCAGTCAGTCTGACTTCAGCTCAGGTCATGATCTCACGGTTCATGAGTTCAAGCCCCGCATCCGGCTCTGTGCTGACAGCTCCGAGCCTGGAGCCTGCTTCAGATTCTGTGTCTCCCCTGCTCTCTGCCCCTCCCCCGCTCACACTCTGTCTCTCTTTCTGTCTCTCAAAAATAAAAATAAAACATTAAAACAATTTTTTAAAAATTAATTTTTCAAAATGAAAATGTGGGTTTTTTTTTAATGCTCACAGACATAATATATTCTCATTAACAGAATGTAAAGATATATACAGAAATTACAGCTACTGACAATTTAGAATACAGACCTCTGGGTTTTTTCTTCTATTATAGTTTATTAGTTATTGTTTGCTTTATAAGAAACCATTCCCAAACTTAGTAGCTTGAAATACCAACCATTTCTTTAGCTCGTGATTCTTCAGGTCGGCAATTTGTACTGAGTTCAGCCGGGCAGTTCTGGCAGTCAGGTCTCACGTGACCTCACGGTCAACTGATGGACTGGCCTTGACCAGCACAGGGAGGACATCTGGGGCCTTTCTGCAGTGACTTCTTCTTACTCCGGCAGCCTAGCCTGGGCTGGCTCACACGGCATCCTCAGGTTTCAAGAGCTGCGGAAAGGCAAACTGCATGCGAACACTTTCCAGGTCCTTGCTTACGTCACATTTACTGCTGTCGCACTGGTCAAAACCAAGTTAAATGGGTACCTAGTGTCGCTGTGAAAGGGACCGTGGAAGAGCAACGGATACAGGGAGGCCTGAGCGGATCGGACATACTGCGATCAAGCCACCACAACTAAACCTACCTTGTCGTGATATTTTAACAAAATGAGATTCTGTTATACGTGCTATGTTGGTCAGGGTTCTCTAACCAATAGGCTGTATCTATATCTCTGTCTACGTATGGAGAGATAGCTACAGATACATCAACATAGATAGATACACAGATACAGATCTATTATAAGGAATTGTCTCGTGCAGCTATGGAGTTTGGCAAGTCTCGAGACCTGCAGGATGAGTCGGCAAGCTGGAGACCCCGGAGAGCTGACGGTTTAGTTCCAGAGTGAGTCTGAAGACCTGAGAATCACCACGGCCGCTGATACAGCTCCAGGCTGAAGGCTGGCAGGCTAAAAAGCAGGAAGAGCTCATGTTTCAGTTTGAGTCTGAAGGCAAGAGAAACATCAGCGTCTCAGTCTGAAGGCAGGCGGGTGGGAAGAATTTCCTCTTACCAGAGGACGGTCAGCCTTTTTGTGCTATTTAGGTCTTCAACTGATTAAATAGGGCCCACCCACATTAAGGATGGCAATCAGCTTTACTGGATCTCTTGATTTAAATGTTTTTCTCAAAAAAAAAAAAATGTTTATAAATGTTTTTCTCATCTGAAATAACACAAAACAAAACCCACTTTCACAGACTCAGAAACATGCAAAATAAGATTTGACCAAATATTTGGGCACTCCATGGCCCACTTAAGTTGACACGTAAAATTAACCATTACGCATGTTTTTGTTTTTGTCTCTGAGTTTAAATATATGTCATGGACATTTTTTCATGTCAGTAAATAGAGATGATGATCATCTTTTTTTTTTGTTTGTTTTAAGTTTACTTATTTTTGAGAGAGACAGAGAGAGAGAGAGAGAACAAGTGGGGGAGGGGCAGAGAGAGAGAGAGAGAGAGAGAGAGAGAGAATCTCAAGCAGGCTCTACACTGTCAGTGCAGAGCCTGACATGGGGCCTGAACCAATGAACTGTGAGATCATGATCTGAGCCAAAATCAGATGCTTAACTGGTGCCCCTAAGGATGGCCCTTGTGCGAGTGCCCCTGATCATCTCTGATGGCTGCATAGCATATTACTATTTGACGCACATCACTTATTTCCATTTTCTTGACAAACGCTTGGGTTATTTTTTACACTTCACTACTATATTCGCGTAACGAAGTTTGATTCGTATCGCTAAATTGTCCGCTAAATAATTTGTACAATCTCAGCAGCAAGCATAGGACTGACTGTAACACCCTCAGCACCACTAAATGTGTATTCTTTCAGCAAATACATATTCAGCATCTACCACGTGCTAAACACTGTGCAAGGAGCGAGGTATGCAGTAGTGAGCAGAACAGGCTAGGTCCCTGCCCTCAGGAGGCATCCATTCTGTGGGGAGAGACCCACAGGAAACAAACAAAAACATAGCCTGGTAAGGTAACCACAGCACGTGATAGGGGAGTGAAGGAAGTAAATGGTGTAACATTATATAAGCATAGAGCGGTAGAGGGGACTACTGTAGACAGGGCTATCTAAAAGATAGAAGAAGAATTCACTTCAGTCTTGAGGCAGAAAGGAGGATACTATGAAGGTGGGGTTTGCCCCGGATCTTGAAGTACACAAGATGGTTTTGGGTCAGACATTTGGTATGAAGCGTTATGGAGGTTTTGCATGACCCGAATTGTCACAACCCAGGAGTCACTGGAGGGAAATGGGCCAATCAGTTTCTTAAACCAACTTTGGAGGACTCAGGCGGGTGTTTTTTCCAGTTCACACCGAATGCCAAGCTGTCTGAGATGTGCAGGTTGAAGGAACAGAACCTGAGTGTACCACGTCTTTCTTTTTCCAATGCCACTTAATAACTTGGTTTGACTGGTCTGAATTTGGATATTAATAAAGCCAAATTTTCAGGGCGCCTGAGTGGTTCAGTCAGTTAAGCGTCCAACTTCAGCTCACGTCATGCTCTCATGGTTTATGAGGTCGAGCCCTGCATCGGGTTCTCAGCTGTCATCACAGAGCCCTCCTCGGATCCTCTGTTCCCCCCTCTGTCCCTAGCCCTCTCACACTCTCTCTGTCTCTCAAAATAAATAAACATTAAAAAAAATAAAGCCAAATTTTCTAGGTGGTGATTTTATTTCTTTGTTCATTTCTTAGTTTATTTCTTAGAACAGCAGAGGTCACAGTAGTCTCTCTCAAAGGATAGAGATGGATGTTTGGTCACAGCTCTCCCACCACAGACCTCAGGGCTACATTGCTTAATGTCATGGTGTTTGTAATCACCTGAGGTTTCATCTTTCAAACAACTGTTTTTCAAAAACCTGTTCCTGCAATTAAGCTGCAGTACCACCAGGAGGCAGTATTGGGATGCACCCAAGGGCAGGATATAAGAAATTGGCCGTTCATTATATTATAAAAGCTAATCTTACTTTTTAAATTTGAATTTAGCATTAACCTGCCAAATGTGTAATTACTCTAGAGTGTCTTTGTAAAATAAATAGAAGTCTAAGCTGCAATTTGGTGGCTATTTTTCTTATTATCCATGTGCTTTATAGAGATTGTGATTAAAATGCCTTTTGTAATTCACCATGAATATTGCACAGTAAAAGCCCAACGAGCGCTCATAGCAGACCTGCATTTCAAATTGCCGGTGGCCTCGGGCTGGCCAAGGCCGGTGTTGACGTGGATGCTTGGGACACATCTGCTTATCTGCATCAAGTTTGGGTTTTTCAAGTAGCAAAACCCAGAAGGAAAAGTAAATCTGTAGTACACCTTTCCTGACAAATGTGAAGTCCTTAGAAATTTCCCAATTACAAGTTTTCTGAATTTACCTGTTTATTTTGTTATGTTTTTACAACAGCTCATGGCTCATTTTCACCTTCTGGTATCCCCTTGGTTATTTCTCTTCTTTAACTACAGCCGAGCATAACCTGATCTGCATTGATGCTCGTTTACTTTTCCAATAAGCTGCAGCAAGAGCTTAATATAGAAACATAGGATAGTCAGATTACTTTTAAAAACTGTTTTGTTAAGTTTCTCAGGATCCACATAAGAGTGAAAACATATGGTATCTGTCCTTCTCTGGATGACTTAGTTCACTTAGCATCACACTCTCCAGTTCCATCCACGTTGCTACAAAAGGCCAGATTTCATTCTTTCTCATTGCCAAGTAGTATTCCATTGTGTATATCAACCACAATTTCTTTACCATTCATCAGTTGATGGACATTTCGGCTCTTTCCATAATTTGGCTACTGTTGAAAGTGCTGCTATAAACATTGGGGTAAAAGTGCCCCTATGCTTCAGCACTCCTTTATCCCTTGGGTGAATTCCTAGTGGTGCGACCTGAGAAACTTAACAGAAGACCATGGGGGAGGGGAAGAGGAAAAAAAAGTTAGGGAGGGAGGCAAACCATAAGAGACTCTTAAAAACTGTGAACAAACTGAGGGTTGATGGGGGGCGGGAGGGAGGGGAGGGTGGGGGTTGGGCATTGAGGAGGGCACCTGTTGGGATGAGCACTGGGTGTTGTATGGAAACCAACTCGATAATAAATTTCATATTTTAAAAAGTAAATTTAAAAAATAACCGTTTTGTTCAGAGATTACTAGATCTCTTATGTAGAGCAGACCATTTGAACAAAATTAAAGTCTTGAGAAAGAGGTGAAAACTGGATTTTACTACAGTCCTTTCAAAGAGTCAATATCACCAGCTGACTCTCCTGAACCTCCAGTGTGTTTTGAGCTGATGGCAGGAAGCTGGGGTTCAAGGAGAGTCTTGGCAGCGAGAAGAGGGTTTGTCAGAACAATGAGAAGGTTGAGGCTGGGTTGCCAGCACCAGTGGGATCACTTGGGCCAAGGGCAGCAAAGACAGAGGGCGCCCGTGGGGCCGGTTGGGTATGAGCTGCCGTGTGGCTCAGTTTCCCCTACAGACACACATTTACCTGGGCCCCTGCCTGGGTCACGTTGGTCTCAGGTGAGATCCTGCAATCCGATAAGAACTTGTTTACAACAGCAGGTGGTCATGTTTACCTGGGCCCCTGCCTGGGTCACATGGTCCCTGCTGTGAAGGACTCTTCGTCTGTTGGTTCCACTGCCTACCCCGTTCTGTATCCCGCTGTGGCATGCTCCTGCTCCAGATCCTTCCGTACCCCTTTGTCCGTCTCTGCCCTCCCTGCATGTCCAAGCGGCGGCCCCCTTTCCGGACGAGTCATCCCAAACCTCCATCAGAATAAAGAAGTAGAACAAAGCTCTCGTCGTGCTGTTTCAGCTGCTCAGATGGGAAGACGCCCTTTTTTGTTCATCCTTATGACGTCTAAGGGCACACTTTGTCTTCTCAACGAGGCGGGGAGCTGGCGGTCTCAGGAGGAACAGTTGCGGAGAAGGGCTGAGGGCTGAGCAGGACGGTCCCAGCACGGCATCCTGTCTCAGGTCCCACCGCTGGAGCCGCACGCGTTGCTGGCCTGGTTCAAGAAGCCATTCCAAAGACACCATTCCACAGAAAGGAAAATCAGTAAGTAATTTCTTTCCCCCGTGTCGCTCCATGGGTGACAAGGACACATACACCCACCCGCGACTGTGAGGGAGTGTACCCGGCGCGAAAGGCGTGGCTCTAAATGAAAATCAAGACAGATGGCGGAGGCGAAGAGGCCAGCTCAGATGGATGCTGATGTGCAGGGAGCCCTTTTTCATGAGCATTTAATTTCGGTTCACCCGGGCACTTTGCGCCCCGGCGTGTGTTGCCGGGGCCATAATTCCATTTACAGAGGGACAGCGTGGAATGTTTTTCAGGGTGAAGGGTGAGTCTCGAATCTCTTGAATCTGAATCTATCCCGTGGCCTCCTCATCTTTCCCAGTTTGGAGAGTACTCTACAGAAATTGCAAGTAAGTGATGAAATGTGAGTGCCGACAGAAGAGAATTCCTCCTGTGCTTTCGAAGTGAAGCTCACCGCAACTGTAATCTATCATTTCTTGCTTCCGGAGCGTTGCCACCGAAATGGAGCTGATTCAGCGCCATTGGAGGAAACAGCAGCAACATCACGTTGAAGAAGCTTCGTGGTTTTGTGGCTGATCTATGCTTATTTCTTTGAGGCTTTCTGAAATAAGTATTGTAGACAAAGCTCTTTATTCTGTTCTTTCAATGGCTGGAAAACTATTCAGCCCTAAAACGGTTCTTAATGCTTTGGCGGGAGGTCATTCCAGATACAGCTGACCTTGAACGATGCGGGGGTCAGGAGCGCCAAAAACGCTCCCCTACCCGCTGCAGTTGAAAATCCCCATGTAACTTTTGACCGCCCCCCCCCCTCCAAACTTAACTGCTAATAGCCTACTGTTGACCGGAAGCTTCACCGATAACATTAATAGTCGATGAACACATGTTTTGTATGCTTTCTGTATTATAGACTGAGTCAGCTGGAGAAAAGAAAATGTTATGAAGCAAATCATAAGGAAGAAAAAATACATTTAGAGTCCTGTTCTGTAGCTATTGGAAAAAATCCCCTTACAAGTGGATCTGGGCAGTTCAAACCCATATCGTTTAAGAGTTATCTGTAGTGCCTCGACTATTTTTGATACTAGGAAACATTATTTTTCTAGGCAAGGTAGCAAACTTATTTTCTTTCTGACTTGCCTTTTGCAGTAGGTGTTGAAATGCAGATGTAACAATATTGCCAGTTATATCAAGATGATGAAGCAATGGAAAAGTTCTAGAAACAACCCTTGATCCATTAATAGAATTAATGGTCCCATTATGTCATCTAACAAGTTTTATTTTCCTCTGTGTGCTGAGAAGCATGAAATTATCATGTAAATAATGTCACATCTGTGCAAACAATTTGCAAGGTGCTCTCCAAATTCAAATTTGAGCTGTCATTTCTCTTTGTTTGTTAACTGTTTTACGCCCTGAAGTTTTTTTCCACCTCACATGAGAACTGAATAGTGATTTTTCATTCAACCCTCATGCTTGCATGTCAGGAACCTGTGTGTCTTAAAGGATCTGGAGAAAGTGTAGTTCGGAATTCACATTCCGTGAGCAAGAGGCTTGTGTGAATATCCTTTAGTATTCCTAGCTGGCTCCATAACCCTTTCAAAGGTCATTTAATTTCTCTTTTTGCATTTGCCAAGTTTGTTTTTATGTCTCATGCTTGTGTGATGAGGGTCCCTGTAGTCTTTTAGCTTCTGGATTATTCTCTGTGGACTCCCCATTAGATAACTTTGCATGCCGAGGCTGGCAGTGATTGAAAGAAAGAAATCACTAGAATCATGGCCATCCTGGTTCCTCAAGCAGCCTCTTAATTCTGGTGCTTACCTCCAGATCTTACATGCTGGAGCTTAAAGCTTAATGGGATTCCATAATCTGGCTGTTGTTGAAAGCCTAAATGTCCGTCAACTGATGAATGGATAAAGAAGATGCGGTTTATATATACAACGGAATACTACTTGGCAATGAGGAAGAATGAAATCGTGCCATTTGGAGCAACGTGGATGGAACTGGAGGGTATTGTGCTAAGTGAAATAAGTTAGTCAGAGAAGGACAGATATCATATGTTTTCACTCATGTGCGGAACTTGAGAAACTTAACAGAAGATCATGGGAGAAGGGAAGGGGAAAAAATAGTTACAAACAGAAAGGGAGGGAGGCAAATCATAAGAGACTCTTAAATACAGAGAACAAACTGAGGGTGGATGGTGGGGGTGGGGGAGAGGGGAAAGTGGGTGATGGGCATTGAGGGGGGCACTCGTTGGGATGAGCACTGGGCGTTGTTTGAAAGTGATGAACCACGGGAATCTACCCCAAAAGTCAATAGCACACTTTACACACTGTATGTTAGCCAATTGGACAATAAATTACATTTAAAAAAACTTAATGGAGGGGCGCCTGGGTGGCACAGTCGGTTAAGCGTCCGACTTCGGCTCAGGTCATGATCTCACAGTTCGTGAGTTCGAGCGGCGTCGGGCTCAGTCCTGACAGCTCAGAGCCTGGAGCCTGCTTTGGCTGCTGTGTCTCCCTCTCTCTCTCTGCGCCTCCCCCACTCACTCTCTCTCTCTCTCTCTCTGTCTCTCTGCCTCTCAAAAATAAAGACACGTAATAAAAAAAATTTAGGAAAAAACTTAATGGGATTCATTTTCAGAGAAATGAAGTTTCTGGACGTTGTGTATTTTGGTGTGGGCATTTGCCACTGTAGACACTTCACACACACACACACACACACGCACGCACACACACACACACCGTCACTGGGAACTTGTGTTAATTGGTGATGCAAACCCAAACTATCCCACAGAGAACTGAGTACATTCCAAACCTTCCAGACACTCTAAGCACACGTTTTACATCATTTCATTAAATTTGGGCCTACCCACTCAGCGCTGTAGTTTTGTTAGCCCGACGGTTATTTCTAAGGTCCCTTTTGTTCTGCATTCAGATTGTCTTCAGTAAGTGTGCTATTTAGGTTTTTGCAAAGCAGAACCATCGGTCTTGCTACGATGCTGTTCCATTGGGCACTGTGTGCAGCACCAAACTGATTGCAAATCCAGTTTTAACATCTCAAGGACGTGAGGGCTGGGAAATATCTTCTCCTGCCACTTGGGTTTGGGCAGAACAAGATAATTTCTTGCCCTCTGCCCCATGCTGCATTATTAAAGAGGCTGTTGTTAGCAGAGGCTTTGTTAGAGTGTGAATGGTGTGTGCGTGCGTGTGGATGGTGTGCGTGTGGGTGCGTGTGGGGGGGAGGGGTGGAAGGAGACACCAGGCTCAGATACGAAGGCTGACTACCGTATGAAGTTGCTACGATTTACAGCATCCTATCTCAACAGCTATGTCTGATGAGGATGTGGCTGGGATTCTGCTTCTGTAAATGTTGGATATTTGGATATTTGCTTACTCTCCTTTAGCATGACTTAAAACTCCTAGAAACGATCCTACCGCTTCCTGGCCGTTCAAGGGCAGCGGTCTCCAGGTGACTGTGGCGGCCAGTGTGGTAAAATGGCCTGTGTTAAACATACATTTTACATCGTGGGTAACGAGACTTGCCCAGGTAACCGACTGCGTACCTTTCACTCAGGCTCACCTGAACGGAGAGCTGGTCAGGGCTGCTCCGTGACGGTGAGCGGGCTGTGGCTTCTCACTCGGGGCTTTTTGTCGCCCCTGTGGGCGCCTCTGGGTGGAACCCTGCAGCCCAGGGCACGTTCACGGAGGCCTCGCTGTGGAATGTCACCGTGGCTTACAGTAAAAGCGGGCTCCTTGGAATTACCGGGGTTGTTGATCCATCCCGGATTGACCTGGTGTTGACACAACCATCCAAGCATGGAGTGATCTCGAAGACCACCGGAACGGATGGCATTCGTCCTTGTGACAGATCGTTGGGAAAATGAAAGACTCTGGTGTAGCGTCATTTTCCGTCACCTTTGGATCACTTGCAAATCTACCCCAGGCAGGCATCTCGGGAGCTGTCTGAAAAATTGTAGTTGCACACTCAATAGCACGCGACCGTCCTGCGGAGCCCTGGTCCTCAGGGACGGGCCGTTGTAGAGTGTGGCTCTCCTGGTCCTCCCTGGGGGCAGAAGGACTTCGGGGAGACGAACTCTCAGAGAAATGCCTCACTTGTGTCAAAGTCACAAAGAGAAATGAATGCCTGTTTCCTCTTCCTTAATCTCTCCGTACTCATTCGGTCATTACTGCAGGAACGACAGTGAGTTATAGGGACACAAGAACACTGTTTTTCCGGGAACCCACCAGAGAATTTTATTAAAATGTAACATCATCTATTCTCTAATATAGCCTCTGGAAATGGAACAGCGTGTGCATTTAGGTATATGGTTTGTTTATCATTATTTTATCCCAGCAGGTGTTGACTGCGGACCCACTCTGTACCAGGTTCTATTCTAGGTACTGAGATCAGAGCCTTGAACACAGGAGAGTGTGAGGTCCTAGCCTCACTCTGCTGACTTTCTAGAAGGGAGAGAGATGGTAAAAAAGCAAAACATGAACAATAGAATCACCCTCAGCATAGACGCCAGGAGGAAAAGGAAAGGAGGAGTAGCTGAGAGTGAGGGGGGCCCTCCTGTGGACGGGGCCAGGGACAGGCTCCCCAGCACGGAGAGATGTGAGCCCTTCTGAGCGTCCCGAGGGAGAAGCGTGGCAGGTGCTTAGCAAGGAGCGCCGGGGCCCGCGGAGGCACGTGCTTGGCTCCCGAGCTCGTTATTCTTTTCAAATCCCAACCTGTAGTGAGTAGATCTCCTCCTCTTTGTCAGCTCCCAGGCAGCCTTTGGAGAAAATGCCCCTGAAGTTTCAAATCTTGACCTCAGTGTTCCTTGTCCTGCTTGTACCCAAGGACGGAAAGGTCTCGGGCGAAATTTTGTCTTAGTTTCTTTTGAAATGAAAGAAGGCAGTAAAAATCACGTCTTGGCCAACGATCCTGGTCTGTGACCCCACGTGTGACTTGCACTGGCTGGGTGGGGAGAAGCCCCGGACCCTCCAGGGTCACTCTTCTTCTATTAAATGGGGGGAGTTGTTTGAGAGGGATTTTTAGGTCCCCAAGAATTATGTGTGTCTCCCCACGTGGCCACTGTGGGTCTCCCCACGTGAGCCTGGGCGCCCCTCCCCACGTGAGTCGGTGTGTGCTTCTCGATGTGAACCGAGTGCAGTTTCCACGTGCGCCTCTGCTCTCTTTTTGCCACCTTGTGTGCACTCCCCACGTAAGCTTCTGTACATTCTCTTACAATCTCATGTGCACTGCTCACGGTGTCTGTGGATGCTTACAGGTCCTCTCTCCGGTTAAGCCCCGGTGTAGTCCCCTCTTACCGGATTATGGCCTTTTCCTCCTGCAGGCCTGTGCGTATTCTTACCTTGCAAATCTTGAAGGCCTGTAACTGTGATTGCTGGGGTCCCAAGGCCTGCGGGAGCCCAAGAGGTGCACTGCCTTTAATGGTTCTTCTCTAGGACTTCCATCCAAGTAAGATAGCCTCGGGCCTGGAGACCAGGGGTTGACCATGGGGATCATCCATGGACAGTGCATTCCTGGGCCCACAGTGGGCCTTCTCGCTGGTTCCTCTTGGAACCTGCACAGCTCCATGAGGCCATGTAAGCACGGGACTACAGGAGAGGGAGCCCACTCTGGAAGGAGAGGGTCCCGTGATCCGTCCCATCCCCTGACTTGGCCCACGGTGGGCGTTCACTAAATTCTGCTGCTGAGAATGACCCTGAGTTTGCTGCGTCACACATAGCTCTGAAGTGTTCTTCGCCGGACGATGGTATCTGGCCAAGAGTTAGAGGTGGTTGAGGGTTAGTTACGCCCCCCAAACTTTCCTACTAATTTGTAGTGAAAGCAAGTCTCAGGCTAGATTCACCACCTACAGAAAGCAGCCAGGAACAGGTCATATGACGTACGGTATGAGCCTGATAAAGTCTCTGTCTCTATCCTTCCAGGTGACTCTTGCCCATCTTGCCGGAAGGCTCAGTGACACGTGTGTGAAAGTTCTCCTGCGACAGAGCACTGCCGTCCTACCAGGCTTCCGGCACCCAGAGCCCTCTGACTCGGCTGCTGCAAGTAGGACCTTTTAGGGTTAAGCCTTGGTGCTGTCTCTACGGGTGGGGGCTCAGGCCACGAATACATTCTTCCAACTCAAAGGCATTTTGCAGATGTGAGGGATGATTAGGAGTCTCTCTCCCTTTACAGACGCACAGATGTTAACATTGTAGTGACTCAAAAGAAGTCCCATTTTCTGACAACCTTCTTTTCAAAAACATAGGTAAGCTGAGTTGCAAGAATATGCTTTCCTCTCACTCACTCACCCTCCCTGGAGACTCTCTAGTTACTTTCCTTAATGACTGAAATGTGTTATGATTGAAAATGTCACTCATCCTAACCTGAGTGAGAGGCGGGTTCTCTTTTTGGACCATATCTGGTGGGTCGCTGTGGGAAGGATGATTGAGAAGAATATAGATGAGAAAGTGTGTCCACGGAAGTGTGTGTGTGTGTGTGTGGGGGGGGGGGTTGCATTAGAATCAGCATGCTTCCTGGAAGTGGAAGCAGGTTTGGGTGGGAGGCCCTGGGCTTAACGTGTTACCTTTCCCCCGTGGCGCTCACCCCTGCAGGACGGTGGGTGTACAGAGCTTGCAAAGTGGAAAAGGAGGCGCAGCCTATGTTAAAGAGAAAATGACCCCCGAGTAGAGACAGCAGTAATGATCTATCTGAGAATTCCCGGGGGGGGGGGGCATGCTCACCACCAGGCCTCAGTTCTGCTGAGAGCCAGAGCCAGAGTCAGAGTCAGAGAGTCAGAGGGAGAGAGAGAGAGAATCCCAAGCAGGTTCCACACTCAGGGTGGAGCCTGGTGCGGGGCTCAATCCCATGACCCTGGGATCGTGACCTGAGCCACAACCAAGAGTCAGCCGCTCAGCCGATGGAGCCACCTGGGTGCCCCGGGTTACTCTTCTTCTTGAGCAGTGACTTTCATCTCTTCCCCGGAAGTGGCTTCTGTTGGGGGGCCCTGCCCAGATCCCCAGGCTGCTATGGCATGCAGTGGGCGAGAGCCACTGAGCTAGTGGGAAGCTCAGTGAGATCTCACTGAGCGAGAGCCAGCACCTAGTGGGAAGCTGGGCAGACTGTGGAAGCTGGAAGAGGCAAAACCAGAAGGAAGGCAGCCTTGCCATCCCCTTGGTTTTAGCCCAGAGTGGTGCATCTTGGACAGAACCACAAGAAAATGAATTTTGTTGTCTTGAGCCACTGTGCTTGTGGCAATTTGTTAGAGCAGCAACAGGAATGAGAAGAGACAACAGTATAAGAATTGAGGACACATATGGGGCAGTGGTGATTTGCCCAGGCTTAGGGTGGAGGGAGAAGAGCCTGGTCTGTGGATCCCCAGGCCAAGAAGCCTGCGTCTGCCTTAAGGTGGTGCCCCTGGGGAGCTGGGCAGGCCCTGCAGGGGAGTGGCTGCAGGGTGGGATCTGGGCACTGGGACTCTGGGCTACCCTGGCTTGCAAGTCAGAGACCCGAGATCAGAAGGGGGTCTCAGCCATGTCTTGTACTTGAAAAGTCCTGCACTAGACCCAGGGCCCTCTTCTCCAATCCCAGTTTGCAGTAGCCCCTCCATCTAGTGCCACCAGACAGAAATCTAGAAAGTACTCTCCCTGCAGCCCCTCTTCATGGATGGATCCACATGCCTAGTCCATCCAAATATATTAATTCTGTCTGGCTCTGACCTTCCTCTTTGATTTCATTTGTTGTTGTCCTCACGGCCACTTCTGTTTGTCGCAAAGACCAAATTGATGTTCACATTAGGGTTTGTATTTTCCTTGTTGTGGGGCCTTCTTTCTCTTGGCTTGCTCCTGTTTGTTTCTTGGGTTTGCACTCACATGTCACTCTCTAGGGAGACCTTCCCTGACCCACAGCCCTTGCAAACTGTTGTTCTCTATCACATCTCCTGGTTTTTATTCAAGTCAGAGTTGGCTAACGTCAAGTCAGAGTTGTTATCTGAAATCATCTTGTTTGTTGAGTTTTGTGCACATTGTCATTCTTTCTTGAGAATGGGCAGGATCGTGACCGCCTTGTTCACTGCTGGGTCCTGCATGACCAGAATGGCATCAGGCACGTAGTAGGTGCTTTATATCCTAAGCATTTCCAGAGTCTTTGTAATATTCCATCTCCAGCTCCATCACCGACGCTCTCACTTGGGTTGACAGTGGGAAAAGCTTCATAAAATAACGAACCTTGAATTATGTTCTCTCTTGAATCTGCCAGAGTACTTATTTTTCAAGCTGGCTTGTAAGGAGAAAGCTAAGTCCCAGAGAATCTGGGGCTTTCCAAATACGGGGAGAACCCACAAGCGTGGGGCAATTAATAGAAGGTTGAGGAATTGATTCGTAAATTAAATACACGAATTCCGTATCCTACGACAAACACGTTCGATGGATTTAATGAACAATGTACTATTTCACCTGCTTTGAGCTCTTCACGTGCTTTCACCCTGAAGACTGCATTCCTGGGAAGTTGAATAAGACATATGTATTTTGGGAGTGAGTTATTTTGGGAAGCTTCTTACGTCCTCTTAGTAAATATCACAAGGGACCGATTCAACATGGGTTTAGATTTGGATGAAACATCTCCCCTCCACCTTCACACGGTTCCTTCTTCGCTAGGCCCCAATGGTGGGGAATGCAAATATTTCCTATCAACTGCGACTGCTGCCTACGATTCTTACTACTACTGCTCTTACAACTACTACAACGGTTACTATCCCTACACTTGCAGTTGCAACGACTACCACTTGTGCAATTCCTCTGCCTCCTCTCTACCGCTGGCGATGACTCACAGAGCTCTTCCCTAGTTCGCGAGCTTCTTCCCTTCCAAGGTCCACCTTCATTTCTTTTGTGGGTAGAGTATCTTTCCTTACTCGTGCGCGTCTTAAACTTTTAGTTTTAGAATAATTCTGGAGGCACAGAAATTTGGTGAAAAATATGCAGGGAGGCCCCATGCGCCTCCACTCAGTTTCCCCTAATGGCAGCCTCCCACATAACTTTAGTGCAATATCAAAATGAGGAAGTCAACATTGGGGGTTTCTTGGAATGTTGATAAAGGCCAACTCAATCTCCCTCCCTCCCTTCCCCATATATATATACATACATACATACACACATACATGGGAGGGAGATGTATCTGTATCTATATCAGTAATGGAAAATAATAGGTCAACGTGTTAGCAGTCTAAAGTCTTTGGGCTCGACTGTAATTTCTTTGTTCTTTGTTTAGGGTTTTTTTTGGGTTGTTTCTAGGTGTTATTTATAATATCGGATGTTGTAGTAACTCATGCCATTTTCTAACATAAAGCCTTGAAATGGTACATTGTAGTGAGACAAACTTCAATATGGCAATATTTTATTAATATGAAGAGACCGAAGTAAAATACAGTTTTGTCTAACTGCAGGCGTATTGCTGTTTGCTGGGAAGGGCTCCTCTCTTTCTCTCTCAGTAGGGAACCAGCACCACAGCCTGTGGTGTGGGGCTCAGGTGAGGAATTTCTAGGTAGCAGCAATGTTATTTATACGCTGGAGGCACTTAGGTGGAATTTCTTTCTTTTTTTTTTTTTAAATGTTTATTTATTTTTGAGAGAGAGAGAGACAGAGAGAGACAGAGAGAGAGAGAGTGTGTGTGTGTGTGTGAGGGGGTAGGGGCAGAGAGAGAAGGAGATACAGAATTCAAAGCAGGCTCCAGGCTCCATGCTGTCAGCATAGAGCCCGATGCGGGCCTCGAACCCATGAACCACGAGATCATGACCCGAGCCAAAGTCGGACACTTAACCACCTGAGTCCCCCAGGCGCCCCACTTGGGTGGAATTTCCTGTGGGGCGTTCCCCTGGAAGTCAGCAAAGTTAGGTTTAGCTTCATCCGTGCAGAATAACCGTGGACAAAGGGCCTCACAAGACCCCTTTCAAGCTTCATGAATTTCTACTGCAGTTTTCCTGGCATAAGGCTAGGCCCGAAATACTGGTTTGGCCATTCTGCCCACTCCAGCAATCTGGTTAGAGCTTCCAATAGGGAGCACTGTCCTTTCTTCATTCTTCATATATTTTCTCCCCCACAATCATGTTACTTCGCTTTGGAGACCAGGTGTGGGGAACAGGAGGCATGCAACCTTCACATAAAGTTTATCATTCAGGAGCAGGCGATCCAGTGAGCACAAATTGGAAGGGTGCTGAAAAGGGCCCTCCTAACACAGGGCTCATGCGGTCGACCTGAGGATTAGAAAGAGTTGAGCTAGTTAATTTGCTACTCGCTTGTTCTTACCCAAGGCTGCCCTTCACAGCAAAAATGCCAATGCTGCAGTCCCACCAAGACTGATTACATCCTAATCTGCAGGAGGTGAGGCATAGGCATCAGCCTTCCAAAAAAGTTCAGGTACATAGTCAGGGTTGACAAACACTGACCGAAGTCCTGAAAACAATATATCCTGGATGAAATAAACTATGTTCCGTTTGAATTCTTTTATTGAGGATGGACTGTGTAAATTGTGTGATGTCCAGCGTGAAGGAGAGATCAGGAATGGAGAAGACGTGTCTGTTCCCTGGGATGTGGGTCAACGGGAGCAACAGGGCTCATTCTGGCAGGCGGTGCCGGACAAGTAGCAAAGTCGGTGTAGAGGGCAAGGCTCACAGTCAGGCGGAGTTGAAGCTCCAGGCAGCCTATGCTTTCCAGGTGAGGCCCTCCGTCAGCAGACGGAGGTTGAGGAGTAGGACTCCTTTGGTCAGGAGGCTTGACGTAGTCTCCAGGTAAGCTGGATTCAGGAAGTGGGGTGTCATGGTAAGGATGAAAAGACACACAATATGGGTGACCTCCCACTTTCCCCACTTTCCATGCAACATGGCACTTCCCCCTCTAAGCTGGGATGGAATTGCAGATCTCTTCGGTCTCTTGGAGGCCACTCTCAAGTGATCAGGAAGGAGGGGAAAATAGGATTGGGAATTAGCAGCCCCCAGATCTTGGGCTTCTTCATCTCGTGGGAGGCAAGACTGCATTCTGGATGCCCAGTAAGACTGAGGCTCCTTCTTGGAATTTTCCGCTATGGCTGCCCCATTGGGGTGGACTTGGTTTGTGGGAACGGCCCACTGGGGGAGATCCTGCTCGGAGAAGTCAAAGAAGGGCGTGGGGGTGGTGCTCACAGCCCCCCACCCCCAACACTTCCTTGGAAGCCCCACGCTACTGTGAGTGGTGGCATTCATGCTCCGTAATTGGCTTTAATAATTTAAACCATAATCTTACCATTCGTCTCTTCTGTCTTCTTTCTAATCAAGTTTCACACTCTCATGAATTAAAAAAAAAAAAAAAAAAAATCATAAAACCCCATAACACAGAAGCGAGAATACTGACACTGGGCCCGTTTAAAGTGGCCTCTACGAGACTTGACACCACTCAGGTGAGCGGGTCTCCTGTAATCACAATTCTCTACGCTCCCCAGCCCTGCTAGAAGCCACTCATTAATAATGGATAGAAAATATAAAGGTTGGTTTTCCTGCCTTACATTCATCACAGAGATGTATAGTAAACGCAGCGAGATTGCATTGCTAAACTTGAACTCATCTTAAATCAAAGTGACCTTTAAATTATCCTTCAAACTAACCCCCCCCCCCCACCCCCGGTCTTCATCCCCAAATAACTATTGGTACATAGACCAACTTTTGTTAATGACGTATTAAATTAGATTAACTTTGCTTGAGCTCAGGCTGAAATGTTAGAAAATAGCTTTTATTGCACACTGTAGGTGAAATCTTGTGTAATGCATTATATTAATACGCTGTTTGATGCTCCAGCTGAGATAAGGAAACGGAATTATGTTGGAGAATGGAAATCACAGTGCAATCTCACACTGGACCAAGTCATCAAAACTAAAGGCTAAATTCCTACATTACACAACCAGAGAAGAAGAAGTGCCATAGACAGAAGCCGTGATCCTTAGCTTTCCTGGGAATATCTCCTGTAGTTTGTTTGGTCTTCAGAGACAGTGATCTTCTCTAGTGTTGCTCTTCCTCAGTGGCCTTTTGGACCTTCTCACATTTTCTGGGTCCCTATGTTTTGGCCGTTGAGTTTTGCTGTGTTTCTGGTCTTTGAGCTGGAAGAGCAGGTACAGAATCATGGGAAAGCCCTGATCCATCACTTGAACCCAAACCAGAATCTGGGCTAATTTAGGATCATAGGACCACTACATAACGGGCAACTGCAGTGCCTTATGATATGGAGACCATGGAAGCTTTCTTCCCCCTTGTTCTTCCAGCCAGGTCCCCCCAGGTCTCCTCCTCTGGGGCTCGGTAACTTGGAAGAATAATGTCTGATACAATACATGCCCCTGTGTGCAACTACAAGAATCCTAAGAAATGCTCTCAGAGATGCTGGAGGTCACTGTTGATCCTCTGGAAAAGTGACCAGGTAAAGGGAACTCCAGACGGTCTCGTATACACAAAACAAGCCTCCGAAAATGTTAGCTAATGGTTGCTGCCACCCCTGAGAAGTTGCTATAGAGCTGTGTGTTCAGACCTTAGAAGACAAGACCCTCATATTCGCAGAATTGAATAGATGAATTAGGAGAATGATCCACATATTCTATGTGTTTTATATGTTTGTTATGGGTTGAATTGTGTCATGATTGTCAGTAAATTGAAAAATACAAATGTTTAAGTTCTAATGTTCAGCACCTTTGAATGTGACTTAATTTGGAAGTAAGGTCATTGCAAATGTAATTGGTTACACTAAGAAGAGGTCATTAGGTGGGCCCAACATGACTGGTGTTCTTATAAAAAGGGAAATTTGTCATACAGAGAGAATGCCATGTGAACTTGAAGACAGCCAGCTGAATGGCCATATGAACTTGAAGATGAGCTAAGCAGAGAGGCCTGGAACAGATTCTCCTTCACAGCCCTCAAAAGGAGGCAAACCTGCCGACACATTGATCTTGGCCTTTCCAGCTTCCACATCTGTGAGACAATAAATTTCTGCTGTGTAAGCCACCAAGACTGTGATACTTTGTTATAGCAGCCCTGGAAAACAAATAAAATATTATATGGAGAGGGAAAAAGGAAGGAAAAAATAAGAAAAAATGAAATAAGAAAGTAAACATTTATAGGACATACCAGTTTCATGTCATCTGAGAAAGTATCTACTGCAAGGCAAACATTTAATTCTAATTTTACAGGAAAAAAACAAAAAACAAAAAGAGGCTTAGACTTTACATGAAGTGCCCAAGTTTGCATCATTTGGAAATTGTAGAACCAAAATCCAAACTATTTGCCATATAACACATCCTATATGAGGAATAAACACTTTCTAGTTAACTTCAAAAAAGACCAGGAAACTTGTCCCACAAGAGGAAGGTTTCAATCAGTTCAAGTTATGGATCTTTGGATTCTAAGAAATAGAAACCCACGCTGGTTCAACAGAAAGAATGGTATTGGGCTTCTCCTTGCTTTAGTGACCGTGTAAGGAAAAATCTCATGAAACCCAAGGAAGGAAATATCCTTGGGGTCAGCTGAACCTGGAGGGGTAACTGAAGACTCAGAAATGAAGGTCCAGCCATCACCCACCATCTCTCATGGCTGCATATTTTCTCTCTTCTCAGATTCTGTCCATCATGGCTTTGCTGGTGGCTAGAGTCCAGTGTTGTCCCTAAGATCCCTGCCTGTTCATGTTCATGCTCTTGTGTAATCCCCTCTCCTTGTGTGAGATAATAAATGTGGGCAGTTTTAAGCCACTGAATTTGTGGTGATTTATTATGCCAAAATCTCTGTTTTCAACATCTTCTATTTTCTTGTCTTGAACTTGGTTCTATATAGCTGCTTTGGTACTAATGGCTCAGCTGTTAGCTGGAACACCTACCAGAGGTTCTAACTTCACTCTGTCACAGTCCCTTTTTTCCCTTTTAAATAGACTTTAATTCTTAGAGCAGTTTTAGGTTTATAGAAAAATTGAGCAGAAAATAATGAGTTCCCATATACCCCTTCCCCCCGACATGCCCAGCCTCCCCTACCATCAACATCCCACACCAGAGTGATACATTTGTTACAACTGATAACCCACATGACACATCACTATCACTCAAACATCATGGTTTGCGTGAGGGTTAACTCTTGACATCATACATTCTGTGGGTTTTGACAAATGTATAATGAATGACCTGTATTTACCATAATAGTGACATACAGAGTATTTTCACTGCTCTAAAAATCATCTGTGCTTCTTTTATGCATCTTTGTCTCCCACCCTAACCCCCAAAAAACACTGATCTTTTCACAGTCTCCATAGTTGCGCTTTTTCCAGGATGTCATAGAGTTGGAATCATACAGTAGGTAACCTTTTCGGCTTGACCTCTTGCACTTAGTAGTGTGCATTTAAGGCTCCTTCATGTCTCTCCATGGCTTGATAGCTCATTTATTTTTAGTGCTGAATAATATTCTATTGTTTGGATATACCATAGTTTATTTATCAGTTCACTCACTGAAGGCTTCTTGGTTGCTGTTGCTTTCAAGTTTTGGCGATGATGAATAAAGACGCCATAAACATCTGTGTGCACATAAGTGTAGACATAAGTTTTCAGCTCATTTGGGTAAATACCAAGGAGTGTAGGTGCTAGATTGTATGGTGAAAGTATGTTTAGCTCTGTAAGAAACTGTCAAACATCTTCCAAAGTTGCTGTACCATTTTGCATTTCTGCCAGCAGTGAATGAGAGTTCGTGTTCCTCCACATCCTCACCAGCATTGGGTGGTGTCGTCAGCATTCTGGATTTGGGCCACTCTAATAGGTGTGTAGTCACATCTCATTATTGTTTTCATTTTCAGTTTCGTAAGGACATACGACGTGGATCATCTTTTCATATGCTTGTTTGTAATCTGTATGTCTTTGGTGAGGTGTCCAGGTTTTTGCCCATTTTTGAATCTGATTGTTCATTTTCTTATCGTTGAGTTTTAAGAGTTCTTTGTATATTTTGAATAAGAGTTATTTATCAGGTTGTCTTTTGCAAATATTTTCTTTCAGTCTTGGGCTTTTCTTCTCATTCTCTTGACTGTGGTTTCCACAGGGAAGAAGTTTTTTGTTTTTGTTTTTTAATTTTAACGAAGTCCAGCTTATTAATTTATTGTTTCATGGTGCTGGTGTCGGTGTCTTTGGTGTCTTACCTAAAAAGTCATCACTTATGCCCAACGTCATCTAGATTTTGTCTTGTTATCCCATAAGAGTCTTATAGTTTTATATGTACTTATTTATTTATTTTTAAATGTTTATTTATTTTTGAGAGAGACAGAGTGTGGGCAGGGGAGGGACAGAGAGAGAGGGAGAGAGAATCTGAAGCAGGCTCCGTGTTGTCAGTGCAAAGCCTGGTGCCGGGCTTGAACTCACAAATCATGGTATCATGACCTGAGCCAAAGTCGGACACTTAACCAACTGAGCCCACGCAGGCACCCCAGCATTCTATATTTAGATCTATGATTAATTCTGAGTTAATTTTGGTGAAGGGTTTAAGGTCTGTGTCTAAGTTTTTGTTTTTGTTTTTGTTTTTCTTTTTTGCATGTGGTTGTCCAGTTGTTCCAGCACCATTTGTTGAGAGGCCATCCATTCTCCATCGTATCACCGGTGCTCCTTTGTCAAAGATTAACTGACTGTATTTATATGGGTCTATTTCTGATCTCTTTATTCTGTTCTATTGATCTGCCTAGTTTGCCAATGCAATACTGTCTTGATTACTGTAGCTTTATAGAAATCCGTGATGTTGGATATTTTTACTCCTCTGACCTTGTTCTCTATCTGTATTGTGTTGGTTATTCTGAGTCTTTCCACCCTTCGTGGAAATTTTAGAATAAATTTGCCAATACCTACAAAACAAGTTATTGGGATATCTGTGGGGATTACACTGAATCTATAGATCAAGTTGGGGAAAACTGACATCTCTACAATATTGAGCTTTTCTATCCATGAATATGGAAAATTTCTCCATATATTTAGTTCTTTGATTTTTTTTGTTGTTGGAGTTTTATGATTTTGTCCAGATAAATCTTGTACGCTCAGGCCATGTCATCTGCAAACAAAGGCAGTTTTATTTCTTCCTTCCCCATCTATTATCTTTTAGTAACTTTTTTTCTTATTGCATTAGCCAGGACCGGCATATGATATTGAAAGGGAATGGTGTGAGAGGACATCCTTGCCTTGTTCATGATCTTAGTGGGAAAACTAGTTTCTCACTAGTAAGTATGATGTTAGCTGTAAGATTTTATAGACGTTGTTTCTTCAGTTGAGGAATTTGCCCTCTATTCCCAGTTTTCTGGGAGTTCTTACCTTGAATGGGTATTGGATTTTGTCAAATTCTTTTTCCTCATGTATTGATACAACCATGTGATTTATTTTCTTTAGCCTGTCAATATTATGGAATTGATTTTCAAATGTTAAACCAGACTTGTATACTTGGGATAAATCCCACGTTGTCATGGTGTATAATTTTTTTGAAAAGTTGTTAAATTTGATTTGCTAATATTGTGTTGAGGATTTTTGCATCTGTGTTCATGGGAGATATATAGTCATTAGTTTTCTTTTCTTATAAAGTCTTTGTCTGGTTTTGTTATTAAGGTAATGCTGGCGTAATAGAATGAGTTAAGAGGCTTCTATCTTTCTCTATCTTCTGAAAGAGATTGTAGAGAATTAGTACATTTTCTCTCCGAAATGTTTGGTAGAACTCACCAGTGAACCTATCTGAGCCTGGTTCTTCCTGTTTGGAAGGTTATTTAATTATTGATTCAATATCTTTAATAGATATGGGCCTTTTCAGATTGTCGGTTTTTCCTTGTGTGAGTTTTGGCAGATTGTGTCTTTTAAGAAATTGGTCCATTTCATATAGGTTTTCAAATTTGTGGGCATAGAGTTGTTCATAGTATCCCTTTGTTATCGTTTTAATGTCCATGTAATCTGTTATGTTCCCTCTTTCATTTCTAATATTAGTAATTTGCGTCTTCTCTATTTTTTTATTTTATTTTTTTTAGTTAGCCTGGCTAGAGAATTATTGATTTTTTTTTTTTTTTGATCTTTTCAAAGAACCAACCTTCGGTTTCATTACCTTTCTGATTAGTTTCCTCTCTTCAATTTTATTGATTTCTGCTCTAATTTTTATTATTTCTTTTCTTTTGCTTACGTGGATTTACTTTGCTCTTCCTTTTCTGCTTTTCTAAGGCAGAAGCCTAGATGATCAGTTTTAGATCTCTCTTCTTTTCGAAGACATACTTTCAATGCCATAAATTTCCCTCCAGGCACTGCTTTCACTAAATCCCACAGGTTTTGGTAAGTTGTATTTTAATTTTCAAAATATTTAAAAATTTCTCTTGCCATGTCTTCTTTATGTACAAGCGTGTTGTTTCATGCCAAGTGTTTGAAGATTTTCCAGCTGTCAGCGACCTCTGGTTTTAGTTCCGTCATGGTCCAAGAGAAGGCACTGTGGGATTTCCACTCTTTTAAACATGTCTAATGGCCCCGAATGTAGTTGATGTTGCTGCTGTTGTTGTTGTTGTTGTCGTTCAGCTTTTTACTTGTTGAGATGGAGTTGTGACTTCCAAGCTCCTTACATGTCGGGTTAGAAAGCAGAAGTTGAAATTTGATAAGGAAGCATCGTATTGGTTTCTGGCCAGCCAAGCAGTAACACGTTAGGCAGTAATGAGTCTAACACATCGTCTGGAACAGCAGTTGCTACCCTCAGTTCATCTATACCTAGGTAGCATCCAGTCACATAATAAACTTATGAGTAAGAAATTTATCAAAGAGATTTTACAACCTCACAGATCATTGGTAAGTCTACAGAGGAGAGCATGGTATTCGATGACAGCGAATTTAAGAGCCGTTCAACTCTGTGGGGGGTTCCCCAGGTGTTAGCTGTGACGTCTTGGCATGCCGGTGATATCTGGGAGACAGAGGTAACACCAAGTAGCAATGGGAGATGAACAGGAACGAAATCTTGCAGTCCAGCGAGTGCACCAGTTCTGAAATCCTTTCGTGCAGTTCAGGTCTGCTGGGTTGGACTCGGGAAGATGATAAATAGGCCGGTGCAGGTGCAATTACCCGGTGGTCAGTTAAAGCAAAAAAACCCTGGGGGAAATAAGTGAGGGACCATCTATCATATGCGGCACCTGCCAAAGCCATTTTTCTAGGCTAGTTGTACTTTTCTTTGATTCTCCAGAAAACGAATAGAACAATTTGATTTGCAGTCTCCCTGCCTCACTGTGGTCTACACCCACATCACTTCATGCTTGCGTAATTGAGATTGTTTTCCCACGATTGCCCAGCTTTCTTTCTCCCTCCCAATTCATTCTTACCGCAGGAAAATGTATTCCCTAAAATACCCCATTTATCGCGTACACTCCCTTTTAAAAAGTTTCCAATGGCCCCCATTACATCCAGGACCAAGTATAGATGCTAGCCGATATTCCAGATCTTCCAAGTGTTTAGACTAGAGACTCGTCGATAATTTTTTCTCACTCTTTCCTGGCCCCCACTCTCACCTCTGGCCATATTGTTGTGCATATGAGCAAATGCCCTTTTCTGTGTCTGTGTCTTTGCCTGTTCCCTCTCTTTATTCAGGTGGATACTCTCCTCTCTGCCTAAACAAACTCTGTTTAATTCCATCGTGGTCCGAGATAAAGTGCTGTGTGATTTCCACTCTCTTAAAGGTGTTATGGTGTGTCTAATGCTTCAAGTCCTGCTGGAATCATCTCCTCTGAGAACATGTTTTTTTTTGACCATTTCAATCCCCAGTGTCTCTGTGAAACAATAAGAAACATACATGTTGGTCTCTACCCCTGTTTGTACACAGAGCTCCTAAAACCCTTGTAAATAGAGGTACTAGGAGAATCTTTTTTTTCTTTTAACTGCTTATTTACTTTTGAGAGTGAGAGACAGAGCATGAATGGGGGAGGAGCAGAGAGAGGGGGGCACACAATCCAAAGCAGGCTCCAGGCCCTGAGCTGTCAGCACAGAGTCTGATGCGGGGCTCAAATCCACAAACTGTGAGATCAAGACCTGAGCTGAAGTCAGACACTTAACCGACTGAGCCACCCAGGGGCCCCGGAAAATCTTTTGTTCTAATAGTCTTTGACCCTGGTTCCTGGCACAGAGCTCCTAAGACTTTATAATTTCCTGAGTGACAAGAGCGTTTGATACTGAGCATCTAAATCTCTTGGAATTCCCTGGGGGATGGAATGCCTTTTGTTCCAAAGAGTTGACTCTTGATGGGCTCCTGGATGGGGGTTGGTCACCAGAGAACTTTCAGGCCCTCCCTCCATTGTCTAAGAAGGGAGAGGTGCTGGAAATAGAGTTAATAATCAATCATGCCTGCGTGAGGGAGCCTCTGTAAAAATCCCAATAGTGTGGAGTTCGGGAAGCTTCCAGGCTATGGAACACATACACATGCCAGAAGGGTACCACACCCCAACTCTACGGGGACAGAAGCTCCTGCATTCGGGACTCTCCCAGACCTGTGTTTTCTCTTCATATGGCTGTTCTTCTGTATCTCTTATTATATCCTTTATTGAATAATAAGCTAAGTGTTTCCCTGAGTTCTGTGAGCCATGCTAGCAAATGATTGAATTCATGGAGGGGACGCGAGAATCTCTGATTTGTAACCAGGTTGGATTGAGATCGTGGAAAACCTGGGGACCCATTATCTGTGATTCATGTCTGAAGTGGGGACAGACAGTCTTGTGGGACGGAACCCTTAACCTGTGGGGTCTGCCCCAACTCCCATGTTAGAATTGAGGTGAAGGGTAGGGCACCCCGCTGATGTTGGAGGATTGTGGGGGGGGGGTGGAAAACTCACACGTCTGCCGTCAGAAGCCAAGTGCAGTGGTTGTGTGGGAAGCAGGAAAAACTAGTGTTTTTCTGACACAGTCTCTGTTTTCAGCTCCTACATCCTTTCTGGACAGTGACATTCGTTTGCCATTCACCACCTTTCACATTCATTTGTTCTGATTTTAAAATCAAATTCAGAACCAAATTCCTTGAGAGCTGCACCCGTGCACCACCCTTCTTTGTAATCGTCACAGTAAATATTTGATGAATGAATGAATGCTACAAAACAGCAGTGAATCTGAGTCAAAGGATCATGCCTGGGGTGGTGGGGGGTAGGTGGGAGACAAGGGCAGGGAAACTGAGTTCTGAACCGAGAGACTTTCCTCAGAGTCTGTCCCTGATAAATAGTTCTGTTGGGCGAAACTCAGCCAGCATTGTTCTTCCTGACACAAGTTAAATCTCTTTGAGCAAGTGTATCTTAAAATATCGAGTGATAACTTAGACACAATGAAACATACCCTTCCTTTTGTGTAAACTGCCTGCGATCTGCCCTGGGGGCAGGCTGCACTTTATTGAATGCGGTGCTACATTTGATACTGAAGCAGAGTGAAATCCACTGACCTGTTTGGAATTGCACTCTGGGCTGGGGCCACCTCCCTTCCCATGATGTCCTGACCACCTGGACTCCGTCCAGGGCCACCTCTCAGCTTTGTTGCTTGCACAGAAGCCCTGTACCGTTGTGGATCCTTTCTAGAACACTGATCAGAGAAAAGCACTTATAATGCACATTGTTTTCATCACTGTTTGCTTAGACCTCAGTTTTTATGTTTCGAGAGGTGGCTGCTTATGTAAAATTTTCACCTCTAGCTATTTGATTGTTTTCTGTTTAAACTGGGAGAAGGAAACAAAACAAAACAAAACAAAACAAAACCCTCCTGGTGCTCTGGTTCAGAAAGCTTGGGCCACGTGAAAGGGACTGGAATAGAGAAATTAGCAGAATGGTCATGCCCTCTGAACACATCTTTCGGTCACGTATCCTATAATTTTCCTTTAAAACACTTCAGCACAGGGGCACCTGGGTGGCTCAGTCAGTTGAGCATCCGACTTGGGCTCAGGTGGTGATCTCACGGTTCGTGGGTTCAAGCCCCGCGTTGGGCTCTGTGCTGACAGCTCAGAGCCTGGAGCCTGCTTGGGATTGTGTGTCTCCCTCTGTGCCCCTCCCCCGCTCACACTCTGTCTCTGTCTCTCTCTCAAAAATAAAGAAATGTAAAAAAATTTAAATAAAATACTTGAGCACAGGCGGTGTGGAGGGCTAGTTAGTTTCACTCTGTGTCCTGGGGGAGGTTCACACTTACGGTGTCCTGAAGAGGCCTGTGAATTGTAGCAGTGGAGCCGTTAGCTTGTAAAGATGCCTCGCAGTTGAGCTCCCTCCGCCCCAAATCTTCATGCAGCTTCATCTGCAAATCTCTGCACTGGAGGTTTATTAATTAGGTAAGGGTGTTTGGAGAGAACTTTGAGGGAAACAAGCGGTGCTCAGCATCCTCGGAACGCGCGTGTTGGTTCAACTCTGCCCAGTGCCCTTGCCCTTCCGCAGACAGGAGTGCAGGAGCTTGGAGGTGCCGGCAAGATACGTGTGCACCTTTGGAGTGTTGCCCTTGGCCTAGGGCTCTGCTGCATTCTGTTTCCTGCCTCTTAATTGAGCAGTCTGTGTCCAGATCATGCAAGGTCCTCAAGGAGTACCCCAGGGGCTGAGCTTCCGAGAGCAGCCCCTCTCACCTGCTTGCCAGGAAACATCCACGTGTGCGGCAGAATAGTGTTTGAAACCTGCCTTCATGGTGACGTGCCATCTGGTGGAGGCAAGGCCATGTGGAAGGGACCCCCTTGCTCTTTCCTGTCTCCAGAGGCCATCAGCATCAGCTGGCAGGATTCAAGTTAAAGTCTAGGTCACATGTAGACTTCACATGTAGACTGTAAAGTCTAGGTCACATGTAGACGTCAGAACACATGTATGTACAGTTTCCACCTCGTTCGTCTCGCTTAAAGAATTCCCTCTTCCGGCACCTGGGTGGCTCAGTCGTGTAAGCCTCTGACTTCTTGGTTTTGGCTCAGGTCATGATCTCATGGCTGCATGGGTTCAAGCCCTGCGTTGGGCTCTATGCTGGCAGCACAGAGCCTGCTCAGATCCTCTCTACCCTCCCTGCCCTTCCCCCACTCATGCTGTCTCTGCCTCTCTAAAATAAATAAATAAACTTAAAAAAAAAAAAGAATTCCCTCTTATCCTAATGCCAAGAACTGAGGATAAGATTAGGTTACTGTGCCACAAAACGAGAGGTACTTTGAGATTCGGGATCCCCTGTCCCGTGAATGTCTTATTCAATAACCTACTCTCACATTTTCCCATTGGTAATAAAGGATACTGCGATGGTTAATTTTATGTGTCAACTTGACTGGGCCAAGGGATGCGCAGATGGTCAGTAAAACATGACTTCTGGGTGTAGTCTGTGAAGTTGTTTCTTGAATCAGTAAACTGAGTGAAGACCCACCCCCCCCCAACCCCCTCACCAGTGAAGGTGGGCATCACCCAGTCCGTCAGGGGCCCAAGTAAAACGAAAAGGTGGAGGAAGAGCGAATGCTCCAAATACTCTGTCTCTCTCCTTCAGCTGAGACATCCAC